>NW_006199712.1:2609554-2615045 GCF_000334495.1 Tupaia belangeri chinensis
CCTACACCTGAGATGTGAGGTGGGGCTGGGGAAGGGTGGGGATGAGCCCCAGCTTCACCAGTATCATTACCACCTTCTCCCCACCAAGAACTTTACGGGAATCTACCTTCTTTTGCTAAGCCAATGATTTCAGATGTCATGGTCTGCAAAGGTCTGAGGTTACCAGTGCAGGGAGTTTCCATACAGATTCTACAACTTTTTGGTGATTTTGCTCCTCATGGTGCTACTGAGTATGCTGTCCTGCCCCTTGTCTCGGGTTCTCATCTCCTTTCTTTACTCCTTCATCAACTCTTCTACTTACCTACACACTTGCCGTCAGCAGACAGGAAGTTACCCCATCTATAAGGTGGCCCTTAATAAAAAGCATGCTGTCTGCCGTGTACAGGACTTGGGAATGTTATGGAGCCATGCCTTGTTTGGGTCATGGCTGAGCTGAGCTGGAAAACTTCTCCCTGTTCTTAAATGATTTTCCTCGTAAAACTTGTTCTTTTGACTTCATGACTCTTTTAGAGCAAGTGCCACTTGCAAAGGTCAACTTGAGTGGCAAGTTCAGGACCCACAACAGGCAATGAATTACATTTCAGGCTCTTCGACAAAACCCTTGAATAGGTCAAACACGGTCAAGTAATATTGACAGCAAGATACTAAATCACAAGGAACATTCAGATTTGCAGACAGGCAAGAACATTGCTACCAGAGAGGAAAATTCCAGGTAATTTTGTCACAATCCCGCAGGTCTATAATAAATGATATTCTAGGGAGTGGAGGGAAGATCAAGCTATTTAAGGAGAACAACTCAAATATCTTCCAGCAGCTAAAAACATCTTGTGGTAGAAATAGGAGAAGCTTGTGTACAACATGTAGAGGCCAGGAAAGTTCAAGCAAATTGCCCCTGGAGTTCAGGAGTGACAGAAATTACTTCCAGGTGGAGAGTTGGAGGTTCTGATAAAGGAGATTGCATTGAATGAGGCTTTGAATGCTGTGTAGGGTTTGGAATCAAGGGGATGGAGATACGAGGGTGTAACCAACGTGATCTGAAGCATGCAGACTTCAGTGTTCCATCAGCATCTCATTCGGGCGTGGTAGAAGTTCACCTGCCTCTATGGTCCGCTGTCACTGCATTTTCAGGCTGCTCACTAATAGCTCAGAGAAAGAGCTTCTATATCATCAAAGATATTAAAACCAAAGAGATTAGAAACTACCCTGTATTTTTCTTTTCATTATAGACTTGAATTTTTAGAGCAGTTTTGACTTGTAGGAAAATTGAGCATCAAGCGCAGAGTTGCCAGATAGTCCATCATTCCACCTCCCCTGCACAGTTTCCCCAGTTGTTAGCATCTTGTATTAATGCGATACACTTGCTATAAATGATATTCCAATATTGATATATTATTATTCACTAAAGTCCATAATTTACACTGATGTTTACTCTTCGTATTATAAATCTATGGTTTCCACACATATCATATCAAATATATATTATATATTTATATATTTATATATATAAAGTGACATCTGTTTATCCCTACAATAGCATATATAATAATTTGTTGTTTAAAGGAATCTCTGAATCTATTTTCTAGAGATCTATCTGTTCTTGAGTAAAACGCATGTAGGCATGGGACGGACCAGCAGATGGAGTAATGGTTACATTGCTGTACTCCCACTTAGACAACCATAGTTTGAGTCCCAGACCCGGAGGCTTCAAACTGACACTGGACATATGTGCATGCATGCCCAAAATCCCAAGAGGATGGAGGATAAGGGATTGCAGCATGGCCATCCCTGGTGGGGGTGATTTTTTACTTTCTGTGTCTCTGTCTCTCACTCTCTCGCTGGCAAGCACATGCACCCTACATCAAAAATTTCTAAAAAAAAAAAAAAAAAAAAAAAGTAGGCAGAGAAAATGGAGAATACTGGTGCAAACAGCAGTAACCTCCATGTGGAAAAACTTGCCCTATTGACATTCATTGCAAGCAGGAAGGAAGGAGGTTTTCTGAACCTTTTTTTTTTTCTTGGTAAGAAAATTTTATCTAAGTGGAACATGAAAGCTGAGGATTGGATCAGTTAATTCTCAGAGTTTATGAGTTTGAAAGATGCCACTGCTCCTTATAAAGCTTACTGCACATGCTTGATCTTTTTCCCTAGATAGCCTGGAAAATCTGCAGTTCCTATCACATTCCTAAACAGTGTGAGAACACACTCACCAATATTTTGGGGTCAGAATGTGCTATTCATCCTAAATTACATTCTGAGAATTACTCTTGAGCACACTAAATGAGAAACATGGTAGAAGATGTGTCTATTTCTCCAGAGATGGAAGGTGTTTGTAGAAGAACCGACAAGAGAAGAAGGGGTGGGGTAAGGATAGGACAGAGAAAAATACTTCTAAGTTAAAATGTTAGGAAACAGGAAAAGAAGTCCCAGGGCACATGAAAAATGGATTCAATCTACTTGTATAATAATAATTAGAGGAGAAGGAAAAGATAAAACCAACAAAAGTGTGTCTTTTTCTCTTGAGTTGAAATTCTCGTTCCATATGGTACATGCTAAGGACATCTTTTTGCAATGTCCGGTCCAGTGTCTAAGTTAATTTTCCTTTCTCTTTCCCACATTTAAGAGGAATGTTCTCTAACCATTCATTCATTCCTACTTTACCTCCCCCCCCCCACCCACAAGCCTACTTTTATAGATATTTTTTCATTAATTGTGGGAGGTAATGACTTTTAAAGAGAGGAACTTTAGCCCTCACTTGGTATTATGATTTGTGATTTTTGGGTAATTCTGACATCCTTCCTCTTTCTTTCCTATCTGAAAGAGGCTCTGCAAGGGAGCTCTATTTGAAATTCTGGAGGAATATGTTTCTAACTTCCCAGTGTACTCTCAGAATACTTGCAAGGGCCATTATGAGTTTTTCAACTGGAGTTATCCTAAGAAGATTTAATTTAGAATGCGTGTACTCTACTGAAATATTCAAGGAGATCATTGCCACTGAGGAAACAATTCCTTTATTTCACCACAAGATGTATGGGAAGCTTCTATTATCACCTGTAGGAACCATGAGCACAAGGCAAGATGAAATAGGCCCCTGACAAGGAGACATATGTGACCCATGATGTTTTTTTTGTTTTGTTTTGTTTTGTTTTTAATGTTTTTGCCATAGAGCATGTGCTCACCAGAGAGATAAAGAAAGGGGAAGTGAGAAATAACCCCCAAGGAGAGATGGCCACACCACAACCCCTTCTCCTCTATTCTCCTCTCAGGATTTTGGGCACACATGCACATGTGCCTAGCGTGATTTTTCAAGCCACTGGATCTAGCAGTGGAACTGCAGTTGACCATGTGGGAGTCCAGCACCCTAACCACCATGGCTCCTACTGGTCCCAATCACTGATGTTTAAAGCACAAAGATATAACACCTCATTGTTATAATACTTTTGATTTAGTGTCTACTAAGTGCTAGGCACTGTACTAGGTGTGATGACAGAAGCCATGGCCCCTGTTATCTTGAAACTTACAATCTAACATTGTGTGGGGGAGGCACAAAACAATATCAAATTAAGCAAGTGGAATAATTTCCCAGTGTGGCCATAATTTACCATAATGGAAGAAAGAAGCTACATTAGAGAAAGTAGTTAGAGAAAGACTTTCTGAAACAAAATGGGAGGGAGTCAACCTCATTAGGAGCTAAAAGAAAAGCATTCTAGGCAGAAAAAAAAAAAAAAAAAACACAATGTGGGCCCAGCAGTTAGCTTAATGGCTACGTCACTGAACTCTCATGGAGTCAACCACAGTTCGCATCCCAGACCCAGTGGCTTAAACCTCACGCCGGGCGCGTGTGCGTGCGTGCCCAAGATCCCGAGAGGAGAATGAGGGAGAAGGGATTGTGGTGTGGCCATCCCCCCTGGGGGGGGCATTTCTCGCTTTCTGTCTGTCTCTCTCTGTCTGTCTGGCGAGTGCACACGCCCTATAGCAAACCCCTCTAAAAAAAAAAAAAATAGCATGTGCAAAGGCCTGGGGGCAGGGAGAGCTTAGCATGTTTAATGAACAAAGAAAATGGAGCCAGCTGGTGGCATGGTGGTTAAAGCACTGGACTCCCACATGGATGACCCACCGTTGGAGTCCCATGGGTTCAACCCAATAGCTTGACCCTCACACCAGGCACATGTTTGTGAATGCCAAAGATACTAGAAGAGCTGGGATTTCAGTGTGGTCATCCCCCCTGGGAGATTATTTCTAATTTTCTGTCTCTCTGGCAAGTACATGTGCCCTCTGGCAAAAATGTAGGGGAAAAAAAGAAACAGAAAGAAGGCCATCATGAACTAAGAGTGGTGAGAAGGTGAGTGAGAGGGAAGATCTAAGGGAAAGCTAATGAGGCAGACAGATCCTCCAAGCTTACAGGCCAGGCTAAGGAGTAAAACTAAGCTTTTATCAAAGGTTTTAAGCAGAAGAATCATGTGATTTTACTTTTCTATAGATCACTCTAGTTTCTTTGTAAAGAACTATAGGAAAATGAGTATGGTATTTTAAAGACCAGATAGGAGGCTGTTGCATTAGTGCAGGCAAGAGACAATGGTGGCCTAGAGGGGAATCATTATGCCTTGATATCTAGGGAGTGGAATCCCCTGACTTTCAGTGCACTGAATGTGAGGAGTAAGGTGAAGGGAAAGGAAAAAATAAGACTGCTTCCTACTTTTCTGACTTAAGCAACTGCGCCATTTACAAAGATAGGAAGATTTAGATAGGAAGAGATAAGAAGGACTGGCTGAGGTGGGGACACAGAGAATGTGAGAATTCAGCTTTAGACATGTTAAGCTTGAGATTGGCCAATGGAAATGGAGAGTAGCCAGTTGGATATATGAGTCTAGAACTCAGAATACATTGTTATTATATATATATAATTGCTATTCAAAGCCACAAATGAGGTCACCTAGTAAAAGTGTTTAGGAAAAGATAAAAGGTCTCACGATACCATTCAAGAACACCACTATTTAGACCTAGGGAGAAAGGTAGGCATTTGCAAACAAGACTGAAGAGAGGCCATGACTAAGAAGAAGCTAAGAAAGTGCAGAGTTCTGAGAGCTCTGGCAGGGATAAGGGTGGAGCAGAGTGACCACTGTGTCAAAGAACCTGAGAAGAGTACTTCAGGGTTAGCAACGCACAAGTCATTGGTGACCCTGACAAGAGCAAATTCAATGGAGTGACAGGAACAAAAGCCAGCTCAGGGTAGACTAAGGAATGAATAAAAATGAGGAAGTGGAGACAATCAGGATAAATTAATCTTTCATTTTATGTTATTTTATGATTTCTTATTCACATTTGTTATAGATCTCAGTAACACACAATATGGCTTTTCAGAGTTACAGGATGAATTAATCTTTTGAGTTAGCTCTATAGGGAAACAAAGAAATGGACTGAAATGTGGAGAATAATTAAATATGGGGGATTTTAAATCATGTCTCTCAGTAATTAATGGAAATAATTCAGTAGG
>NW_006199712.1:2615055-2631277 GCF_000334495.1 Tupaia belangeri chinensis
GAGAAAGAAATGAATTCCCTGAAAGGTGTCAAGACTAGAATCTAGATCTCATAGGAGCAACTGTCCTTTGAGGAGAGAGACAAACATATGGAAGAAAGAGGAGGTGGGAGAGGAGCAGAAGGGAGACCATGCAGGCAGACAGGTGGGAGGCCAATGACGAGATCCAGTGGTTTTCTTCTATTATATCTAGTGGCTCTTCTCTGTTTTCAATAGTGTTTGTGGTGAGGTCAGCTGTTGAGCTAGAAGCTGGAGCAGAAAGCAAGAGGAGAAAAAGGCAGAACAAGTCATTGCAGGGAGGGAAAAGCAAGTCTTCTGAAAGCACACAATTGGGTCATCTGACAGGGTTGAGTACCTACTTGAGGTTTGTTACCACAATTCAGTTAAGTCATTTTCTCCAATGCTATCCTGAGAGAGGATCAGTCTTGCTTCCTCTAAAAGAAGTAATTTGTCTTGCCAGAAAACGTGTTTCTTGCCAGGGGCTAATACCTATTCACTTTAGTAATATCTGCCAGGAATAGAAGCACTCTGTGAAATGAAGCCCAAATACTACACAGGTACCTGGTAATAAAAGATAACCAGGAAGTACCAATGGAAGGTGAAGTGGACATAGGAATTTCTTTTCATTCTTCCCTATTCCTTTCAAAGTATTCATTTTTTTCAATAATTTTGTCCCAAGAGAGTCAAAACCTTCTTTCACTGCACATTCAAGATAAGTATATTTTGTTATTTTTATTATTGCAAACAACTTTTTACAGAAATCTATGCATAATTAAATAGAAGTAATGTATAAAGTGCTCACAGAGCAGTTGCATAAAAATATTTTAAAAATTTTAAAAAAAAAAACAGGTGGTTGAGGGGCCTAGAGAGGGAGCCCAAACACATGGCCACTGAAGTTCGAACCCTGACCCTAGTGGCTTAAAAAACTTGCCTGAAGCATACATGTGCCCCAAATCCTGACAAAGTGGAAAAATGGGGAAGAAACTATGGTGTGACTATGCCCCATTGAGAAGTGCTTTCTCTCTCTCTCCCTCTCTCTCTCCCCCTCCCCCCATACACACACACATATACACCTTGGCAATTAAAAATAATAATAATAACCAACGCCAAGTGATATTACAGTTTCAACCATAAGATAACAGATACAAACCTCCTGAAACAATACACTAACCAGAATACATGATGATACCTAAGTATGGAGGGCATGTCTGTACATTCCAGAAGACACACAGTGATTTCTGATGCAGTCCTCTGTGTTTGCCTCGAGCTACAAGCAGAGACTATAGGTTTATAGTCTATAGGATTCACTCTATGCAGTTACTGACAAGGCACCAATAGATAGCTCACAGTTGTGTCCCTTTTTTGTTTCTTTGTTTGTTTTAAATATTCTTTACTGAAACGACAGTAACATGAGATTTTAAAAGAAGTGACCATTTTAATCACACTCATATCTTACAGATACAAAACACCAAACCGTTGCTTTTGTACATTTTCTAGAAACTTAACACCAAAAAAGTTGTCAAAGCCATACTACAAATGACACTCATACACAAGTTTTAAAAACACTGATCTCTCCCTCAACAGAAGGGCATCATCAATGAATTCTCCCAAATTATTTATATTTTATGATAGATTCACTAGAATATAAAATATACCTAAACTGGCTTAATATAGACTTACCTAAGTTTTAGTAAGTTTTCTTTCTTCCTACAAAAACAGCTTAATAATTGCAACACAAGCTAGTATTAAAATGTGTTTGTTGGCTGTTGTCCCCTCTGAGGCTGTTGCTGATAGTACTGACCAGCATGAGACCTAAAGATCTGAACATCCAGAGCCCAAGAAGACACGTCCTATCAAACTGCCCAAGGCCTTTCAGGAGTGTCTGGTTCTCACTTGCTCCTCCCCGCAACATCCTCACCCTTAGCAAATTAAGAGACCTCATGGCCTCAGTTGTGGTGTGGAAGGCAGTGCTGTGACCTTGGGAGTCTGCAGTCAGAGACAGAGAAAAACACACTGAAAGGACAGCCACACTTACTCTGCTAGAGCAAAACCCAGTCTGACAGTAAGCTCTGACAGAAGTGAGGCCAAGAGTGACGTTTTGGATCTTAGAGGGTGAGGAAATGAGAGAAAAGTAGTTGACTATTTCCACAGATCCATTAAATTTAATGAGACCAGTATTATAGACACATCCTGGGACTCAGAGTTCCCATTGCTTAACCATTACGTTGGGTGTTTCACATGCATTTTCTCATTCGATTCTTGAATAAACTATTACAGATATGGACATCTGGTTTGAGGGGTGATGAGGGCCATGGTGACATAACCAGTAAGGACAAATTCAACTAGGGCCTCTAAAGATATAGCTTGAAGCTTTTCTCATTACTATGGAAAAAAGTGAAGTGTTGAAGATTGTTTTTAATTATGTTTTTTTCCTTATCAATGAAGGATTTGGGATATTTTTATATATTTTTTTCCTGGAAGGTTTTTGACCAGGAAAGTGGCATTATTTTAAGAGGATTTCCCTGATAGTAGTGTAGTAGGTGGAAGAAGTAAAGGAGAAAGGAGATCCTTTTATGTGAGGAGAGGGATGTTATATTTCTTTTTTTTCTTTTTTTTATAATTTCATATTTACATTCAATTGTTGAACATCTTTGTGGGGTACAATGTGGTTTTTTAAAGAATGCATGCAGACTCGGATAATCAATCAGGCTATTACCCTATCTATCATTTTCGACAAAGAATATTTTTCAGTTTTCATTCTACCAGTGGTTTTTGGTTTTGGTTTTGGCTTTGGTTTTTGAGATATGTATATGTGATTGGCAACACCTTTCTTCTTATTATTATTCTGTTGTGGTATACCATTCCAAAGAGTCAGAGAAGATCAACCAAAAGGTCAATATTCCTCCGTCTTCCTATAAGCTAGACACTAGGGAGTTACCATACTCCCATTCTCCTAAGAAGAGTCAGTGGAAGGAGCAGCTGGCTTTCCTTTTGAAAAGCTGAGATGAGGGATAAGATGATCCAGTTGGGCCAGAACAAAGATTCTTCCCTTGGGATCCAGAGACCCAAAAGCATCATTTTGTGTGTGTTCTCACATCTGGGCAGAGGCTCTTTAATATCATCAGACTCTCAATCCATATCCTAAACAAGTTTGAGAATCATTGTTCTAGAGTGAGAAGAGTCTTTCTCAACAAGCTAAAGATTAGAACAAAGAGTCATTGACATTCCATATATATTTGAATTGCATTTTTAAAATATTCCTTAGTTCTAAGAAGGAATATATTGGACCATCAGAAAAGTCATGCATATTTGCTTAATTTGCATAGAAAAACATAGAAAATTATATCATGACTTTTCTAACAACCCAATACTTTAGAGCAATGGAGGTACCATTTCAGCTGATTCTTTGAGCCTTACTAATTATATAGTAATTAGATATACGGAAAGTATTCTTGAACATAACTGACACACAGACCACAGCATGCCCAGCAGTCCCCTTGGTCTCTGAAACAGAGAATACAGACTACACAAGGCAAAACCTTGAAGCATCAAAATAGTGGGCAGCTGATGAAAAAGTAGTGGTACCCAGAGTGATAAACACATCCAATGAAGCTGACCCTGACAGAAACACCTACTAGAATGAGAAGGACTTCAGGTGGCCTTATTTGAAAACCCCACAAACCAACCAAGGTCAAGAGGATCCTTGGCACAAGTGGAATGCCTTGGTTAATGCCTTGGTAACACTACCCTCCCTCTCTCACCCTATTTGTTACCACTCTGACAAGTCTGCTATAATTAAAAACGTTTTTCTTCTTGGAGTAGAGGCCGCAGTAAACTGAGCTTCCAAGCAAAGCTGAGCAAGGCTGACTTCCCACCTTATTCCCCAAAGGGTCTCTTGTTAGTCTGTGATAATCTTCATGTATTAGTTTTCTAGGGTCATAGTAAGGAAGTACCACACATTTGGGTGGCTTAAGACAACAGAAATTTATTCTCCCACAGTTCTGAAGGGTAGATGTTAGAAATGAAGGTGGCAACAAAGCATGCTTCTTTCTCACCTCTTCTACTTGTGATGGTTTCCAGCAAGCCTTGGCATTCCTTATCTTGTAGATGCATCACTCTAGTCTCAGACTTCATCTCCACATGGTATTCTCCCCTGAGTGTCAGTGTCTCCACAACAGATTTCCCTTTTCTTATAAAGACACCAATCATACTGAATTCAGGGTCCACCCTAATCCAGTGTGACCTCATCTCAACTTGATTATATCTCCCAAGAGCCTGTTTCTGGGACCAGCAGACAGAGTAATGGTTATGGCACTGGCCTCCCATATAGTTGACTGTGGTTTGTGTCCCAGACCTGGTGGCTTAAAACTCACACCGGGCACATCTGTGTGTGTGCCCAAAATCCTGAGGGGAAATGGAGGCAGAGGGATTATGGCATAGGGTGATTGCTCGCTTTCTGTCTCTCTGTTTCTCACTGTCTTGCCCCAGCAAGTGCACACACCCTAAAGCAAAAATCTCTCTCTGTCTCTCTCTCCCCCCCCCCTCTCTCTCTCTCTCTCATTTAAAAAGAGCTTGTTTCTAAATAAGGTTACATTTATAGGTATCAGAGTTAGAACTTAAACATATGAGGGAATCTTTGAAAAGTTCATGGTTAAACTATTTTGTGAAATAAAATCTAGGATTTCTTTTTCTTTTTCTTTTTCTTTCTTTTTTTTTCTTTTTGCCTCCAAATCAACTCATACTTTAATTCCACATTTTTACACTTTTTGGGAGGGTTATAATTCAACCCATAATGCTTCAGATATGGAATCTCCCTCCTCTTTTCATTAAGAATTTGCTGTTGGGGCCGGCAAGTGGCATGGTGGTTAAAGGTGCTGGACTCACGCATGGCCAACCACGGTTCAAGTCTCAGACCTGGTGGTTTCCTCTCTCTCTTTCTCTGACCAAACTGAAAAACAATAATGATAATAATAATAAAGTTAAATAAAATAATAAAAATAGTTCATGAAATTAAAATAAAAATGTATTAAAAAAAAAAAAAGAATTTGCTGTTGTTGGAGTAGTGGTGCACGGAGGAGCACGGGAATCGAGTCACTAATTGTCGTGCAGCTACTATGGACAGGCCAGTTCCAGGCACTAAGGATGCCATAGTGAATGAGGTGGATGAGCCTGCCCTCATGGAGCTCAGGGTGTAGTGGAGAGAGATGAGCTATGAATGGGCAGACAAGCACAATAACACCAGAGAGTGGTAAACATGGTGGTCCCTGCCACTCCGCAGAGACTGTCCAGCGCATAAAAGCTCGTGTTTATGAGGCAGGCTGTGGCAGAACTTTTGAAGCAGTGACGCTAACAGCCCAGCCCAAACAACAAGCTGTGCAAGAAAAGGTAAAGGCAAAAACTGTCGCTCTGGTTTCAGGGGGAGGGCATTTACCCCTCGTCCCTCCAGGCCTCTGTGCGCTCTACTACCATTTTGCCCTGATAATTTTGCAGATGTTTCTTGCAAGGTTTTAAATTTCAATTCCAGTAGAAGCCCTTAGTGGCTTGTCACCTTCCCCACTTAGCTTTCCCCCAGCACATCTATCCTTTAGGAATTTGTGACTTGCAACAGACTGCAAATGTCAGCTGGGGAAAAAGACAAATGATAATCATACTCTGGGAGTTGCAGCCCCTTTGCTAATTCACAGAGGCTGTTTCCAGAAAAACACTGCCTGCTAATTAAACAAACTCCTTTCTTCTGACAGATGAAAACGTGGGAAAGATCTTATCCCATCAGACGGAAAGCAGCCACTGCCCTGCAAGGCGGCCTGGTTTTCTAAGGGGATTGACTTTTCAGGAACAGCAGTAAAAAGCTTTTACAGTAGGTAGAGCTCTGATCTTCAAAGTACTTGACAAACATTAGCTAATTAGTCCACCCCACACCCTGTGGGTAGGTATCACTCATTAGCTACTGTTTGGGAAATACCAGGCAGTAGCCAAACTGATTTTGCCAAGGTCAAAAAGACAATCTGTTAGACCACCAAAGACTCCAGGAAACCTTTGCCCTAGGTGCCTAGGACCAATCTTTCTTTTATATTCATTGTTAAACTGCTCCTGAGGTACTTCCTCTGTCTATTCTGGACACAGGACTTTGGTCACAGGGCCAGTGCCTTATCTGCAGTGATTGAGCTCCCATTTTATTAGGTGTCACTCAAATGGATCATATTCGTAGTATTTTCCATTATCTTTATACAGTAGGCAATTCTTTGTTTTCAGTTTTATTTTGGTTTTATTTTAACAGTCTTTTATTAAAAGAAATCAAAGTGAAGATATGACACTTGAAGACCCAGAGCTGTGACAGGTGAGCTGGGACACAATATAAACCCCATCTTGTTCTACCAACTCCTTGGTTTAGCATGGTCACAATCCGTATCTTTTCTGTCACCTTTCCACTTTCCTCTGCACCTTGCCAGACCCCTTCTTTTTTTTTTTTTTTTTTTTTTTTTTTTTTCTCTTAGGTTTTCCCTATAGGGCGCATGCACTTGCCAGAAAGAGAGAGAGAGAGAGAGAGATAGAAAGCAAGAAATCACCCACCCTGGGCAGGGATGACCACGCCATAATCCCTTCTCCTCCATTCTCTTGGGATCTTGGATACGCACGCACATGCGCCCGGCATGAGTTTAAGCTGCCAGGTCTGGGACTAGAACCACGGTCAACTACATGGGAGTCCAGCAACATAGCCATTACGCTAACTACTGGTCCAACCAGTCCCCTTCTTATAAGGCCAAGCTCCAACCCATGTCTTCTAAGAAGCCTTTACTTCACATTAGCATCTCTCATCTCTAATTCCCTTTGCCTTGTCTCTGGGCCATGCAATTAGTCTTAAAGACCCCAGCAACATCTACACTTGTATAGGAAGAGGGTCTTAAACCTTATCTTCTGGCAAGTAACAGAACTGGGTATTGCAGGCTGAGTAAAGACTAGGAATGACAACTGAGACCACCTATACCAGGAGAAACTGGTGGGGACTCCAGGAACCTCAAGAGTTCATATCCCATAAAAGGCAGCCATTTACAACTGATGGGTTGCTTTGTTTTATCTGAGGAACTTCATTCTTCTGGATGGCTGGCTATTACATTTACTAGCTAATTGTGAGGTCTGCAGCTACAAGTTCTGCTTGACTACATTGTGTGTGCTGAGTAATCAAATGACTTTTCATCTCCATGTTTGTTTCCTCATGAGAAGAAAAAATGCACCTAATAATATTTGCTTCACAGGGTTAATTGAATGTTACTTTGAGTTCCTCAAAGAAATAACACACAAATACCTGCTTATCTTTCTTAGTTTAAAGGTTGAAAAAAATGACATCGTCTTCATGATATAATTTTAATTTGTTTATTTCTCATCTTCCTTTGGAAATATCTGAGCCTTGATTTGTTGAAAGAAGGGTAAATGCTTTTTTTTTAAATAATTTTTTTATTTAATTTTATTTATTCATTCATTTATTTTAATCTGACCAGAATCACACACACACACAGAGAGAGAGAGAAAGTGAGAAAGCAAGCTGCCAGGTTCGGGACTTAAACCATGGTCAGCCATATGGGAGTGTCCAGCGCCTTAACCACCACGCCACCTGCTGGTTCCTAAAGAAGGGTAAATGCTTTTAAGACTGTTATTTGGTTGGTGGTAGAGCTACCTTAGGTGTAGTTTTTGAAAATAGATGGTCTAAAACATAGTAAGAATAAAAAGAAGACTCTATATCAACATCCAGCCCACTGCTGATAGTTATAACAATCTTCTGGAGATCCCATTGGGTGGCCAAAAAAGCCTATAAAGAAGCTGAATGGGGAAAGGAAGAAAATGAAACACGCAGAACATTTCAAACCTTAAAAGTAATGATATTTGTAGGACAAAATAAAGAAGAAAGAAAACAGATATCTGCTCATCGCCGTAGCCATAGTGTCTACATCTTGAAAAACCCATGGCAAGTACAGTTTACCAATTGTCATCTGTCTTCCCACACTCTCTTCCCTGGACTTACATCTTCCTGCTACTGTGGGAATGAGAATTTTGAGGAAAGTCTTTTCATCTTGGTAACATTGAGATATCCAGCTTGGGAGAAAAGTAAGGGGCAAACAAGTGAAGAGTTCTCCTGAGCCGTGGCTCTTGGGAGAGCCATCGCCATGTTCAACGCAGCAGTGCTCCCTCAGGAAAGAGCCTGTCTCTGACAAGGGCTGCCCTAGCCAGGCTTAATATGTCCTCATTTCTCAGCAGGCCTGATGCCTGGCTGGACAGAGGGAGCTGGCAAGTCCCTGCCTCATTTCTTTTCTCCTGTAGAGGCAGATAATTAGTTCCTTTAATCACTGAGGGGCCTACATTAGGTTGGTTATTTGAGGGTAGGTCATTTATTTTCCTCATGGAAGAAGTCTGCAGTGAAGATTTATCTACATTAGTAATAACAGTGAACGATGACCAAGTCCTGACTGTGTATCAGACCCTGTTCTTAGCCCTTTGCAACCGTTAACTTATTTAGTCCTCACCCCAACTGTAGGTTCATAATTAAGATGAACTTTTTTGCCCACTACTCAGTATCTGTGTGATCATGAGTAAGCTGCTTGACCTCTCTGAGCCTCCGTTTACTTATCTAGGAAATGGAAATAATTACAGCTCTTTCTTTAGTGACTTGGTGGGAGAATTAAATGCAGTAACACTTGTAAAATATCTTAAGTGCTCTGTATAGATTTGCTCTTAATACTGTCAATAGTACCTTCCACTCCTTCCCTGGTGTGTCCATTATATCCTCCTGATGCCCAGCAGGGCCCATTTTCTGCTCTGTCCTATTGTTGGGCCAGGAAAGATGGTCAGAGTTTATCAAACGCTCACAGTGCATTATTTTGTGTTGCTATGCCTGATAGGAGGCCAACAGGCATTTTTCTAGTACCGCAGTGAAGTGTCATTGTTGGTGCAAGCTTAAAGGCACATCCACAAGTCAATACACTACCTGGACTGTCATCTGTGTGGCCCTTAGATGTCGCCAGCTCTTCCAAGAAGCACGGCAATATAGCGGAAATCCTCTTGTTCCCATGCTTGGTACTAATCACTGATCCTACATGCTCTGAGATTCCCACTTCTTAGAGCACCAACCATAAGAAATTAAAGTCGCCTGTTTACTTTCTCCCTCACCAAACAGGAGCAAGACTGAGGGCAGGAACTATGTCATAATTAGAGTAATGCTAGCAAACTCCTTGATATACAGTAATTGTGCATTATACATGTTGGAAGAATCCAACAATAAAATAAAATAAAACTGGCAATCTCTCTTGCCCATGTACACAAATGTGTGGTCCTGTGAGTGGCAGGTGGCTTTCAGTGTCTATAGATATGGGGATTGTTATTACCTGGACAGTTTAACGATGCATGTTTTCCATGTTTCTTTGTCTCAAACACTGCAGCTCCCCAGCTCCAATGCTCTTTGATCCTGTCTGATTCAGCTAAGAATTACCCAACGTGTCTGTTCAGAAACCCAGACTTACATCACAGAACCTCTAGATATAGCTTTGGACAAGAGAATTTGCATGCTACCACCTTCCCTCTCTGCCTTCAAACTTCTTTTTCCAGCTAATAAATCTTCCTGGCTGCCACTGGGAGACTTTTCTGTCTATCCAGATCCCCCTTCATCTTCTCCTACAGCATAAGGCCATGGCCACTCTACCACCACTCAAGTAATACACATGTTAACATGACCCCAGGAAAGCCTGAAATGTTGAGATTAACTCTCCCCAAGTGAGAATTTTTCCAACTAAAGAAAATAGTGTAAAAATCTAAAATTGGTACAAACTTTAAATATCACTAAATGTCTTTGACCAAAGGACAAGCTACTCCCAGGGTCTTTAATATCTTAGAGTTCCTAAACCATGATTTGGGCATATAGTTTTAAATGTAGGAAAGTGACTAAGAGGCATCTTTCAGTTCTCATTGGCATGTTAGGGATGTTTGTCTAGGACCAGACACGTGCTGACTGTGCAAAGCAACCGAGAGAAGAGAAGTGGACCACTGAGTTTTGTTTTGCCCTGCCTTGTAGCAGTACATCCACTCTTGAAACACAAAGAATGCTTTATAGAGCTGATCAAAACAGAGTCTGCCCAGATGGAGCACAAAGCCCTCACCACCCATCAGCCCTGTGAGAATGAGCTTTGCAAAGATCTAATTTTAGAGACCAGAGCTTGGTAATTTGTGCCCAGTATAATGGAAATAAAATGTGACTTCCATTAGTCAGATGACCAGAAATGGACTACAACTTGTCTTTGCTGGGACCTAGAGCTGACGCATTTTAAATTTAATTTATTCTCAAAAATTGATTTTCATTATTTGATTTACCTCCCCTATAAGGCTTTCTACTGAGCCTGTCCAATTGTATGGCCATTAATAACCACAGGGCTCTCTGAAATTTCCTCGAGGATCACACCTTGGGGTTATTTGTTTCTGCAAATTAGACCCTTAAGTCTAATGAGAACATTTTGAAAACCAAACGGTATTTTAAATTTAACATCCCAGGTGTCAAAGGGCCCATGGAAGCAGCACTGCCAAACGGCCCATCAACTACTCACTGTTGAGTGCACCATGGACTAATTCCAAGGGTGTCTGTAAGGTTCATCTTCAAGAATATGGCTCTTGCCCCAAAGCAGAGTGTGGCTAGCCTGTCTGCCTCTGTCCCACTAGCTTCATAGACAGTGCTGGGCATTTGCTTGGGGCCTGTTAACATTTGCAAAAAGCAGCCAGCAGAAAAGAATTGGGATTCTGTGATGTAGCCTCAAGGAGGGCTGCCCGTGCAGAGAGGCAGGGTTAAAGGAGATCTCTTTGCTCAACAGCTGGGCAAATTTTTTTCCTTCAACCAGTTTCAAATGGTTGAGAAGGATCTGTTTCCATGGAGTTTTGTTTTAAATTCTGAGTTCATTTGTAGCTATACTTGCTAATCAATTTTAAGTGGAAACAGCTGTTCCGTGTCACTCACAAGTTCCCCTTCAAACCCTGGAAAACTATAATTCAAACCATCCGCTCCCCACCCTCAGAACTTCCCAGAATGTACATAAATGGGTCAGCCCCTCTGTGGGGACAGGTCAGAGGGAGTAGGATCCGGACAGTCGGGGGAAGGAGCACGTAACTGCTCAGTTACAAACAGGGAGAAGCACAGGCTGCTGACGTCTGATGACCTATAGCCATTTGTGATCTCTGCAGCAAGGAGCATGCTCTACGTGAGGTACTGCAATGCTTCTCCTCTCACTGGGCCAGTACGCATTTACTGAACAGTGACTCTGAGCTAGAAAATGGCTCCTGCATGGGGTGGATACAAGAAAAGGCAGATGCTACTCTCACAAAGAGCTCACAGCCTGAGAGAGAGAAAGGATTTAAAAAAAAAAAATTACGACGCCTAGTGCCAGCCACTTCACATAGTGGTTAGGCAATGTGCATCAAGAGTTGGATCCCACATGGCTGACCCTGGTTCAAATCCCAGGCAGCTTGAAAAACACTCCAGGAATGTGTGTGTGAGTCCAGGGTCCTAATGGGATGGAGAAATGGAGGGAAAAGGACTATTATATGGCCCATTGTGAGGTGTCCTTTCTCCCTGGTGCGTGCAGATACCCTCTGGCAAGAAAAATAAATCATAATACAGAGTTAAGTGCCGCGATGGAGATGGGAACAAGGGGCAGTGAGAGTTCAGAGGGAATGCTGAATGCCTTTTTCACCCCACCCAAGCCACTCAGATCCCCCGTCCCACAGAGAAGCAGGTATGGGTGCCGTGGTCAGCACTGTGCCTGAACGGTCATAATGTGGACATGGCTTCTGCCCAGTGTGAAAGACCTAATATGCCACGGTCTACCCCTCTGCAGCGCTGACCAGGAGTGGCAGGCCTGCTTTGAAAGCCAGAGTCCCAGCCAGAGCCA
Source organism: Tupaia belangeri chinensis (assembly GCF_000334495.1). NCBI lineage: Eukaryota > Metazoa > Chordata > Mammalia > Scandentia > Tupaiidae > Tupaia > Tupaia belangeri. Next base: position 2,626,971 of record NW_006199712.1, read on the forward strand.
TTCCCCAGGGTTGCTTAGTGGAAGAGATCCAGGCTGCTTACCCTCTACCCAGAATGGAGGAAGAAGGAGGACCCAATTGTGTTTCAAAAGCCAAGAGATCAAAAGATGCAGACTCCTACTTTTCTATCGCTCTCAGGACTGAAGTGTCTCCAGCTGAAGAATGAGAATAACACTTGAAACATTTGGGGAGGATTCAGGAATAAAACAGAACTATCAACATCTGGCCAGGGTCGATATTTATATTTATTTATTTTATAATAAAAAAGGCAGGGAGTGGGTAGGGTGGTGTTTCTGACCATGTGACTGCCAGGAAAGAGCGAGGTTGCAGCTGAGATGACTCTGCCAATCCCAAAACTAGTTGAGCCCTGGGTGTGTTTTATGCTTTATGTGGGATTATGTTTCTATGGCTAGTGGGGGGACAAAAAAAAAATCAAGGTACGACAAGATTTACCTATGGGATAGAGCCTTCTCCATCATTGAGCCCCAGCCTTCTGTGAGTATCCTCTTGGCTAAATAGAGCTTTAGGATGAGCAAGATGCTAAACTACAATCTCCACACTGACATGGAACTGAGGCCTGTCTCCTCCACCACCAAAGTGGCAACAGCGATACCTACCTTGGAGGAGGGTTCGCCCGTGAGGGTTGACTGTGCTGTCCATGGGGGAAGTCCTTGGCCAGGTACTTGGTCCACAGCAGAAGGTCAATTGATGCTGGTTTTCTGTTGTTGGTTGATTTTTTTTTTTTTGAGAGGTTTTTGCTATAGGGCGCGTGCGCTTGCCAGATAGACAGAGAGAGAGACAGACAGAAAGCGAGAAATCACTCCCCAGAGGGGATGGCCACGCTGCAATCCCTTCTCCTCCATTCTCCTCTCGGGATCTTGGGCAGGCACGCACACATGATCGGCATAAGTTTAACCTGCCAGGTCCAGGACTCGAACTGCGTCGACTACATGGGAGTCCAGCGACATAGCCATTACACTAACTACTGGTCCCTTCTTTGTTTGTTTTGAGGTTTTCTTGTTTGGTTCATTGGTTTGGTTTCATTTTTGTTTTTTTAATTCCTTAGCCCATGTTCTGTTTCTTTATCAAAGTCTCCAAGGTGGAATTATTGTAACTCTCTCATCCAGAGAGTGACCCAATGGAGGATATTTGGATGGAGAGGAGATACATATCCAAAAAGATTATTCTCTGGGGTGGAAGATTGCCTGGGGAATTGTTTGAGTCAGTAACACAAGGCAGGGTTATCATGGAACATGGGCTGCCATGTTGGTCTGAGTAATGGTCAGAGGAATGATGGACAAAATCCTGAAAGGTGACTTCAGTGCTAAATGTCTGACAGTAAGAAAATAGTGATCAGCTACACTGAAGGACACTAAGGTGGTAGCCATACCCTGCAACGTGAGGGACTCAGCTGTGAAAACAAGGGGCCCTTCCAGGCAGCTGGGATGCTACCCCAAGAATGAGTTACCTGAAGGAAAATGTAGGCAAGTCCTTCCCTGTCAGCCATGTAAAGTAGGATAGGTTTTGATCTGTCGGACAGAAAGGCAGGGTGATGACTTCGCTGGGCCCCATCTCATGCTCTGGCCTATGAGCCAGTGTTCAATCTGGAAAAGCCGTGTTGATTTCCCTGATGTGTGACATCGGGCAGTTCACCTGCTTTTCTCCTTGATAGTCAGGATGGAGATTTGAGCAAAGATTGGAGGACAGTTCCTGCTTCTGACAGCAGCAAGGCCAGACCTTTCGTAGAGGTGCTTTTGTGGTGTTACAGTGGAGGGTCAACTGTTTGAAAACCACTGCTATTTTCTCTGGGGTTGTTTTTTGTTTGTTTGTTTATTTGTTTGTTTGTTTGTTTTTTGACTTGCTAGTGGATTGAACCTTGTGGCAATGCATTTTCAGTCACCCACAGCACACACAGAGACATACACACACACCCATAGACACACACACACCAACTCTGGTTCAGTAAATGATAGAAGTAGGTTGTACCATACCCTCTGACTTTGTGAGAGAACAATTGATTATTTTCCTGGGGTGTTTTGATGTCCTGTAACTTAAAAAAAAAAAAAAAAAAAAGGTATAACAGACCAAATTTTCAGAGTTTGGGCTTTGTTCTGTTTCTCCATGAAAATCAGAACTTTATGCCTTGTTTTTCCTTCTAGTAGATAAATAGAATGTTTCTGTCTTTCAGAAGGATTAATTCACTTAATTCCCCATTGAATAGGGAGGTGCAATGTAGTTTCAAAGTATTTTCTAAGGCCAACCTTAGGAAGTTCTCAAAGAAACTAAAATATAAAATGGTAGTCCTCATTCGTCATTTTCATAATGTGCAAGGTTTGTGCTTGGTTCACTTGGAAGCGAAGTTGGCCAGAGTGATAGGCAGAGACAAAAGAATGTCCAGAACCCTGTTTCTCTCCCCACCAGCATCAGTGTAATCAGACATACAGCCTAAGAAAACATCTCTGACAGAGAAGGGAGATTTCTTCTCCAGTATTTCCATTTTATATAAATAAGGCCTGACAAATCATCTGCTTCTAATACCACTGTAGGTGGGTCCTAGTCCTCCCCCATCACTTGTTTTGTTCTGCAAGGAAAAGGGAACAGTTACTGATAGTGGAAGCACCCAGCTTGCCCTGGAAGGCTGCTTTTACCTGGTTTGTAAGGCAGTAGCTCTCACACACTGGAGAGATGGAATTATCATGTGGCAGAAAGAATTAGAATAAGTCGTCCTGGGTTTAATAAGCCTCGTGTCTACTTAATTGTATGCTCTTGAGCAAGTCATTGTTTCCTATGCTTTTCATTTCCTTATCTGTAAAAATGGGGGATACATACCCCACAAAGCATGTTTGGGGTACATGACATAACATATGTAAAAGGTCCTGCAAAATGTTCAGTACCATACAAATGTATGATGATAATGTGACATTTAAATGTTTTTATTGCATTTAATTTCCCAACTAGCTAGAAGAAAAGGTTATGACCAACAGAGAAAGCGGGCACTTTCACTTATGAATGAAGAGTATCCCTAATCCCAAGCCAAAATAATGTGCCATTTCCCTTCACCAGCTATATGGAGTCCCTGTTGTCCTCAGGTAGACCCAAATTATCCAAATCTAGACTACTGAGGCATACTTCTTTTGATTTCTGGCCAGCAGGGCTATTCCATGGTCTTTTCTGCTTACTCAGACATCCTTCCCTTCAGGGCTGAAGCATAATCCCTCCTATACCAGGAGGAGATGCTGGGAAGCTAAGAGGAGGCCTAGCCGCTGTGGACAAGGCAGTTGACCCAGGATCAATTAGTGCACACTGGACTTTCTCTTAAAGAAAAGACCACCATCTCCCACTGACTGTGGGGTCTGAGAGAAGTCAGTTTTAGTCTTGGTTGAAGTGGATGGGAAAGGTTCCGTGGAAACCAAGTTGTTTGCACAGAGAGTTCTTCCCTTTTACAACCCTGGGCAACTTACTTGACCTTTCTGAACGCCATTTCCTGATCTCTAAAATGACATCCGTCGTCCTTCCAGATAAACAATCCAGTTTAACTCAAGGACATTCCTAGCTCTGACTGATTTGAGGCCCATAATACTTTCTCTAGAACTTAAATTTTTGGTATGATTTTTTTTTTCTATGCAAGAAATTTATAACCACCTATACTTAGTAGTGTTCACCGAATTTCAAAAGCCTGGGACGGGCCCCAGGACACAAATTCTTCTGGATACGCCAGTTGTCATTGCTGCCCTCTCTGTACACATGGGTGAGGCCTGCTGCTTTCCTCATCCCTCCAACATACGTCCCACGTACCTACAGACCTTCTGCAGCAAAAGTCTCCAAGTAGAGCTCATCCCTTGTGTCAGCAGAGATGGCAGGAAGCAGAAAGTATCCATTTCTAAAATTAGTACACACGTACATTCTAAACTGGGATTTAAAAAAAAACTAAGACTTTCTGGTTTTGTTTTGTAAAGGCCACACCACCCCCACATTTCACTTCAGTGCTCATGTTGGCCCTGTTCCAGCTAAAAATCTGTAGCAGCCCCAAATGTATATGACTTTCTTCTAAGGAAAAAAAAAAAGGAAAAAAAAATATATATATATATATTTCACAGCCCTTTGGAAATGGAAGAAAGTACCCACTGGAAACTGTTTTTAGTTTACAAATCTCACTCACAAGCAGACTCAAACTGGCTGGCAAATCAGTTTCTTAGAATTTGAGCTTTGGGGCTTACTCTGCTTGAAAAATGGAGAAAATAGCATATTGTCGATGAATGTTGAGGGTGGCACCAAAAAAAAAAAAAAAAAAAAAAAAAACACACTTCAC
>NW_006199712.1:2632172-2651458 GCF_000334495.1 Tupaia belangeri chinensis
TCGGAGAGAAGTCAGTTTTAGTCTTGGTTGAAGTGGATGGGAAAGGTTCCGTGGAAACCAAGTTGTTTGCACAGAGAGTTCTTCCCTTTTACAACCCTGGGCAACTTACTTGACCTTTCTGAACGCCATTTCCTGATCTCTAAAATGACATCCGTCGTCCTTCCAGATAAACAATCCAGTTTAACTCAAGGACATTCCTAGCTCTGACTGATTTGAGGCCCATAATACTTTCTCTAGAACTTAAATTTTTGGTATGATTTTTTTTTTCTATGCAAGAAATTTATAACCACCTATACTTAGTAGTGTTCACCGAATTTCAAAAGCCTGGGACGGGCCCCAGGACACAAATTCTTCTGGATACGCCAGTTGTCATTGCTGCCCTCTCTGTACACATGGGTGAGGCCTGCTGCTTTCCTCATCCCTCCAACATACGTCCCACGTACCTACAGACCTTCTGCAGCAAAAGTCTCCAAGTAGAGCTCATCCCTTGTGTCAGCAGAGATGGCAGGAAGCAGAAAGTATCCATTTCTAAAATTAGTACACACGTACATTCTAAACTGGGATTTAAAAAAAAACTAAGACTTTCTGGTTTTGTTTTGTAAAGGCCACACCACCCCCACATTTCACTTCAGTGCTCATGTTGGCCCTGTTCCAGCTAAAAATCTGTAGCAGCCCCAAATGTATATGACTTTCTTCTAAGGAAAAAAAATTTCACAGCCCTCTAGAAATGGAAGAAAGTACCCACTGGAAACTGTTTTTAGTTTACAAATCTCACTCACAAGCAGACTCAAACTGGCTGGCAAATCAGTTTCTTAGAATTTGAGCTTTGGGGCTTACTCTGCTTGAAAAATGGAGAAAATAGCATATTGTCGATGAATGTTGAGGGTGGCACCAAAAAAAAAAAAAAAAAAAAAAAAAGAACACCTTTCCAGCTCACTGGTGCCTCTGTCAGCATGTCAGCACTGTAGCAGAAGAATGTTGGCTTCGACTAAGAGAAGAGTGAGCCTAAATACTGCAAAACCATGGTCTTAGTCCCAGAGTCCCAGTAACCAATATGTGTTTTGACTTGCCCTGAGGCGGTTTGTCTGAAAAGGACAGCCTAGAATTGAAAAATAAATCACTTAAAAAGGAACTCTGGGTATGGGGGCAGCAAGTGGCGTGGTGGTTAAGACACCTGGACTGCCACATGACTGACCATGGTTTCAGTCCCAGGCTGATGGCTTGAAACTCACACTGGGCGCATGTGTGTACATTCCCAAAATCCTGAGAGGAGAATGAAGGAGAAAGGATTGCCTGTGGTCATCCCCCTGTGAGGGTGATTTGTCTCTTTCTGTCTCTTTGTATCTTTTTGCCTCTCTCCTCTGCAGTGAGTGCACACTCCCTGTGGCAAAACCTTAAAAAAAAAAGGGAAGTCAGGGGCCAGCCCAGGTCATGGTGTTTGGGGCAGCTGGATTCCACATGACTGACCACATGGTTCGAGTCCCAGACCAGCATCTTGTGAAACACTCCAGAAACTGTATGTGTGTCCAAAATCCTGACAGGAGGGAGAAAAGCAGGAGAAAGGATTGTAGTGTATCCATTCCCCATCGGGGATTCTTTCTCACTTTCCCTCTCTCTCCCTCTTTCTGTCTTGATCTCTCTCTCTCTGACAAGTGCACATGCCCTCTGGAAAAATTCTTTTTTAAGAAAAAGAAGTCGAACCTGTCCTAGGTGGCATTAGTCGACAGCAGGCTGGACTACAGTGCTGGGAGACACATGGCTGACGGAGAGGTCGAGCCCTGGCCCAGTCAACCAGAAATGCACCAGGCGTAAGCAAGTGCCCGAGATCCTGATAGGCTGGAGGAAAGTGACTGCAGTGTGATCAGACCTTGTCAAGTGTGCTTCTCTCTCATTCTCACTCTCACTTCTTTCTCTCCTCTCTATCTCTTCTTCTGATGAAATAAACAACCTTAAAATAATAGTAAAAGCGAGCTGGTTCCATTGCCCAACCAAGGCTCCATCAATAAGAGGACCAGCACAGAAAAGGGTGGACATGAGTCTAATAAGCAGTTGGAGTTCCAGGAACAGAAGCTTTTTACCCCCCTCTTAATGCTCACCCTTGGGAAAAGCTCAAAAATTTCCAAGCACCAGGGACATGACCAGATGCCCCAAGCAGAGGTCTGGTGGGAGTCCATATGGACAAGACCAAGGGAATGGCTGGGAACATTCCTTCAACCTTCTCCTTTTCCAACCTTTTCTTTTAAGAGAATGATTAGATATCCCCAAAAGACCAGTTGAGATAGAGGGAAACAAAAGGTTAAGAAAATGCTCCTTTAAAGAAACATCTGCTTTTTCACCCTAGAGTGCAGAAACATGAGAAGGAAGGGCCTAGAAATCCTGGGAAGAAAGGAAACCCTAATCCTTGCCAGATAAAAACGACTAAGCAAGCATGAGACCAAGCCTGGATCAGGTGTGCAGGGTTCGAGAAAAGCTGGAGACATGCTTGGAAAAAAAATTATCTAGTAAGCCTAAATGAAAAGTAACTTTTTTTCCTTTCCTATTTCCCATGTATTTTTATAAGAAATTATTCAAGGAAGAATAATTGCAAAGTGAAATAATAAAGGTACCCCCCTGGTGTTTCCGTAGCCAAGAAAGAAATCATATAATACTGTGGAGGAACTTGCTTTGATTCCTACCTTGGCTCCATCTCATTATATGGCCCCCGGTGAGCCATTCAACCTTCCCAAGTCTTAGGCTACTCATGTGTAAAATGGGTTGACCTTTGAATTAGAGGAACTTTAGAAATAATCAAAGAACACTTGATTTATGCATTCAGGGTTGGAGGTAGAGACTGTTTGATAGGACTGGAACTTAAAGTCCAAATGGAATCTCAGCAAGCCCAAGGAGAGAGAAACTGCTTCAAAAGCACATTAAGACCTTGCTCATATATATAAATGTCATGGAGCTGGCCAAAACAGATTTAGAGCTGGTAAGCCCTTTAGAGATTTCCTGCAATCCCCATGTTTTATGTGTGCGTGGGGCGGGGGGGAGGGGGGGGAATGAGCCTAGAGAAGCTGAAATGACTTACAAAAGATCACCTAATATAAGTCAGTGTCAAGGTAAAAATTGGGGTATCTGTTCTGGGAGAGGCCAAGCAAGCCTCAGAAGCAGGGGGACCTGAGAAGCAATCACTACACCTTACTCTGGGTGAGGTGCTGTGCTCGGTGCTGCTCGTGCTTTGGGCCATTTAACGCCCACAACTCTGAGCAATGGATCTTACCGTCTCCAGGGTCGGGTTCGTGGAATGAGACCTGCACAGCCACATAGAGACTTCAGTTCAGAAGGGCCCTGTACTTGGTTTAACATTCTGCAGCCACCCTCATGAAATCTTTAATCATTTTGATTAAGGGGTCCCACACTTTCATTTTGCACTGAGCCCCCCAAATTGTGTAACTGGTCCTCATTGTTTCCATTTTATAAATTTGTTCATAGAGGCTTCATAAAATTAAATGGCTTGCTCTGAGTCCTGGACACTTGCCCAGAAGGGAATACAGACATAGAGTCAACGGGCAAGGTGGAGGTGAGAGGCAGATACGCTGCTGACCTAAGGGACTGGCCAAGTGGATGCTGTGATTTCAGAGCCCCTGTGGGGTTTCCCTTCTTCTGATGACCTCTGGTCTCTGTGCTCTGGGGCGTGTGACCTAGTAGGGTCATCAACCACCCTGGTTTGTCCTGAACTGTATACAGTCCCAGAAGCCCCTTTCAGTGCTAAATCCTTTACTCACTCTGTGGCCTGGGCTAGTCACTTTACTTTGCAGGAGCCTGATGATCCTCATTTTAAAAATAAGGGAAGCAATATTAAACTCATGAGGTCATTGTCAAAATGAGAGATCACAGGGACCAGCAGTTAACATAATGGCTATGTCACTGGACTCCCATGTAATCAACCGCAGTTCGAGTCCCAGACCCAGTGGTTAAACTCACTCCAGGTGCATGGGTGTGCGTGTCCAAGATCCCAAGAGGAGAATGGAGGAGAAGGGATTGTGGCATGGCCATCCCCCCTGGGGAGTGATTTCTCACTTTCTGTCTCTTCTGTCTCTCTGTCTCTCTCTGTCTCTCTCTGTCTTTCTGGCGAGCACATGCACCCTACAGTGAAAACCTCTCCAAAAAAAAAGAGAGAGAGAGATCACATTTACATTGTGCACAGCTCAGTGTGGCCTCACTAAAAGTTTTCATTTATCTGTATTTAATTTCATAAATATTTATAGAACTCTATTATGAGTCAGGCTCTGTGAGGTAACTAGAATTCTTACTCATCTTGTGGGACAAAACAATAGTATGCCAATAAATCTCTAACTCTCAGCAATCTGAAGAAAAAATGAAAACTGCTTTGTAGTATATGCCAATTTCCATGGTGTAAATACTTCTCCCCTTGGCTGATGTCAGTCTCCCGAGGCAAAGTCACAAACACAGAGTTGGATAGAGATGTGCATAATCTGCTCTAGGGAGTCTTTGCCAGCTGATTATTGAGCTAACCAACCCTCTATTAAAAAGAGCAAATAGACTGTGGTACCCCAAGCACCAAGGAAGAGGATAGAGGGGAAAGCAGGTCAATGTGATTTTGGACAGAGGGTGCGAAGGACCCCCATAGTGAAAAAGAGTATCTACTGAGACTTGAAGGACACAACCAGATAGAGAAACAGCACATGTATAGGCCTGGAGGGAAAAGAAATTGGAATAAAGAATAAAGCCTATTTGAGAAAGGCCTGGGTCAGGAAAAGACAGGACTGTGAAGGTGAAGAGAACAGAATGTACAAGGGCAAGTCCACCATGTTTCAGAGTTGAGTTTATGCTAAGGAAGCCATGAGCATAGTGGTTATGATTTTAGAGCTATCACTCTCGCTTAAGCATGTAGAATATATTGAGAGAAAAGAGGGCAAGCAAGAAGAACAGGCCATGGCAGGACTTCAGGCAAAAGAAGTTGGAGGCCTGAGCCAGCTTTATGTATTTGTTTAAAGGGTGTTTATTGAAATTTTACCTATCACTATGCTAGACCCTGATGATTCATCAAAGAGAACACTGTCCTAGCCTTCATGGAGCTTATAGAGAAGTAGGAAAACATTTCTAAGCTATAATAAGAGTAAATCCCTGGGGCCAGCAAATGGCATGGTAGTTAAGATGCTGGACTTCCACATGACCAACCATGGTTCAAATCCTGGATCTGGTGGCTTGCTTTCTGACTTTCCCTCTCTCCCTCACTCTCTCTCTGTCTCTCTTTGGTGAACACACATGTCCTATAGCAAATTTCAAAATGGTAATAATAATAAATAATATGAATATTTTCTTTTTTTAAAAGAAGACTAAATCCTTGAGTGCTTACTGCATGTCAAACACAGTTATTCATATTTAATATGCATTACCTCATTTAACTCTCACAACAATCCAGGGTTTAGATTCAAATGTTACACTCATTCAAGATATTAGGGTGAAAACTGGAGGCAAGTGGGTTCACTCTACAGGCACCCAGCATCTTCCCTGAGTTTAGCTACTTCCTTGGGGCAAGCCTGTGGCCACTAGAAGGGGTATTGATGTTGAAGTGAGCAAAATGAGGCCAGATCCTCTACAGAACCCCATCCAATAGCCCCACCGAGGTTCCCCGCAGCCTCCCTGATGGTGCTTCTAAGATACATTAGAATCTATTTGGTTCAGGAAGAAGTAAGGCTAGATTGGGGCAGGAAGGAGAATAACGTCCATGTTTGTTAGAGGCTCCCACGTGAGAATTTAAGGGATTTCATTTTTATAATTTTTCAGGTTATGCACACAAGGAGAAAAAGGTTCATAATCTGATTAACTTGCCAATTAAAATATACTACAAAAGGACATTTTCTTTTTTTTTTTTTGAGAGGTTTTTGCTATAGGGCGCGTGCGCTCGCCAGACAGACAGAGAGAGACAGAGAGACAGAAAGCGAGAAATCACCCCCCAGGGGGGATGGCCACGCCGCAATCCCTTCTCCTCCATTCTCCTCTCGGGATCTTGGGCACGCACGCACACGCGTCCGGCGTGCGTTTTAAGCCACCAGATCCGGGACGCAAACCGTGGTCAACTACGTGGGAGTCCAGCGACATAGCCATTACGCTAACTGCTGGTCCCCCAAGGACATTTTATTAAACTGGTTTGTCCATTCTCAAAAAAAAATAAATGTCTATTGGACAAATGGCAAGCATTCTTCTTCACCCTGGGATGGCAGAGAAATTGAGTCAAGCCAGGAAAGATACTGAGGAGACATTTGGTGACTCAAGCCATGTTTTCAGCCAAGCACTTCTGGTCGAAGACACACTTCTTGTTCTCTTCAGTTATTTCTTTTTTTATAAGGTGACAGGTAGTTCATTTTGATCAGAGGCTTTTTATGAAATTTACATTCATAAACCAGATTCATCAAATTTGCCAAAAGATTTCCTTGAGACCATTCCACATGACAGTATTTCTGTTTACATAGGCATAGGCTATCCAGTCCTATCAATCCGCTTCTCTCCAGCATCCCTATAATAAAACCATTAAAGTCCATGTAACTTCTCAAAGCGTAAATCCATTGCATGTCAAGCAGGGCAGAGGTACTACTGTACATAATAACTTTCCATTCTTGTGTATTAAATGTTTTTGTCTTTCTTTCTTTCTTTCTTTCTTTCTTTCTTTCTTTCTTTCTTTCTTCCTAAGAGAGCGGTATCTTTGACAGTCTTCCCATGCTGTAATCCTTCTGCTCCAGCCTCCCAGTTATCTAGGATTAGGCACCCACTGAAGCCACCTGCTTCACTTGGCCCAGGAATCGAACCTGTGCCTCTCATCCAGTCCCAGTCTCATGCAGCAGCAGCGCCCTACCACTTGTGCCACCACAGCTGGGTTGTGAATTTTTATGAAAGCAACAATATTATCTTTGAGACTCTAAGGTCAGACAGACCCAGTGCAAGCCCTCAAGCTCTGGTTTCACTACTTATGAGATGTGTGACTTAGGAAATCACTTAAGTGCTCTAAGCCTGCTTCCCAGCTATAAAGCGGTATAGTCTGCCTTCTCCGGTTGTCAAGAAGAATAAATGAGGTACAGTCAGAACGATGATTGTTGTGATCATCACCACCATCAGAAGCAGCAGCAGCCTAATAAACTGCGACTCAGCGGAAAGGTTAAGAAGAGAGAACAGAGGTGACCTGCTAGACCACAGAGTGAAGAAGCAGCGGAAATGCCTAATGCGCCCCCGAAGTTCTCCTCAATTTTCTTCCCCAACCTACCCAAAAGGCCCACATCAAATGACATTTAGGATTCTTCAGCAGAACGATATTGATATAAAATGAAAAGAGAATCTTTTTCTTAATCCTAGAAATTAAAAATAATTTTAGCATCTGTTTCAAGATCAGATATCAAAATATAAAAGTATTCTTCAAAGTCATTATCCATATGCTCAAACCAGTTGGTTGACATTGACTTATGAAGTCGTAAGCAGAGCTGAGCGGTGACCAGCAGGAGGAGCTAGACTGCCAGAGAGTGTCAGAGGTGGGGGTGAGGCCTAAGGGTGGGGGCGCTCTTGACCTGGGCTGGCAGGTAAACACACAGGCCTTTCACCTCAGAAAAATCTATGTGTTAAAACTAAGGTATGTAATGCCACTGGACTTAGAATACGAATACTCTAGGGGAAAAAAAAAAAAGATACAAGTGTTAAACTAACCTTTAAAAAAAATTACTAATAGGAGATGAATTTTGAATGTCTGAGGAAAGATTTTGGGAAGAGTCAAAATTATTGACATGATCTTTGTAAAGAGAAACTTCAAAGAGATCCAGCCTTATAAGAGTGAAAATAGTAATTTATTGGCTTCTCTGAAGATAGATCTTGAGTGTCTCATTTATGAGCCAACCCTGGCTGAACTTTTGTAAGTGTGTCAACTTGAAACTAAGTTCTCCACTGAGGATGAAATACCCTGAATACTGCCAAAATGCAGTCAAGTCTAAATGAGACAAAAACTTAACCACTTATCCCAAACGCCTTCTCTTCTTTTTTATTTATTTATTTTATTTATTTATATATTTTTTTGAGGTTTTTGCTATAGGGCATGTGCGCTCTCTAGAAATACAGAGAGATAGAAAGTGAGAAATCACTCCCCCCGGGGGATGGCCATGCCACAATCCCTTCTCCTCCATTCTCCTCTTGGGATCTTGGGTACTCACGTACACGCGCCTGGTGTGAGTTTAAGCCACTGGGTCCGGGACTCGAACTGTGGTCAGCCACGTGAGAGTTCAGCAACACAGTCATTACCTTAACTGCTGATCCCCAAACTCCTTCTCTTCTAAAACTCCTGGTTATTGAGACGCTTTGGGTTACTTTCCTCCTACACATTCCCCTGTTAGTGCCAACACTTGTTGCTGCTGGAGTTGAAGGTTCTTCCTATACTTGGCAAGTAAGGTGTGTGTTTCCTGGATGGCTCAGTCAACCAGTGATTCAGAAGTTTATCCTCATAGTTTGATTTTCAAGGCCTTTCCTCATCTCTTTTGGCGTGAGGCCCTCTCTGGGGGACTAATCTCCCCTTTGTATGGGGGGACCGGAAAAGGAGAAGAACACTGAAGACATTCTACTTTGTTATCATAAGCAGACTTGGTAAAGTTATATGGAAGGAATGGCCATGCCTGGCTTAATCGTCCACCATTCCATTGGGTGATTAAGAATTGACTCGAGTTGCCATTTTCCCACAAAGGTTTAAGAGATTTCTTTATCCTCTTCCCTCAATTCAAACATTCAGCATCAATGTTTTCTTGAAATCAATGCCAGTATACTCCCAGTGGAACATGTTGGTTTAGCTTTCTAAAGATTAATCTGGAATAAATAAAGTCCATCTTTTAAGAGAGGGAGGAAACTTTTTTTTTAATCACCTCTGGAGGAGACAAAGGGCAATCTCTGTGCTGGCCTGAATCTAAGTCCTTTGGGCTTTTACAGGCAGTGAGATGGGCCTGGCAAGTTCTACAAGGAAATGTCACAGAGGTCATCCAGACCTGAGGGATTGGTGAAGAGGCCCAGGTTGAGCATAGTGAAATGGAGTCATTAACAGCATAACCCAGAGGAGGTCACTTATGAATATCTCTTTGATATTTTGCCAGTGTATAAGGAGCAAATAGTAATAACTTTCCAAAGCAATCCTTCTCAGATGCAAGTCTCACGGTGTCCTGCCCCTTTTTAACCAGAAAACCAGATACCTGGCCCTTCCTGCCTATTCTGACCCCTTCTGCCCCACTTGGTCCACTTCTCACTGCCTCTCAGACAAGCAAGTGCCAGCAATATTGAACCCACATGGTTCACACCCCTGCTCCCTTGGATATACTGCTCCAGCCCCCTAGAAAGCCTCTCCGTTATTCCAGCTCCTTCCCTCAAAAAGGATGCCGGAGAAACCAGCAGATGGTGTAATTGCGGATGGTTACGTTGTCACCAGACTCCACGTGGTCTAGCAGTTTGTGTCTTGGATCCTGTGGCTTAAAACTCACACTAGGCACATGTGCGTGCATGCCCAAAATCCCAGGAGGAGAATGTAGGGGAAGTGACTGCAGCGTGGCCATCTACACGAAGGGGTGATTTCTCACTTTCTCTCTCTGTCTCTGTCTCTCTGGCAAGCACATGCACCCCATAGCAAAAAATCTCTCTAAAAATTTTTTTTTAAAAGGAAAGGAAAGGAAAGGAAAGGAAAGGAAAGGAAAGGAAAGGAAAGGAAAGGAAAGGAAAGGAAAGGAAAGGAAAGGAAAGGAAAGGAAAGGAAAGGAAAGGAAAGGAAAGGAAAGGAAAGGAAAGGAAAGGAAAGGAAAGGAAAGGAAAGGAAAGGAAAGGAAAGGAAAGGAAAGGAAAGGAAAGGAAAGGAAAGGAAAGAAGAAAGAAAGAAAGAAAGAAAGAAAAGGACACCTGGAACAGAAAGAAACATTTGTTCATCTTTGGAAACTCAGTTTGGGTAAACTTGCTCTGAACATTCTTCTGCAAAATTAACACACAAACTCACACACACACACACACACACACACACACTGCTCCCTCCCCATGGTGTCCCTCCTGAAATCTGAGTCCTGTCCATCCTCAGTTGCACCTTTCTCTCATTCATCTGCCCAGGACCCCGCCAGGCCCCTCTTTCTCCTTTGCAGAAAGGCTGTGACTAGGCCAATAGCAGCCTGGGAGAAGCAAGGGGCTGTGGGGACAGGAACGAGGCAGGGAGCCCAGGTGTCCTGCAGGAAATCTGAAGGGAAATGCCTGGAGAGCCAGCCTGCCTCCGCGGGGGAAGGGCAGGATGTGGCCGCAGAGCAGGGAGGGCAGGGGCTGCTGCTGGTGTCCGTGGGATTGCCTGCCTGGGCTTCGGAGGGTGACTCTGTGACGTGAGAGGGACGCCACTGTCCTGTGGGAGGTAAACGAGAACAGGCGGGTTAGGCACTTCCAGAAAACATGTTGTTCCCAGACAGCAGCCATCTCTACTGGTTCCGTCCAGCTCTTCCCTGCATTCGGCCTGTCTGGGTGGAGCCTGCGTCTCTCCTCAACAGTCACTTCTGTCCCTCCGCCCGCCCTGACTCTCAGCAGCTCTCCAGCTCCCTGGCGACTTCCCCACTCCTTTCTCTGTCTCCATCTTCTCTCTGTCCCTTGTCACTGCCCTTATTCCTTTCTCTCCTGTCATTTGTCACTTTTATCTGGCTGTTTCAGGGGTCCCCTCACCCTCCCCACTCCACACAAAGGTCCTCTGGGACCCCTGGCCTTTCCTGAGAATCTCCTTTCTTGGGAGTTTTTAGCCTTCGATTTCATCCCCCTCGATATTTATTAGCATCAACACCTTTTTCACCTACTTCCCCCCTTCAATAACCATGTGCTTTCTGTTTTCTCGCATCCTTTGGTTTTCTGTGTGACCCAGTTCTACATCTTTCAGTCACTTCATTCATTCGTTGAACAAGTGTTTGTAAGCACGCACTATAGTCTGGGCAGTGTGTTCCGTGCTAGCGAAACAAAGGTAAGACATGTGACCCATAGCATAACGCTAAGGTACAGGCAATTGCCCCGGAAAAGTGTGGGCTGACACCTCCATCTTCCCTCTTCTTCTTTTCTTTTTTTCTTTTTTCGTTTTTTGGAGAGGTTTTTGCTATAGGGCGTGTGCACTCGCCAGACAGGCAGAGAGAGACAGAGAGACAGTAAGCAAGAAATCACCCTCCAGGGGGGATGGCCACACCGCAATCCCTTCTCCATTCTCCTCTCGGGATCCTGGGCACACACGCACATGCTCCCAGTGTGAGTTTTAAGCCACCAGGTCTGGGACGGGAACCGCGGTCAACTACTTGGGAGTCCAGCGACATAGCCATTACGCTAACTGCTGGTCCCCACTCTTCTTCATTCCCTCCTTCCCTCCTTCCCACCCCTAAGGTCTCTAAAGCCAAGGTAACCTGCTCTTCACTCTCTCCATCACTACCCAGAGTTCCAAAGGAGCTCTCAGCAGCTGTGCCAAAGCTGAGAGTCACACCCTGATTTTAGAGCCCCTGCAGGGGGAGCCACGTAGGAACCTGACAGCATTATTTTGAGAGCCCAAAGGATAAAATGTGCACAGCCGGAAGCACACCGCACCGTAGAATGGGAAGCCATGCCAACTGCAGCTTGAGTCCCCGGCCTGGTCGGCCTGAAAACACACCAGGTGTGTGTGCCCAGAATCTCGGCGGGCTGAAGAACTAGAGCAAGGGGCTAGCGCTGTGAACAAGCCCTATGGAGGGCATCTCTCTCTCTCTCCTCTCTCCTCTCTCTCGATGTGTGTGTGTGTGTGTGTGTGTGTGTGTGTGTGCGATGAATAAATAATTTTTTTAAGTGGTTGGGGACGCCACTCTGCCTGTCTCACCAGTGTAAGCCAGGCCAACAGCCTGCAATGCCTACCTGCTCATGCCCTCTCACACTCTCTCTAGAGTGAGGGAGAACAAAGTGAGACAACAAGGACTCTGAATCTTTCTTTTATTCATTGTTTGTTTGTTTGTCTGGAGAGGTTTTTTCACTCGCCAGAAATACAGAGAGATACAGAAAGTAAGAAATCCCCCCCCCCACCCCAGGGAGGATGGCCACGTCACAGTCCCTTCTCCTCCATTCTCCTCCTGGGATCTTGGGCGCACGCACACGCAGGCACCCGGTGTGAGTTTAAGCCACCGGGTCCAGGACTCGAGCTGCGGTTGACTACATGGGAGTCCAGTGACATAGCCATTACACCAACTGCTATTCCCTCTCTTTTATTCTTATTTTGCAGCTTAATGAGGATTCTCTTGCTCTGTTTTTATCAGAACACCTTCACTGATATGAGTGACTTAAAAACAAGCAGAGACAACAAAAGTTCTGCACACCAGAAAGAAGCCTTTCCAACACTAGGTGGCTTTAAAAATGTTTGGGGGAACCAGCAGTTAGCGTAATGGCTATGTCGCTGGACTCCCACGTAGTCGACCACGGTTCGTGTCCTGGACCCGGTGGCTTAAAACTCACGCCGGGCGCGTGTGCGTGCGTGCCCAAGATCCCGAGAGGAGAATGGAGGAGAAGGGATTGTGGCGTGACCATCCCCCCTGGGGGGTGATTTCTCACTTTCTGTCTCTATGTCTGTCTCTGTCTTTCTGGCGAGCGCACATGCCCTACAGTGAAAATCTTTCCAAAAAAAAAAAAAAATGTTTGGGAGACAGTGCTACCTGAAAAATACGAAAGGAAAATACTTCAGGACAGTGGTTCTCAAATTCAGGTCAGTATCAGAGTCACCAGAGAAGCTTGGCGAAAACACCAGGGCCGGGCCCTATCCGATGTCAACGGCTCAAGTCTCTGCGGGCTCCATTACTGCCCCACATGATGCTGACACACACACGAGGTTTAAGAACAACTGTTTCATCTCGTCCTGCTGTTGAGGGATGTCCCAGTACCCAGCTGTTCCACTTCTCTCTGCCTTTTGAACCCGTTTTTGTCCCCGTGACCCCCAGCCCTAAGTATAGAGGACTGAGAAAAATACAGATACTACAAGGCCAGTCTTCTGGCCACAGTTTTAGAAAAGTCATTTCGGACCAGCAGTTAGCGTAATGGCTGTCTCTGGACTCCTATGTAGTCAACCACGGTTCGCATCCCGGATCCGGTGGCTTAAAACTCACGCCGGGAGTGTGTGCGTGCATGCCCAAGATCCCGAGAGGAGAATGGAGGAGAAGGGATTGCGGCGTGGCCATCCCCCCTGGAGGGTGATTTCTCGGTTTCTGTCTCTCTGTCTCTCTCTTGTCTGTCTGGCGAGCGCACGCGCCCTATCGCAAAAACCTCTCCAAAAATAAAAAAGAAGAAAAGTCATTTTAGCCCTCTTGCTGATTTCTCTGCAACAATTTGATGCATTAAACCTAAACTTTTTGAGACTAGAACCGGAAGCAATTGGTGCTATTAAGAGAGAGAGAGAGATCATGGTTTAAACACAACTAACTTTCACTACTCAAAAAGTATGCATTTTGCATAAGTATCAAAATGTAGTCTGCAAATCAGCACAATTTGGGAAACGTGCAGGAAAAGCGTTTTTGAAGCCCTACGCCAGTCCTGCGGTCATTTTAGAGGATTAGCCAAGTTTTGCAAATGAGAAAAGATGGAAACACAAACATGAAAAGATTTCCCAAGGTCAGGCTGACGCGGTGGTGGAGAGGATTAGGCGCTGAATGCTCCTTCTCTTGGGCCTGTTTCTGAGCTACTGGACAACACAGCTTCCTGAATGCAGATGTTAAACAGCTTTTTGCCTTTAATATAAGGGTTAGAAAAAATGTTTTTATTTTGGCCATATTTCAGTGAACATCCCTTAAGGGAAAACGAGGTTCCATCTGAAAGGAAATTAATTACTCCAAGCTCCTGGAACACCAATCAGCTCAACACCTCACTATGCCTTACTAAAGAGTGCCTTAAACTTTAGACAGTGGTTCTCAAACTTTGCTTCAAGGAAGTTTTTAAAACCCTTCATCCTCGGGACCAGCAGGTGGAGTGGTGGTTAAGGTACTAGATTCCCACATGGCCAATCACAGTTTGTGTCTCGAACCTGGCAGCTTGCTTTCTCACTTTCCCTCTCTCTCTCTCTATCTCTGGTCAAATTAAATAATAATAAGAAGAAGATAAAATAAAATAATTATTAAAAAAAAAAAAAGCAAAACCTCAGGCCTTATCCTGGATCAAATGGGAATCACTGGGGGTAACCCACAAGCATCATCATTATTATATATATTTTTTTTTGGGGGGGGGAGAGGTTTTTGCTACAGGGCGTGTGCACTCACCAGAAAGACAGAAAGCAAGAAATCACCCCCCAGGGGGGATGACCACACCAAAATCCCTTCCTCCCCATTCTCCTCTCGGGATCTTGGGCACGCACGCACACGCGCCTGGTGTGAGTTTAAGCCACCAGATCCAGGACTCAAACCACGGTCGACTACAGGGGAGTCCAGCGACATAGCCATTATGCTAACTGCTGGTCCCAAGCATCATTATTTTCTAGACTTCAGGATACAGCTGAATGTGAGAGCGAGTACTGCAGAGTAACACACTCAGCCTGTGCACACACTGGAGTCTCATCGCCCACAGCGATGCTGGTATCCCAGCCCCAGAGAGTGATCTCAGTTCAGAGGAAGGCCTGGGTGTGTTAAAAGATCCCCCCTGTGATGTCAATGCACCACTAGTTTAAGAGCCACTGCTGCCAGACCTTGCTATTCAAACCAGCTGTGTGGAGTGAGAACGCGGCTGTGTCATCAGGCACCTGTTTGGAAATGCAGAATCTCAGACCCCACCCCAGACCCACTCAATCAGGATCTGCTTTTCTTTTTTTTTTCTGGAGAGTTTTTTGGCGCTAAAAGCCTGTGTTAGCCAGTAAGACAGAGAGATAGAAAACAAGAAATAACCTCCAAGGGGGATGGCCACGCCACAATCCCTTCTCCTCCATTCTCCTCTCGGGATCTTGGGCATGCACACACACGCGCCCGGCGTGAGTTTAAGCCACCGGGTCCGAGACTTGAAACGCGGTTGACTACATGGGAGTCCAGCGACATAGCCATTATGCTAACTGTTGGTTCCCAGGATCAGCATTTTAGCAAGATCCCCACATGATGTGAAAAACCAAGGGCTGGTTCTGTGGCCTGGTGATTGCAGCAGTTGGATCCCACATGACCGACTATGAAGTTTGAGTCCCAAACCTAGAGGCCTGAGAATCAACCCAGGCATGTGTGCGTACATCCCCGAAATTCTGAAGGGAGGTAGAATTGGAGCAGATGCTTTCTCATAGCAGATGCTTTCTCCATTTCCACTCTCTCTCTCTAGAGAATGCATATGTCCGTTAGCGAAAGAAAGAAAGAAAGAAAGAAAGAAAGGAAGGAAGGAAGGCAGGAAGGAAGGAAGGAAGGAAGGAAGGAAAAGAAAGGAAAGGAAAGGAAAGGAAAGGAAAGGAAAGGAAAGGAAAGGAAAGGAAAGGAAAGGACCAGCACTGTAGCCACATGGTTAAGGGAGCTGGATCCCCCATGGCCAACTACAGTTCAATCCCAGCCCCAGCGGCTTGAAAAACATGCCAGGCAAATGTGTGAGCTTATCCAAGTCCTGGCGGGATGGAGACATGGAGAAGGAATTGCAGTGCGGCCACACCCCCTGTGTGCTGCTTTCTTCCTCTGTCTTTCTCCAGTTTTCTCTGGCAGGTGAAGACACTCTATGGCAATTTTTAAAAATGGAAAAAAAAACATCGACAGGTACCCTTTTAGACTACTCCCCACTCCCATATATTTCCAGACACTGAATTAAGTGCAAGATAGGCCAAGAGTCAATCACAAAATTTTAGAGATAGAAAAAGCCACTAACAAGAAATGACATGGGTGCCAACCACTCCACAGGCGTTACCTCCTTTGCTCTTCCCCTGCAGGTGCATGCACTGTGCCCCTTTCATGGAGGACCCACTGAGGTTCAGTCCTGGGTTAGCAGCCTACCCTAAGGTTTCCAGGACTTGAAAGCACATGCTTTTAACACCCAGTCAGGCTTTCCTAACCAATGTGGAAACATTTAAATTCTACACATGTGATAAGACATTGATTCCCCCAACTGTACATCAGTCCAATAGAGCCCAGCATGGCTACCCTCGGTAGAAAAAGACTTGTAAACCCTGCTATAAATTATACTTTTTCCAACTTGTACTTTTGCCTATTACTGAACAAAGGAGAAGCTGTGTCTCCTAGGCTTAAGTGACCTGCCTGAGGTCATCCAGCTCTTCAGGGCCAGGGTAGGTCTAGAGCCAGGAGAGGTCAAGACCTGGAAGTCCCAACTGCCCCCATGCCTCCTCCCACTGAGCAGTGGTTCTCAAAGTGTGGTCCCTTGACCAGGAGCATCATATCATCAAGGAACTTGTAAGAAATGCAGATTTGTACAAGAAAGCCTTTTACTAACCCCTCCGGGTGATCCTGATATTTGCCAGTTTGAGAACCAGCCCTCTCAGGCCAGCAGCCCCCAATGGGCCTGCCTGTGTGCTTCCTCAGAGCTCCCGCACTTGAGCCCCGGATAGAGCCTGACGCTTCCCTGCCAATACAGTTTTCCTAAGGGGCCTAGCTTTGAACTAAGCTGAAATTTACATGCTGATTTAATCTTCTTAGAGCCTTCTTCTTTTTTTTAACCTCTTAGAAAAAGAGCCATAAGACTTGAGGAAAGAGAAAGTAAATGACGGCTCACAAAATATCAGATGTTCTTTCCATGCTTCCAATCCATGCTCTGCTGGGACAGTAAACACAAGAGCATCCGAAAAGGAGAAGAAAACTGACATTTCTTGGGCACTGACTACATACCAAGCATCCGACATATAGTGGTTAGGGTACATACACCTTGTTCACTCCCATCCTCTCACTTAATACAGTGATCTCTGTCTAAAAAATGAAGACACAGATACTCAGAGAGAGGAAGTGACTAGTGTCAGATTGTGGAGTGGCAATGGTGACGCCAGGATTTGTTCATCTATTCTTGGCCCTCCAGCAAAAGCGGTAAAGTGTTTGACACACGATACCTCGAATGATTGGATTCTAGGATTCCCAGAGCAAATTCCCATAACAGATCTGCTTACTCCACGCCCCGGGGATGCCTGAGTCAATCATCTTTTCCTGTGGCTTTGGGAAAGGCCCCGCGGTGATGCGTTCTTTCTGCCCGGTGAAAGCTGTTCTCAATGCGTACGAATAGACACACTATAAAACAGGAAAGAATTCAGTTGTGCTTGAGCATCTGACACTTAGAAATCTATTCTCACCGGGCAGCAGCCACCCCAAGGCAGCAGACCTTCTGAGCAGCCTTGGGATTCACTCTTCAGAAGACCAGGGGATCCCTGCCATGCCCAGAACTTGGGAGAGAAAATTGCAGGAGGAAGGAACACGTGAAGGTTGTGCTTGTGAACCACGCCCTCCCCCACCTCCTCAGTGAGAGTCCACGTTCTTTCAACAGAGCGCAAGGACATCAGAAAGGGCACTGGCTAACTCAGTCACAGGACGGACATCTGGGTGAGGGCCTGTGTGGGCAGGCTGGGGATCTCCACTGGCTTCCTACTCTGTTTGCTCCAGCACAGCCTCTGAACACCCCATTCCCTCGTGTTATGTTCACTCACAGACTTGGCACACAGTGGTTAGCCTGAACATCAGGATGGGGGTGGGGGGTGCTTTCCACATGTAGTACAAATGGCTAAATCTAATTATAGAACTAAACAGGCCAAACAAAAATTGTAACTTAGTCTTTCTCATTCATGCAAAGGAAAAGCCATTCTCTGCCCTGAGTAAGTATTTGAGTCATATACTTCTGCCGAAACACAGGTCAGTTATTTCTGTCAGGGCCACCATGAATCATTTTCCCTCCTGTTTGAAGTTAAGCCTGGGAAACCTGCAGCCAGCCTAGTGATTACCACTGACCAGTCACTGCTGGGATTCCCAGTTCCGCTCTGTGGTTCAATCCTGGCCTGAAAAACATGCCCGGCCCATGTGGGTCTTCTGTCTCTTCAAAGCACGTACATCACCACCATAATTAACTCCTAGATTAAAATCGAGAATGATTCCAGGAGCTGGCAGAGGGCATAGTGGTTGAGGTGCTGGACTTCCATGTGGCTGACCATGGTTCGAGTCCCATCTCTGACAGCTTGCTTTCTTACTCTCCCACACCTCTGTTTCTGTGTCTCTCTCTCTGCTCAAATTAAAATAAATAACAGTGATGAGTAAAATTAAATAAAATGATTCTTTTTCTTAAAAAAAGAATGAATTCCATAAAATTACAACATACAAGACCAGCATACAAAAATCAATTGTTTTTCTATATACTAACAACTAATTAGCTAACAGGGAAATGAACAAAATAACCCATTTATGGTAGCACTGCAAAGAGTAAAATACTCAGAATAAACTTAACCCAGGAGGTAAAAGACTTGTGCATTGAAAACTAAAAAATTCTGATGAGGGACCACCAGATGGTATAATGGTTACATTGCTCAACTCCCACATAGTCAACTGCAGTTTGAGTCCTGGACCCGGCTGCTTAAAACTGATGCTGGGCATGTGTGCATATGTGCCCAAAATGCCAGAGGCGAATGGAGGAGAAGGGATTGTGGCATGGCCATCCCCCCGGCTGTTGATTTCTTGCTTTCTGTCTCTGTCTCTGTCTCTGTCTTTCCAACAAGCCCACGCACCCTATAGCCAAAAATCTTTCTCTTAAAAAAAAAAAAATACTGATGAAAGAAATTTTAAAAGACACAAATGAATGGAAGGATACTCTGTGTTCCTGAATTGGAAGACTTAACAGTGCTAAAATATCCGTACTACTCAAAGAAATCTACAGACTCAGTGCAATCCCTGTCACAATTTCTATGGCATTTTTTGCAGAAATAGAAAAGACGATCCCAAAATTGATACGAAACCACAAAAATTGAATAATAGCCAAAGCAATCTTGAGAAAGAACAAAACTAGACACATCACACTTCCTGATTTCAAAATATGCCATAAAGCCAGAATAATTAAAATAATATGACACTGGCATAAAAACAGACATATAAACCAATAGACCAGATCACAGAGCTTCTGGTCCATTGAGCGACATGTCCCACACCATAAATCCATGCATATATAGTCAACTATGTCTGACAAAGGTGCCCGGAATATACCACGGGGACAGGAAGGTCTCTTCAACAAAAGGTGCTAGAAACTTGAATAGTTACATACAAAAGAATTAAGTTGCACCCTTATCTTACACCCTACACAAAAATAAACTCAAAATAAATTTAAAAATTTAATTTAAGACCTGAAAG
>NW_006199712.1:2651488-2666978 GCF_000334495.1 Tupaia belangeri chinensis
AAACATTTTCATGACATTTGTCTGGGCAACAATTTCTTGGATAGGATACCAAAAATGCAAGCAACAAAAGCGACTATATCACACTAAATAGCTTCTGCACGGTAAGGAAATGAACATTTCTCCATGAAGAATGGAAGAAAATATTTGTAGGCCACATATCCAATAAGGAGTCAATATACAAAATATGAGAACTTCTATAACTCAATAGTGAAAGAAAATAAAAAGGAAAAACAATTTTTTTAGAGGTTTTTGCCTTAGGGCACGTGTGCTTGCCAGAAAGAGAGAGAGAGAGAGGGACAGAGACAGTGAGAGGGAAAGTGAGAAATCACCCCTTGGAGGAGATGGTCACACCGCAATACCTTCTCTTCCATTCTCCTCCTAGGATCTTGCACATGCACGGCCTTAGTTTTAAGCTATTGGATCCAGGACTCGAACAGCAGTCAGTCATGTGGGAGTCCAGTGACGTAACAGCTATGCCATCTGTTGGTTCCATGCAAAACAACTTTTTTTTTTTATAGAGAGACTTTTGCTATAGGGGCATACGTTCACTGGAGAGACAGAGAGGCAGAAAGTAAGAAATCACCCCCCTTGGGGGGCTGACCATGCCGCAGTCCCCTCTCCTCCATTCCCCTCTTGGGATTGTGGGAACGCACGCACGCACATGAGCCTGGCCTGAATCCCAAGTCACTGGGTCCAGGACCTGAATCACTGTTAACCACATGGGAGACCAGCAATGTTACCATCATGCCATCTGCTGATGCCAAGAAAAACAATTTTAAAATTGTTTTATCATCTGACCCCATAAGAGGGGTCAGCAGATGATATAGCAGTTACATCATTGACACTCACACAGCTGACCACAGTTCGAGTCCCAGATCCAGTGTCTTAAAAATCACACTAGGTGTGTGTGTATATATGCCCAAGATCCCAGGAGGAGAATGGAGGAGAAAGGATTGTAGTGTGCATCCTACCTTGGAGGGAGGGGGTGATTTTTCACTTTCCCTCTCAATGTCTCCATCTTTCTGTCCCTTTGGGGAGCTTATGCACTTAAGGCAAAAACCTTTTTTTAAAAAAATGGCTAAAGGATTTGAATAGACATTTCTCTAGAGAAGACATCCAAATGGCTGATAAGCATACAAAAAGCTGCTCAGTCTGAGCAATAATCAGGGAAATGCAAATCAAAACCACACCATTAGGATGGCTATTAAAAGAGAGAGAGAACAAGTATTAGCAAGGATGTGACAGAACTGAAACTCTTCTACATTGTTGGTAGAAACATAAATTGGTATAGTTCCTATGGAAGACAATATGGAGGTTCCTCAAAAATTAAAAATAGAATTATGACATGATTCTGTCATCTTACTTCTGAATATGTATTCAAAAAAACTGAAGGTAGAATCTCTAAGAGGTATTTGCACACTCATGTTCATTATAGCATTATTCACAATCGCCGTGATATGGAGTCAACGTTGGTGTCCACCAATGGGTGAATGGATAAAGGAAAATAAAGAAAGAAAAATAGACATACACACACACACACAATGGAATATGAGTCAACCTTGGAAAAGAAGGAAACATTGCCATATGTGACAACATATTGGGTCGTCAGAAAATTCATGACGCATTTTTGCATAGAAAAACATATCCTGATTTTACCAATGATCCAATAGATGACCCGGGAAGACATGATGCTTAGCAAAACAAGCCAGTCATGGGCAAATACTGCATGGTTCCATTTATAGGAGGTATTTTAAATAGTTGAACTCATTAGAAGAGAGTAAAATGGTGGTCTCCAGGGACTGGGGAGAGGAGACAATGGAAAGCTGTTGGTCAGCTCGTGTAAAATGTTGTATGAGACGAGTAGGTTCCAGGCAATCTTTTGCACAGTGTTATGTCCACAATTACCAACGCCGTTCCTGCACACCTGGGTTGGATTGTTGAGGGTAGATCTCATGTTAAAGGTTCTTCCTACAATCATAAATTAAGTCAAGGACAAAGTTTCTCAGCTCTGATGGGCAATGCCCTAGCCTCACCTAGAGCAGACCCTCAGAAACAGGAATGAAAATGCAAAGATCCATAATGTAGTCACACGCGAGAAAGTGTGGGGGCCTCGTTTCTCAATGGGAGAGGGAGGGGTGCCCAAGGCAGCTGTGTGAAGAGGCGTTGGGCAGGGCCAGGGGACAGGAACCATTGTGTTTCTGCTCCCTTTTCCTATTATGTGAAGATGTTGCTATGTAACTACAGGAAGGCTGGAAATGGTGCAAAAGCACAATTCAGTTCTCACTTGGCTTGAGAAAGAATGAAAGAGGGAAAGGAAAATGGTCTAGAAAGGGCTTAAGTGATCTGAAAGGTTAACTGTGAACATGGATATGAGGCATTATCAATTCATTATCAATTATAGCATCCTCTGTGGATGGGCGATGGGGCAATATTTCTCTAAGCTATGTTTTTTAAGTGTATTCGAGAGTCAGTTAACATCTGCTAAGTATAATCTCATGGGCTATTTTATTTATTCTTCCCCCAACTCATTCATCATTTCCATAGGACGAAAGAGAAAGCTGAGGTTCAGAGTGGCTAATGGGCTTGCCAAAGACCACAAAATGCTGAGTGTGGAAGGTTCCTGAAGGCAAGTCTCTCTTAGAGCTTTGCACTGCTCCGTGTATCAGGAAAGCTACCTCCAAGTGGCTGCAAGGAAAAGCAGGAAAGGGAGCTTCCTGATTTGAGAGAGAAAAACAGAAATAAGTAGAAGCAATCTACATTTGGCTTCAGTATTGGCAGACAGTAGGGACTTACGAGAATTATGGCAAAAGGGAGACTTGGAAGACAGCATCTAAAGGAGTAGCTATGACTCGGATTGTTACCTTGTCGGAGTGCAAAGGCAGTTGCCAGACCTGCTGATTTTTCATAAGGAACCACAAGTCAGATTTTTTTTTCCTAAGGTATTTATTTCATTATAATACTAATACTATTATGATTATTAATATTTAGTTATAGTACTAATAATATTACAACTGAATACCCTATTTAGTTATTATACTCATAAAAAAACCACTGTTTCCTTTTAACGTTGGCTTTAGAATAATCTTAAATATCAGATGGCCAAAACAAAACTTATTTGCAAACCAAATTCAGCTCATGGACTGCCAAGAAGTAACCTCAACGCTTTCTAAACTAATAAGAAATACCAAATCATTAAATTGTATCATAGATAAGTCATTGATGATCTTCTTTTTCTTTTAGAGGTTTTTGCCTTAGCGTGTGTGCACTCACCAAAGAGACAGAGACAATGAGAGAGAAAGCAAGAAACCACCCTTCAGGGAAATGGCCATACCACAATCCCTTCTCCTCCATTCTTCTCCCAGGATCTTGGGCACACACGAATACCCAGCATGACTTTTCCAGCCACCAGGTCTGAGACTTGAACTGTGGTTGGCCATGTGGGAGTCCAACAATGTAACCACAACACCATCTGCTAAAATTTTATGTCAAAAACACTCATTGAAATTATAAATAATAATCCTTATGTGTCCCGACCCGCAGGACAGTCGAACATTCGCCTGGGGAAGTGAGTAAGAGATGGAACAAACACACAGACACACAGAGTAGAGACAAGACGAGGTGCTGATCCAGTCTTCTGTTTATTGAGGAAGAATAGCGAGCTTATATACAGGGTGGTGGGCACCGATTGGTTGCCCGAACTGCAAATGAGATAAAACAGTATGAGCCAATCATTGATGTGCGTGGATCTCTCCCGTTGCCTAGAAACCCAACCGCCCCTGGGGAGAACAGTTGGTCACATGATTTCTGAGAAACAGTTTGCGAGGTGAGGAAGTGAAACTTAATGGTTTCCAAGATGGTGGATAGCTCAAGATGGCGGATAACTCAAGATGACTTCTGTACGCAGTGCCCTTCACACTTATGACAATGTATTTAAGACATAATTTGATTTATGATATGGGCCATGTGTAGAGAGAACATGATGTTGACACAGCAAGGTTGGAATCCCAGTCCTGCTCAGTGGAAGCTGTGTGACTTTAACCAAGTAACGTAACCTCTCTGAGAACTCGATTACTTTAGCAGCACAATGGCAACACTGATACATGAATTACAGTTGAGATCAGATTTAAATGAGGCAATTATTAGAAGTTACCATTCACAATGGAGCCAGCAGGTGGAGTGGTGGTTAAGGTGCTGGCCAAATGTGGTTTGAGTCCTGGACTTGGCAGCTTGCTTTCTCATTTTTCTCTCTCTCACTGTATTTCTCTAGTCAAACAAAATAATAATAATTAAAATTAAATCAATAGTTCTTTAAAAAAAATTCTTAACCATACACAAGTCCTGTCAGAAGGGACTTATCGAAGACCTAGGGACTGTCACCAGGAACCCTCCACCCTTCAGCTCTTCTGTGTCATTTCCTCTCTGCTATTTTCTGAGCAGTTTACTTAAAATACACTGATTTCCTCACTAAGGGAATATCAAATAGAAACTGGAACTTCTCATTTTGTCTGAATAAGACTCTATTAGACTGCTGTGTTGCCTTCTTACACACTCATAAGGTACTTGGTTTGTCAAGATTTGACAGTGTAGGTTAGTGTAATGACTATGTCGCTGAACTCCCATGTAGCTGACTGCAGTTCAAGTCCCGGACCCAGTGGCTTAAACTCATGCCAGGCACCTGTGCATGCGTGCCCAAGATCCCTAGAGGAAAATGAAGGAGAAGGGATTGCGGCATGGCCATCCCCCCTAGGGGGTGATTTCTTGCTTTCTGTCTCTCTGTCTCTCTCTGTCTTTCTGGCAAGCGCATGCACCCTGTAGCAAAAACCTCGCAAAAAAAAAAAAAAAGATTGGACAGTGTGTAGTAAAGATTTAAGCTTTGCCCTACTGTAGGTGTTTGGCCCACTGACAGAGGACAGGAAACCGAGGCTCCCATGCGCTGCTCCTGCCCCTCAGATCCCTATTTTTAGTGTGTCTCACTGTCCGCTGTAAGCACCAACAAGTGTACGAGAGAGAGGGATTCGGGTTTAGTTTCGTTTAGTTTTATGTGAGGTTAAGTGAATTCCACGGCAATGAAAAATCAATATTGTATCTGGCCAGATAGACATTATTAAAGCACCTAGATTAAATGGAACATAAATAATAGTCCATTGATTTTTTTTTATTCAACTTTTTGTAATTTAGTTTACAAGAAACAGAATTATCCTCAATGCACCGAGAACTTGACTTGGCCGAGCATATTCTACAATGTTTTATGTAATTTTATGTTTCATCATCCCATTGTATTTATCCTGCTTCTTTTTGGAGATATGTGTGAGAAAAGAGAAGTATAACATTTTTCTTTTTCTTTTCTTTTTTTTTTTTAATTCTCTAGCCTATAACCGAATGCTTGGTTTTTAACAGTAAATACTTCCCACAAGGGGAACAGAGGTATTCAAAACATTGACTTTTGCTAAAAGATGGAATTCTTGGGTATTAGTCAATACTGGAGGAATCTTATTTTAAAATCTGATCAGGGTGATTAAGCCAGCCTCTGACTCTGAGACTACCCAATGCGTGAATGTCACATTATTCAAGAATTTCCAATTCCAGGCCAAATAAGACTCAGATAAGCTCCTGTGATTGACAGTAACATGCTAAAATTCACAGCCGCCAACCTCGATCTTAGATCATAGCCAACAACAGAAACTGAACTTGCACAATGATACCCAGTCCTTGGGTGTATTGTAGTTTGAAGGTCTCCCATAAACACTGAGGAAACTGAAGGCAGGTATAGGGAAAATGCCAATTATGCCAATCACAGAACAACCATAGGATAAAAATGGCATGAATTAGTCTCCTCTGCCCAGCCATTTTCAAAACGATCTGTCCATGTTGGTTCTCACATGTGAAGGTGATTGCAAAGCTAACTTTATGCACATCGCATCAGGAAGGGGCCCCAAATAACACTCAGATTATACAAGAATGAGGAATATGTGTAGGTGTGCTATCCATCAGGCCACCTGTGAAGCCCTGCCTGCACCAATACGTACAAGTAGGTCATTGAAAGTCAATGCAAACCGGGGCAGCTCCCCTGGCAGGAGACATTAACCTGCAGGAGGAATCTTGCAGACAAGTGATACATTTTAGCCAAGCAGCCGTATATTTTATTTATGAATTGATATAAGCATATGGAGAATAGAGGGAGAAGGATGTGTATAATACGTGTCCTTAAAAACACTCCAAAATAAAGATCGACGAAGAGAGATTTATACCCGCACATGCTCTTCATTGAAGAACCTCCCCTCGACCCCAAATAAAGGAGAAATCAGAGCTCCAATTGCATCTCAGGGGCCTTCGTGTAGTTACTGTTTTCTCTTTGTCACCCCCCCACCCCCAACAGATGTAGCACTAACCAGTCCCAGGCTCCCCTCTCTGCTAAGACCACCTATGCTGCAGCAGATCATCACTGTCAAAGTGCAGGGGGACCACAAGCCTCACACCTGCCGACTGGATCTTGCATTTTGGAAAAGAGGCCCAGAAGGGATAGGCTGCTCTTCCTTGGTGCTGCTCATCCATGAGCCTGTCTAAGTGCAAGATGTATTTGCCAGGAGTCATGGAATATGAGGTCAGGAGGGGACAAACGAGATCTTCTCATCTACACACCTTATTTTTCAGCTCTGGGGTATTTCCCAGCTGCAAGGGCTACTGGGCAGGGCAGACATGGGAGAGCAGAGAACCTTGGTGTGGCCTGGAGGTGGCAGGATATAGGATATGGTAGAAAGAACACAGGCTCTGGAAATAAGCCTAGGTAGGTTCGAATCTCAGATGTATGAACCGAGGAAAGTTCCCTAACTTTTCTAAGCCTCATTTTACTCCTCTGTTCAATGAAAATAATAGTGTAAGTCCAGGGGATAACAGGTGACACAGTGGTTAAGGCACTGGACTTCCACATGGCTGGCCACAGTTTGAACCCCAGACCCAGTGATTTGAAACTCACAGCAGGTGCATGTGCATGCATGCCCAAAGTCCCGAGAGGAGACTGTAGGAAAAGGGATTGTGGAATGATCATCCCCCTGGAGGGTGATTTCTCTCCTTCTGTCTCTCTGACAAGTACACACACCCTATAGCAAAAATCTCTTAAAAAAAAAAGTGTAGGTCCAAAAAACATCATCTGTAGATCAGAAATCCAAACAGTCCTAAAACCCAAGTGTTTCCTAGTTCACTTGGTGGCCGATCTGAACGGAACGGAGCTTATTGGGTGGTAAAACCCGCCTTGAAGTAATGTGAGCCCACGCATCATCATGATTTAGTCCATGACAGCCAAGTGCCACTCCGGGGACTAGTGGAGGGGCTTCTCAGCCAATGGGAGGGCTCTGGCTCTATATCCTTGCCCCACACTCTCAGCGAAGAGGCTCTCCTGGTTCTAAATCTCCAGGTTCATGCCCAGTATTCCAGTTGAAGTAGCAGGTTAGACTAGGAGGAGTTCGAGAATGACTTCAGTTTGGGGGCAAAGGGCATAAGTGGGAGTTTTCTCTCAGACCCCATTCTCACCGGCTTAGAGCAGAGGTTGGTGGGAGAATACCTCCAGCCCACCTTCCTTGAAGTTCCTATTGGCTAAGCTGCAAAATTTCACTCAGGCATCTCCTGACTCCCCTCCACCCCGACCCCCACTTTTAAGCCAGAAAAGGAAATTGGGAAAGGAGGAGATTCAACTTATAGATTTGTGGAATTTGCCCATTCTGTAGACAGAAATGTCAAATGCCGATCTGAAAGAGGGAATAATATCTCAAAAGAAGAAAAACAGCAAAGCAACACTACAAAAAAAATTCTTTAAGACAGACTTTTTAAACTTGTCCCATGGGAGTTGAATTGAACTTCTGTCCTTTTTATTTTCTCTCTTCCTTTATTGGCAGTTTTAAGTAGGGTCTGTCCTTTCCAATATCTAGCTCAACAGTTCGACTTTCTTGAATGCTGACCCCCGAGGCACCCTGACCATCCCCTTCAGGTGCATGGAGAGATCGCTCGGCTTTAACCCATGGTCAAGACCAGCCTCACATGGGGGTGGAGTGAGAAGCAGGATGTGAGAAAGCTGTGGGCCCACACCTGCTCAGAATAGATCCTGCCACCTGGCCTTCCACCAGAACTGTTCTCCTTTGAGATACAAAGGGTTTTAGTTAGCAGGACCTATCTAAAGCAAATGGCATTAGATGAGGCAGTCTCGTTAGCTTAGCACCTTGGTGAGTAGACAATGACAGCCCAATCCTGTGGGAGCGGGCACTGGGAAGGTGGAGACAGGAAGAGGATGAGGCCAAGGAGGCCACTGCTCAAAGGACGGTGACAGAGTGTGAATGGCAAGCTTCACTATTCTCACCATTCACCATGTCATTTTCAGGAAAATCAGACCCTGCCCATTCTTTTTTATTTATTTATTTTTTTTTTTTGAGGGGGGAGGTTTTTTGCTATAGGGCGTATGCACTCGTCAGAAAGACAGAGAGAGACAGAAAGCAAGAAATCACCCCCCAGGGGGGGATGGCCACTCCGCAATCCCTTCTCCTCCATTCTCCTCTTGGGATCTTGGTCACGCACGCAATGCGCCCGGCGTGAGTTTAAGCCACCAGGTCCGGGACTCAAACCACGGTCGACTACATGACTCCGGGGACTAGTGGAGGGGCTTCTCAGCCAATGGGAGGGCTCTGGCTCTATATCCTTGCCCCACACTCTCAGCGAAGAGGCTCTCCTGGTTCTAAATCTCCAGGTTCATGCCCAGTATTCCAGTTGAAGTAGCAGGTTAGACTAGGAGGAGTTCGAGAATGACTTCAGTTTGGGGGCAAAGGGCATAAGTGGGAGTTTTCTCTCAGACCCCATTCTCACCGGCTTAGAGCAGAGGTTGGTGGGAGAATACCTCCAGCCCACCTTCCTTGAAGTTCCTATTGGCTAAGCTGCAAAATTTCACTCAGGCATCTCCTGACTCCCCTCCACCCCGACCCCCACTTTTAAGCCAGAAAAGGAAATTGGGAAAGGAGGAGATTCAACTTATAGATTTGTGGAATTTGCCCATTCTGTAGACAGAAATGTCAAATGCCGATCTGAAAGAGGGAATAATATCTCAAAAGAAGAAAAACAGCAAAGCAACACTACAAAAAAAATTCTTTAAGACAGACTTTTTAAACTTGTCCCATGGGAGTTGAATTGAACTTCTGTCCTTTTTATTTTCTCTCTTCCTTTATTGGCAGTTTTAAGTAGGGTCTGTCCTTTCCAATATCTAGCTCAACAGTTCGACTTTCTTGAATGCTGACCCCCGAGGCACC
Source organism: Tupaia belangeri chinensis (assembly GCF_000334495.1). NCBI lineage: Eukaryota > Metazoa > Chordata > Mammalia > Scandentia > Tupaiidae > Tupaia > Tupaia belangeri. The sequence continues at coordinate 2,660,773 of NW_006199712.1, forward strand.
CTGACCATCCCCTTCAGGTGCATGGAGAGATCGCTCGGCTTTAACCCATGGTCAAGACCAGCCTCACATGGGGGTGGAGTGAGAAGCAGGATGTGAGAAAGCTGTGGGCCCACACCTGCTCAGAATAGATCCTGCCACCTGGCCTTCCACCAGAACTGTTCTCCTTTGAGATACAAAGGGTTTTAGTTAGCAGGACCTATCTAAAGCAAATGGCATTAGATGAGGCAGTCTCGTTAGCTTAGCACCTTGGTGAGTAGACAATGACAGCCCAATCCTGTGGGAGCGGGCACTGGGAAGGTGGAGACAGGAAGAGGATGAGGCCAAGGAGGCCACTGCTCAAAGGACGGTGACAGAGTGTGAATGGGAAGCTTCACTATTCTCACCATTCACCATGTCATTTTCAGGAAAATCAGACCCTGCCCATTCTTTTTTATTTATTTATTTTTTTTTTTTGAGGGGGGAGGTTTTTTGCTATAGGGCGTATGCACTCGTCAGAAAGACAGACAGGGACAGAGCAAGAAATCACCCCCCAGGGGGGGATGGCCACTCCGCAATCCCTTCTCCTCCATTCTCCTCTTGGGATCTTGGTCACGCACGCAATGCGCCCGGCGTGAGTTTAAGCCACCAGGTCCGGGACTCAAACCACGGTCGACTACATGAGAGTCCAGCGACATAGCCATTATGCCAACTGTTGGTCCCCCTGCCTGTTCCTTAGCCATCTGCAGTGCTGGCTAGGCAGAGTTACATGGCTTCCCCTAACCTCACACACACCCACATAGGATGAAAGCTTTTTGTCAATATCATTGCAGCCAAGAGGTTTATACTATAGGATGTGTGTACTTGCTGGAGAGAAAGAGAGACAGAAAGTGAAAAGTCACCCTCCAGGAGGATGGCCACACTGCAATCCCCTCTTCTCCATTCTCCCCTCGGGATCTTGGACACACATACCTATGTGCCTGGCACAAGCTTCAAGCCGCCAGGTCTAGTACTCAAACCGCAGCTGACTACATGGGACCCAACCACTATGCCATCTGCTGGTCCCGATCAAGAGGTTTTTTAAAGTCATATGTCAGAACTAACTCTTCTTGGGACCAGCAGTTAGCGTAATGGCTATGTCGGTGGACTCCCATGTAGTCAACCATGGGTCAAGTCCCGGACCCAGTGGCTTAAACTCACACCAGGCGCATGTGCATGCATGCCCAAGATCCCAAGAGAAGAATGGAGGAGAAGGGATAGTGGCATGGCCATCCCCTCTGGGGGGTGCTTTCTGGCATTCTATCTCTCTGTCTTTCTCTGTCTGTCTGGTGAGCGCACATGCCCTATAGCAAAAACCTCTCCAAAAAAAAGAAAAAAAAAAAGAACTAACTCTTCTTCATGGACTTGAGCATTGCAATTCCCATTAGGCATGTCCATTCTAGAAAGGGCTATTTTAGTCATCAGATGCCCTGGAATTGATTTTACTTGAAGGCAGTGATACAGCCCTACAGCTTTCAAGAAGGGATATGGGTGAGCAACATATGCATGCATGCATCTGAGACTCACTTTCTATAAATAAAAAAAAAAGGAAAAAAATGCATGACATTTGCATGCACTCTGGTTCACACACAGCAAACATCTCTGAGCATCTATTATGTGCCAGGTCCTGTACCGGACACTGCGGAGAGGTGCATGCAGCACAGCCCTTCCACTGAAGGACTCAAAGCTGTCGCCTAGCTGGAGGTGTCTGGGCAACATGATTTTACTGATTCTCAAAGTGGGTTCCATGGAATACGAAGTCTGGGGAAGTCAAAGGGTTAGGTCCTGTGGCTATCTAGATTTCTGAAACATTACCTGCTTCACAATGTTTATGAAGGTCTTAATGGTGAAAAAATATCTTAATTTCCATAGCTTACTTGGGTCCAGAACTAATTTACCAGGCAGCATCTACAAACATCCTAAGGTGCTTGTCTGCCATGGAACACTTTGGGGCCTACCTCTGCTTCATTTCAGCTAGATTTGCTTTGAAATTGAGAATTGGGGCATTGTTAGCAGGATAATCTAGCATATCTCTTTCCCATGCTGTGTGTGATGGCTGAGGGCTTCATCAGAGGAGAAACAAAAAATACCTAGCTCCATTTGACACCAAAACCTGCAGGCAGGGTATAGAGACAAATGGCTTTTCCATGAGACTCTGGAGTCTGGGGCCACATAACCAGACTCCTATTGGTTTTAGCCACATTCATCACTTATTTAACTAGTATGCATTGAACACCTGGTATGGAAGCAGCTACACTGAAAACAGAACATTCCCTGTCACTAGGAGTTTGCCGTCTGCCAAGTAGCGCAGTGGAGAGAAGCCTGGCCAGTAATGTACAACTCAAGGCATGATCAATGTCATGACTGTGATGACCACGCATACTAGTCCCCCAGGCCAGTTCCAGTTTACGCCTGTTACCCAAGCATAGCAAGTACTTATGCCCTCTTTTCTCTAAGTATCCTAGTTTTGACAACAAATGGCCTGGTCCCCTTAGTAATAATTGGTACCGAGCAATGGAATTTCAAAGGAGAGAGAGACAGCAAAAGCTCCTTAGAGTACCTGACACTTGAGTTGAATTCTAAATGACTGAGGAAGAGATAGCCAGGGACAGTGGAGACCACACTCAGGAGAAAATACCAGGTGCAAAGGATGAGTGAACAGATATCTCAGCACATGCAGTTACATTAAAGGAGACAGATATGAGAGTCCAGCTGTAGTAGGCCAAGGCCTTAGACTCCTAAGGTCTATGGGGAACCTTTGATGGGGTAACAAGTAGGAAAACCCCATGATCTGGTCAATATCACAGAAGAAGTTCTCTGGCTGGGAATGGGAGTGAATGTGAAGCGGTGAACTTACTTCATCAGCAGAGTGTCTAGGCCCATGAAGAGGCCGTTGTAGCCAAACTGGGAAAGGTGTTGGCAGCTCTGTGGGCTGGAAAAGAGTGGATGATCGAAGAGACATAGATGGATGGATGATGGATGAGTGGATGGACAGAAGAAAGGAAGGGAGAGAGGAAGAGAGGAAGGGTGAATAGATAGATAAGGTGGTTTGGGGCAAGTTGGAATAGACAGAACTTGACGATTAACTGACTGTGATGGAGAGGAAGGGGAAGAAGTCAAAGGTCAGACCCATGCTTGGGCATGAAAGTCTTCACGAGGCAGGAGCACAATGGAAAGAACAGGTCTCAGGGAGAGGGAAACAGTGAGTTCAATTTTCATCAGGACAAATGTGAAGTATCTTTGCTGTGTCTGTGAGCATCCTTGACCTTTCCAGAGTGTCAGGGCTGAAAGGGTACAAACAAAGGGACATTTTATTTATATATATATAAATATATATATATCCAGAAGCATTCTTGAAACTGAATGAAACAAAAAGCCAAGTCAAAGTGTACCCGAGCAGCCTTGTTACTGGCACAATGAATCACTGGCTGCTGTTGTTTGGGAGCCAGTGTATTGAGCCTCCAACACCAAGCTCCTCTGTTTAGCTCCACAACATAGCAGGTGTAGACAAGGGCCCTGTCAGAATCCTTCCCACCCACCCTGAGCACAGAGGCCTTGACTTCCAGTCTTTGCTACCACCAATGGTCCAGAGTAGGAGACCAGTAGTTACCATGTAGCCTCAGGCTGAGGCAGGTCTCTGACGGTAGATGCTCTCTTGGTTCACTATTGCATTGCTAAAAGTCATGCCCAAGACTGGGTGATTTATGGAAAAATAGACATTTATGACCCACAACTCAGGTGACTGGGAAGTTCAAAGGCATCACAAAATAGCAGAGGACAGAACTTTGAGTGACGGGAGCATGTTCTACAACCATGTGGACTCTGTCTGCCTCATTTCCTCACCTTATAAACACACCAGAACTCATTCATGGGGGGACCACCTTAGTGACTTTGTTACACACAATGGCCCCACTTGAGGACACCATGAAGGGATTAAGTTTTCGCTTAACATCTTTACATTACAACCGAGTCCTAACACATGAACTTTTGGGGGAACATCTAGTCACCTCCCACTAATTCTGAAACATGAACCTTTGAAGGATAAAGCATTATCCAAATCATGACCCTCTCTGGACCATCCACCGGCACATCACTCACTTACAGCGCCTTCCCAGTGTACCAAACATCCCTGGGGCCATCACAAAAGTTGGCAGAGGGCAGAGGCAATGAACTTTACTTTGCTATGGCCAAAGAAGACCAGAGCTTTAACTAGTTAAAGAGCCCTGGGATCATCCAAGGTCTTTTGAAGTCTTCTATCTCAATGACCATTCTTGATTTTAGAATCTCAGCTTCAAAGTTTGTTCATTTTATTCAGTTTGTTTGTAATCTGGGAAATGAAAGCATCCACACATCTTTAATAATCCTACTCTTTTCTTTTAGAGAGAGATTTTTGCTATAGGGCTCATGCACTCATTGGAGAGACAGAGAGAGAGAAACAGAAAGCAAGAAATTACCCCTGAGTGGGGATGGCCACACTGCAATCCCTTCTCCTCCATTCTCTTCTCAGGATTTTAGGTGCACACAAACATGCACCTGGTGTGTTTTAAGCCACTGGGTCTGAGACTCGAGTCACGGTCGACTACATGGGAGTCCGACATTGTAACCATTACACCATCTGCTGGTCCCAATAATCCTCCTTTTTCTCAAACAAAGGACAAGAATAGTGTCTTTGTTGAGTGTCATTATCAGTAGGGCTCTGCTCGGTAGATGGCTCTGTACCCAGAAGCACACTCTCCTGTAGCAATCATGAAACTATCCTATCTAAATCAACTGGTAACAAGAATGGCCCCATGTCCAGAACTCTGAGCCGCCTAAAGATATATCATCTGCACCCCCACCACCACCAGAAGCTCCCTTTTACTATCCAGAGGGCCAACCTTTGTGCTCTAATCAAGGAAACTCAAGTTTCTTTTCATAAACTTTTCTAACGATCCAGGGCCCAGGTAAGTATTTTAGAGAACTTAAAAGCCTAGAAAGAACTCTTGACCCTGAAAATGCAAACAAGTGGAACCTGAACTATATGTTTAGTTTCTACTTTGCAGTTCCAAGAAACTGGGCATTTGGATTCTATAAAGTGTGATGTGATCCTTGGTGATTGTTATAACGGGAGCTCGGGCTTAGCTTTTTTCCCATGCTTTCTCTGTGTATAGCTGGAGTTGCAATCATTATAATCAAGCATTTAAGCAAACAAAAATAATCATTTGAAAGCAATTTTCCATCAGCTCTTTAGTTCTCAATTCACTACGATTCCGTTCAGAAGGAAATGTTCCATTTTTTCCTATTGTCGTACTGTCAGCAGTAGCAGCAATGATCAGTTTTCCACATATAAAATTAATTCCATTTCAGCTTTTTTAAGACAAGGAAATTGATCAAAAGTCTACATTTTTTTTTCCAGAAAGACATTTTTGGTAAAACCAGAATCTGCTAAAGAATATCATTCTACTTACACTTGAACGTAAGCAATGGGTGTGATTGTGAGCGCTTCTGGAAAAAAATCAATGTGTTTATCTCAGGGAAAATTTGTAATCTCTAAAATCACTTGTGAGTCCACTTCATGTGAATATTCCTCTAAACCCAGGCTGTTCATAAGGGAAGTGCAAAGCTCTATAGGTACGATTCTATAAATTCACTCACTATTGTTTCATTACCATGGAGGACAAGGTGCTAAGCAGGAAGGAGGTCCTGATTGCTTGGGACTTGTATGAAAGGCAGCATCGGGAGGTTTTCAGACCCTAAGGGAATAGCTATACAGTCAGCTCTTCTTCCAGCGGGCAAGCGAAGAGAGAATGAGCAAGGATAACTCAAAGCAATGGGCGATCTGCTTCGGGATCTTCTTTCCACTTCAGTAAACTGCGAATCACAAGAATGAGACCCACAATCACAAGAGAAGCTAGCAATGGCCAGCACTGGAAGGGAAGCTCCCAAGGATAAAGCAGGGATAAACGACTGTTTGGTGTTTATTTCCTTTCTGGTCCATAGCACCTTTTGATGTCTACCTGAATTGGCTAGTTTTTGGTCATCAAATGAAAGAGTTTACTTTATTAGCAAGCTTCTAATTGGCAAAGCTAAAACTTGGTCCACTATGTGAACTGAGCGAAAGATCAAGCACAAAATCGGGACTGTTCCCAGCTTTTCTACCTCCTTCCAGTCAGCACTGACCCACATCTAGAGCTGCTTTGCTGGGCATTCCT
>NW_006199712.1:2667223-2675974 GCF_000334495.1 Tupaia belangeri chinensis
CTGGGTTCCCTTGTTTGCCTGCAGTTAACCCCCATCCCACACCGCCCAGGTTCCAGGACAGAGAAGGACCCGAGACGTGGAGAATTTGACTGACACACACCTCATGAAGTCCAGAAATAAGGCAGCTTCATTTTGCTTTAAGATTTCTAATGACGTGGGCCATAATAATTCTCAGGTGACTTGTATTGGCATGGGTCTCACAGTCTGATAGACACTACCAAGTATTATTCTAAAGAGCTGGAGTTCATCTGAGTTAGTTGCTTCCTGGGGAAACTCCAGAAGATGCCATTCTGATGGTCATCGTAGTCATTACAATCTGGGTTGCTTCCAGATCCATTTATATCTACAGCCACAGCCCTAAACTGGGAAGAATCAATGGTAGCAACAGAGCACACTTCACAGCACGGATCAAGGGCAGTGTTAGCCTGGACAGGAACACGGTGAGGCCGCAGCCGAAAGGAAAGTTGAGTGTGGGAAGGACATGTCCCCAAGCACTAAACGTCAGTGACCTGCAGAGACCCTAGGCACCACTTGTACTGCGAATGCTTTGGGCTCTTTTCAAAGTGTCAGATTTACTCCAAGGATGCTGAATGGCATCAGACTTCTGTGGCCCTGCAGAAGCTAACAGAAGGAGCCCTGGAATGCTTGGCTTGGCCCCCTCCAAATCCTCAGGAATGTCACAGAGGCCCAGGGCCTTCCCATAGCTCTCAAACAGTCCTGGGAAAGTTTATCAAGACCCTCCCTCCTCACCCCTTCCCCACCATTACCATCTCCAGAAAACACCCATACCCTCCCTTGTGAGAACTCTTAAACACAGCAATAGAAAAAGGAAACTCTATCAGGAGAAAATGATAACAACTAGCATTCGGTCAGCAAATGGCATCTGGAATACCAGTGTTTCCCAGTTTCCCAAACTACCAACTTTTAAATGTCCTGGACCTCCAATTGCTAGTTGAACAAAAAGAGAATCTTTTAGTTCTGAGTACATTACTTACTTCTATTTTTTAGCCTGTCCTGAGTTTTGGTTTATAAGCATCTTATACTTGCTCAAGTGTGTACTCAATCCCAAAAATGCTCAGAACACTGTAACTTATAAATAGAACCCCAGCTCTTTAATAAAGTAAAAAAGGAGTAGGATGTGTTCCCATTTTCCTCTCCTCTTCCTTTTCCTCCAGAAACCATGAACACATGAGACAAAAACATTTAAACTCCTACCATTGCAAATGGGCATCCTCCTTACACTCTCCCACAGCAAATCTTTGTATATCAAATTGTGCTCCCAACCCAAGCACTATCAAGCATGCCTCGACAATCATGCCTAGGTCACTGTCACCTTTTGGGTTGATAGCTTCTGGTGTCAATGATGCTGAAGCAGCCCAAAGAAGGCAGAAGACTAAGAGTCTTCTCTAAGAGGCACTTCTGTGGCTCCAGGGCTAGGGCAGCGATCATACCACACAACATGCAGGGGTTACACTGCAGTACAACAGCCTGAACTCACATCCTGCTTCACTTCTTCGCTGTGTAGACACGGACTGGCTCCTTCAGCTTCCCTGCCTCAGTTTTCTCACTTATAAAATGAGAATAATGATATTATTACCTTCTGGGATTTAATTATTCACATCAAGTGTTAGCACCAAGCTTCCAGCATACCTCATGTTTAATAAGTGCTAAATGTCATTAATTTTATAATTCTGGAAGGTCAGAGATCCAGGGCCTCACCATAACTCTCAAACAGTCTAACTTGGATTAGAAACTGAACAACGTTGTGTAGAATTGAGGACAAGAGGGGCTGGCAGGTGGTGTGGGGATTAAGGGTGCTGGACTCCCATACAGTCAATCATGGTTTGAGTCCTGGACTAACTTGTTCGTTCTCTCTCTCTCTCTCTCTCTATGGACTAATTTGTTCATTCTCTCTCTCTCTCTCTCTCTCTCTCTCTCTCTCTCTCTCTCTCTCTCTCTCTCTCTCTCTCTCTCTCTCTCTCTCTCTCTCTCTCTCTCCCTCCCTCCCTCCCTCTCTGGTCAAATTAAAAATAAATGAATAAGCAAATAAAGTTAAGTAAAATAATTATTAAAAAAGGATGGGGACAAGAATCGCAGAAATTCATTTATCATATGGAAAGGACCATGGATATTACCACTTATACCTTCCCAGACCCTATTTATAGCCAATCAATAGGGACCTCAAAGGTATTTTAAACCTCATACAGAGCCAAAGGATGTAGCTATCTGTATTTTTTTTTTTTCAGTAGAAACGTTTGTTGAGTCTGGCAGACTGTCTATAAATTGTCACTTCAGTGTGGGGTAGGGAAGCCCATGAGAGCATGGCTGAAGGGCAGAGATCTTCCCACCATTGAAGAATGGCTCCCACAGACTTTAAATGTTTATTTGTTTGTTTTAGAAGTGTTTAGATAGTTAGAAGATTGTCTGGATACTGAGGTCCTATTAGGTTGAAGGAGAAAGCTCATAAAATCCAGTTTCCTTATGAAATTCTAGTTTCCTAAGACTCGAGTCAAGCTGGAAATATCCACCAAAATAATCGTATTTCTAAGAAACTACTTATACTTTCTACCCATAACCACTACTAAATCGTAAAGAGATTTAAATGAGGAAAAATTCACCATCTTGCTGAAGTATTTAAGGAGGAATTCTGACTGAAGGTTACAATCAACTCAGACTTCCCAATTCCTGAGGGTGATTTCGAATTGGGTTTCACAAAAAAGCTAAGAGCCAAATCCCATTGAAATGTCTTGAGCTGGCATTAAATGAATCTTTTTTTCACAGAACTCCTAGCAGCAGTTGGATATTAACAAGGAGAAAAGAACAATTATCATTTGGGACTCCAAGTGCCACTTTCTGTCACTTTAAAGAATGAATAGACTTCCAAATCTACTCAGCTGTCTGCTCACAATTACAAAGCAATGGTAAATAATTGTGGCAAATGGAAGGTTTGATTTAGGAGAATGAAATTGTATAATGATTCAGTGCTCTCTCTCCCTTCTCTATGGCAAGAGAAGCAGGACAGTTTCTGTCACTGATTTGGCTTAGGTCCAGATCTGTGCCTTACCAAAAAAACAAACAAAAAAAAATGTCCTGGAAGTATTTATTAAAGCACACACACACACACACACACACACACACACACACACACACACACACACACACACACACACACACACACACACACACACACACACACACACACACAGATCAAACCTTCCAAAACATTTTTTATTATTTTTATAAGGCAAAAATAGGCATATCATGAGTCACGATTTAATGTGCTCTCTGGTGGTTTTATTTTAGCCAACGGATCATATTGGTTCACACCCAGTAATAGTTTTGAATGCTTTTAATAGAAAGTGCGTCTTCCCATTTTCTCCGCACACTGGTTTCTGAGTGGCCATCTGAGCTCTACTCCTGAGAAGATGTGTTGATACCAAGAGCAGAACTTTCTCTTTGCACCCATAATCTACTCGGAGGGGAAGGCAGGTTTTATACTCTGAAAGGGGTCTAGACCCCGAGCAGAGAAAACTTTGATCTCAGGCCCAAAAGCATCTTATCCAAACACACATTCATTTCATCTTGCAACTCAAGAGTGACGGATCTTTCCAAAATGGTTTGGGAAGACCACAGGGACAAGGTTGGGGCTCATAAGAGACTCGCAGGCGTGCCCGAGGAGCTGGTTATCTGTGATACCCGGTCTCAGGAGAGGAGTTTTGCCTCTCAGTGAGGCAGGAGGGGTAATGCTAAGTGTTCCTAATGCACGCAAGTCTCCTCTAGGGCTTTCTGGAGGGAGTGAGGTTTTGTATACAGGAAAATCTAACAGCAAACAAGAACTGCCCCAGGGAAATCTAGACAGGCTGAAATCCATGGCTGCTGTGTTTCCACCTTTCCTGCTAGTTCAGTCCCCACCCATTTCTCATGCCCTTGTCCTTAAGGTCCCCCCATCCAGTGTCATTTCCCATGACTTTCTTACTTACCAACTAAATCCAAACTACAGTGCAGGTTTCAGATCATATCCTTCCCAAAACCGATCTGAATGTTAACAGAAAACCCTAAATCCCTTGCAAAGCTCAATTCAATTCCACACACTCAAGTGGGAGGACTCATCCCTGGCTACTGAGCACTAAGCACTTGTGGCTCCAAAGAGGAATGAGACCATGTTCCTCCCTCACGGAGCTCACAGTCTAACAGGAGGAGCAAAGCACCGTTGAATATTTCTGATATAATAAAAGCAATTAGAAAGGTCTAAGTGAAGGCCCATGAGGGCCCCAGTGAAAAAAATTCTCCAGTGACGATAAAAAAGAGGTACTCTTTGAATTGGGCCATATACCAACTAGAATTATGTTTATCTGCTATAACAGAAAAATTCCAATAGCAGTGCTTTAACCAAATTGGAGGTTTTTCACCTCAGTGAAAGAAGTCTGGCATTAGACAATCTGCGGCTGGTCACAGAGCTTCACGATCCTCTCAGTGTCGACCCACCTTTCCTCTTCACCATCGTTAGTGTACAATTTATATCCTCGAGTTTACTGAAAGGCCCCTAAATGGCTGCTAGAACTTCACGTAGTTCACTTAAATTCCAAGCAGAAAGGGAGAAAAGGCAGGCCCACCTGCAGGGTCACAGATGATAGAGTGTTGCCATGTGATACTAGAGCCACACAGAAAAGCCCAGGGTTCACATCCTTGGGGGAGTAAGACTCACAACATGACAAAACGTGTCCAGAATGTGTGTATTTTATGTGTCAATGAGTAAACTAAAAGAAAGGAAGGATGAAAAGACAAAACTGACATTCTCTTTAAGGAGCTTCTCTAGAAATTTCACCCAACAACTTCATCCATATCATTGGCCACCCAATCTGCTGAAGCAATAGAATACTTCAATAGATTAGGGTTTTTATTAGAAGAAGGAAAGGGAGACTGAATATTGTGTAGACAATAGCAGCCACCCCATAGGCTTTATAGAATAAATGGAGGGACCAGCAGATGGCATAATTTTTATATCACTGGACTCCCACATAGTCAACAACAGTTCAAGTCCTGAACCCAGTGGCTTAAACTCACACCGGGTGCATGTTCACGTGTGCCCAAGATCCTGAGTGAAGAATGGAGGAGAAGGGATTGTGGCATGGCCATCCCCCATGAAGGGAGTGATTTCTCACTTTCTGTCTCTCTGTCTCTCTGGCAAGCGGACATGCCCTATAGCAAAAATCTCTCTAAAAAATGAATAAATAAATGGATCTTCCTGGAAAGACAAAGCAAAGTCATGGTCCTGGTACTAGAAACATCACACAAAGATACTAGTCTGCACAGTATGTAGTAGATATAAAGAACTGCATGTGGGGGGACCAGCAGTTAACGTAATGGCTATGTCGCTGGACTCCCATGTAGTCGACTACAGTTCAAGTCCTGGACCCAGTGGCTTAAACACGCTGGGCACGTGTGCGTGTGTGCCCAAGATCCCGAGAGGAGAATGGAGGAGAAGAGATTGCGGCATCGCCATCCCCCCCCGGGGGGGGGCAGCTCTTTGATTGTCTCGCTCTCTCTCTCTCTCTCTCTCTGTCTTTCGGGCGAGCGCACGCGCCCTATAGCAAAAAACCTCTCCAAAAAAAAAAAAACAGAACTGTATGTGGGACCAGCAGTTTGCATAATAGCTATGTCACTGGACTCCCATATAGTTGACCACAGTTTGAGACCTGGGCCCAGTGGCTTAAACTCACACCAGGTGCATGTGCATGCATGCCTAAGATCCCAAGAGGAGAATGGAGGGGAAGGTGATTGTAGCATGGCCATCCCCCCGTGGGGTGATTTCTCGCTTTCTGTCTGTCTTCTGTCTTTCTGGCGAGCACATGTGCCCTATAACAAAATCCTCTCAAGAAAAAAAAAAAGAACTGCATGTTTCTGAAAATACCTTCCATGTCACCCTTTTAGTAAACCTTGTTTTCTTAAGTCAGTTTTCTAACTTTGGGGCATGTGTTGTGGTTATTGTTGTTCATAAATACCCTCTCATTTAAATGCAATATATGTGGACTCTAAAATAAAAAAGCTCAAGTGAAGCAGCTATGATTCAAGATGATCGGAGGAGGAGGGCTGTTTCTAACTAATGATAATATAAGATAGAGTGTGACAAGTCCTAGGAGAGTGGTAAATAAAGATCAATGGGACTTCCGAGGCCATGACAGTTGGGCTGTGTCTGAATGGATTTAGGATTTCCAAGTGTTGAAGTGAAAAGAAAAATTGTTTGAACAGAGGGAACAGCATATGCAAAGACCCAAAGGGATAGTGAAACATAAATTAGAATCAGGCTTAATTTGATTTATCAGAAACCATGGCTGTGAAAGAGTCTGAGGGATAAGCTTGGAAAGGGGAGTGGGGCAGATCAATGGAGGTCAGCACAGTTCGAGTACCTGACCAAGGACGTATGCAGGAGAGAGGCCTCTGATCTCACCACGGGGCAGTACAGTAGTAGCCATCATGCCTTTGTACTTTAATTTCTTTTAGCAATAACCAAGATACACTTGGAATCTGAATTTTCCGTGTATAAGGTCTATTGGTAAAGCACAGGATACATGAGGCCTGAATCTCAATCTATAGACCTCTAAAAGGCATACTCTTACAGAAAGAGTAGATCCACTACTTCAACGTTGGAACGAATCTTCTACCAATATAATCACAGCCCGTCTTCAGTCCTACAGTGTGTGTACTCAGCTATCGAGAAAGTCATGACACGTTTTTACCTAGGAAAACAGAAAAATATCTCATGACTTTCCCAATGACTTAAAAGTTCTCAAGTCAACTTATTCCATGAATTTATGATCCTAAACAAAGACAACACTATATCCATCGTCTACGGAGTGCTCTCTGCACTTTGGGGCTATAGACATGACAGATGCTTTAGAAAAATGATTTGCTCTTTTGGCTACCTGTGCAAATCATGGAATCACTTCAGTAACTCAGACCCAACTTCTTTGTAATGAAACAGAATACAGCAGCCATCAAAATAGAATAGACTATGCTCAAAAATGTGGTAACTAACATATCCGAACTCCCAGTGGCTCATCAAGCAGTTTCCTCTCTCTCATTGAAAGGCTGCCAACGGAGTGGATGGCTCTCGAGGGCAGCTCCCTGTGACAAACTCAGTGGTCCAGACAGCTGTGAGCTGTAGGTGCACTGTCTCAACCTGAGACCTCCTTGCATCATTGTGGCAGGGGAAGAGCTGTCAGGCTGCCAGTTGGCTCCCTGGGTTTCAGTGTGAAAGTGACACTAGTCACTTACGACCTCAGTGCATTGAGTAGAGTTACTCATACACACCCACCTGCTTCAAGAATGCTGATGCTCTGACTTCAGGTACCAAAGAAAGAAGGGAACTGAGCATTGGAGGATATTAGCTAGCAATATCTAGCACACACAGAACAGAAGAGAGAATGGAATGGAATGGAATGGAAAGGAATGGAATGGAATGGAATGGAATGGAATGGAATGGAATGGAATGGAATGGAATGGAATAGAATGGAATGGAATGGAATGGATTGGAATGGATCCAAGGTGCATTTTTAGTATTAAATGAGCATGATTGAGCAAATATTGGAGCATGTCCTAAGTAGCAATGGTAAAATGTATTTATAGGTAGGCATTGGACATGGAAATAAGTTAGAAAGTGAATGCATCTCAGAGAAAAATGTGCCTGGAGAGAAGAAGGTTGTTTATGACATGTGACTCGTTAACAATAAAGGGCCCTCCTTTACGTCTACTAAAAGGAAATAGACTTTCTGCTGTCTGCTGAACCATCTTAGTCACTCCATAGCTCAGAAATAATCCAATGTCACATACTTTGATTCCTGTAACAAACTCAGTAGGTTACAGTCAACATCGCAAGTGTGTGTGTGTGTGTGTGTGTGTCCATGTGTGTTTATTTGTTCTATCCTTCTCCAGACAAATGCAGGGCACAAATTCTACTAAGAAATTTGCTAAGTGGTCAGGAAGAGAAGGTATCTATAGAGTGCAGCAAAGTTAAAAGCTCAAGGACAACCAGGACCCCCCAAAATAAACATGATGGTAAGAAATGGCTGCTCTACGGTGATATTAAAAGCCTGATGCCCAAGATGAAGACAACCACTTTGTAAACGAGATCCTCCCTTCTGTGGTGACATGGGTCATTCCTGTGACAGGACCCTCATGGTATAAGGCCATGGCTGAAGTCCTGCCATGAAACCACGAGTTGGTCATGAGGCAGTGAGTGGTGCCTCCCTGGGTGCCTCCATGTGGCGTACTGCTCTGAGAAGACAAGGGAAGCTTTGGGGAGAAACTTTGCAATATCTTTCTCAGAGCTCCTGCAGCCCAGAAAAGAAATATTATCAACTCCGCAGGACATGCGCTAGGTGTTCCGTGAGTAAATTGACTTGAAGATGTTTGAAATATATTTCTAATACCTATACCTCCTCAAGGGAGACAGTAAAGAAAAATAATAATGGTAGATAGCATGTATTGAGTGCTTAATACGTGCCCAGACTGTGCTAAAAATAGTATCTGTTTTTACCTCCTGTAATGCTCTCCTCTAGGAAATCACCATTGTTAGGTTATTTCTGTTCTATGAGATTCAAAGAGCTTAGGAAATTTGCCCACTCCTAGGTCATAAGTAGCAGAGCTGGGATTTAAACCGAGGCTTTCTGTGTTTTTAGCTTTTATAAAAAAGAAAGAAAGAAATGGAAGACTTGGGATTATTCTGAACTAGCAGGTTATTCTGGGCTGAAC
>NW_006199712.1:2676263-2700548 GCF_000334495.1 Tupaia belangeri chinensis
TCTTTCCCTTGAGAAAGACCTATTGAAGTCCTAACCCCACCATACCTCAAAATGCAATCGTACTTGGACATGTGTTCACTTATAGATGTAAATGGTTAAGATGAGCTCGTGCTGGAATAGGGTGAGCCCTTACACCGCCGTCCCTGGTTTACTTTACTATGAAGATGGGCATGGGAGGACGTGGACAACGAGGGCGAGCACCATGGGAAGATGGAAGTCGAGACCGGCGTGATGCCACTACAAACCAAGGAATGCCAAGGACTGCTGAGCAGTACCCTGTGCTAGGGAGGGCCAGAGACAGAGCTGCCCTCGGTGCTCCCAGAAACAGCCAACCTGCCCACATCATGCTCTTGGAGACCTGGCCCCTAGAACCAAGAAAGAAGACATTTCTACTGTTTAAAACTGTGCAGTGTGGAACTTTATGATGGCAGCCCCATCCAATGAATACAAAGAATAATTAGAAACTCCAAAGAATTACCTAGCCACATCCAATGAAGTGTCAGTTGTCTCCTTTGTAATGAACACGTTAAGGCAAAAAGATTCGGAGACCTCGGCCAAATCGAGAAGCAGCCACAGCAGCCAGACCCTCGGCCATCTGCCCGTTGTGTTCTGCATTTGCTGTCTCCTTCCCCAGTGAAAGCACTGAAGGTAGTTTCCTCTTCGACCTCATGCTCCGAAAACCCTGACCTGTGAGGTCTGCACTGCTCCGCAGAAATGACTGTTTCCACTTCACTAGCAGTAGGAGATGGTACACTTAGACAGTCCCCTGGGATCTCGGTCCATGCCCACACAGGAGACCAGGCCCCTCTCAGGCACATGCTCCATCCTGGAAATAGAGGAGAAGGCCCAGCTCAAAAGGATATCTGGGGGGCCGACAGGTGGCCTGGTGGTTAAGGGCACTGGACTCCCACGTGGTAGACTGTGGTTCGATCGAATCCCACATCTGGCAGCTTGCTTTCTCACTTCTCTCTATCTATCTGTCTGTCTGTCTGTCTCTCATGCTGTCCCTCTCTGGTCAAATTAAAATAAATAAATAAAGTCAAATAAAATCTTAAAAATAAAAAAGGGGGATATATCTGACAAGACTGAGAAAGCTTGGGAAGTATTGGTGACCTCTGTCTTCAATGTAAACTCGAGGGCAGCTGACTGAAACTCCCACTCTCACAAGACCACATCCAGTTAGTGCTGGGAGCATACATCAAATGGAAATACCACCACCACCACCCCAAGCCAGAGTGGAAACTAGGAATGCAGGAGCGGAGCTACTTCTCAGAGCCCAGCTCTCCAGCACTCTGTGAAGAAAGTGACCTCTAAAGGCCTACGATCAAACTCACCACAAGCTCACAAAGAGGGTCTGGATGGCCCTTCCACTACCAGGAAGGCCACCACAAGCCAAGATGTACTCTGTGTGAGTGGCTGCAACATTTCCAGAACTGTTTCCTCCATTCTCCAGGATGGTTTTCTCTCAAACAACTTGAGCCAAATGTAACACTCCATATGGCACAAATGGATTTCTTCTTCACCTCAGAGGCAGCAAAGATCCCTGGAAACCTGTGACTCCACTGTGTGTGCAAAAGAAAAGGATTTTTTAATTTAATTTATTTTACTTTGACCAGAGAGAGACAGAAAGAGAGAGAGAGAGAGAAGAAGTAAGAAAGTAAGCTGCCAGGTCTGAGACTCAAACCACAGTCAGCCATGTGGAGTCCAGCACCCATGACCATCACGCCACCTGCTGGCCCAGATTTTTGTTTTATTTTAATTTGCCAAAAGGCACATGCACTTGCCAGAGGGAGAGAGAGATGGAGGGAAAGTGAGAAAGCATCTCTCCCCATGGGGAATCGTCATGTCATAATCCCTTCCCCTCTATTTTTCTCTCTTTTCAGGATTTGAGCATGCACACACATGTACCTGGAGTGTTTGTCAGGTCACTGGCAACTAAGACTCGAACTGTGCAGCTGGCCATGTGGAACCCAGCTGCCTCAACCACCAGGCTATGGCCTGGCCCCAAGGGAAAAGTTTTAAAGAAGTAATAGTGGGACCAGCAGATGACAAAATGGTTACGTGTCTGGACTCCCACGTGGTCAACTGCGGTTTGAGCCACAGACCCGGTGACTTAAACTCATGCCAGGCACATGTGCACACACGCTTAACATCTCAAAAGGAGAATGGAGGAGAAGGGATTGTAGTGTGGCCATCCCCTCTTGGGGTGATTTCTCACTTTCTGTCTCTCTTTTCTCTCTTTCTCTATTTCCGGCAAACACACGTGCCTTATAGCAAAAATATCTCCCAAAAAAGGCACAATATTAAGAGAAATACAAGCAATATTAGTGTCGTTATTGCATGGTGCAGCTCATAAATTAAATGCCTCCAATCCCAGACTCCTTTAAGAGACTAGATACCATTCTGCTCTGTATCACGTAGACCAATGGTGTTAAGGGGATTGCCAATTGTTAGATTCCACTCAAGGGGGTCAGCATTAAGGGCCCAGGAATCTGTGTTTTAGCAAGAGCAGCAGGAGATTCTGATGCAGATGGTCAGGTGACCACAGCTGGAGAAATACCGAGTTTAGACTTTCTTCTGTATTAAGGTCCGAGGATGCAGATTAGATGAACTCTCAGGTTTCCTCCAGCCTCATGATTCCAATGTTTCTCGTATGTCCACTGCCCTACTTACACTGTTTGCTTTGGTATCCTAGAACTGTCTTCTTTAACCTTCCCAGCACACTCTAGTGCCCTTTCTCTGTCCCTGAATTGTCTGCATCTGAGGAGCCAGATACAATTATCTGAACATTCGATAGCTAGATCCCACAGATATCACTGCTAAAAACGAACTCCCAATGCCAATAGGATAGTATACATACCACTTTATCAGTCTTTAATCTGTCCTGATTCTCAATACGTAAGCAATTCTGACCAGAGTTTCCTAACTCAGGGCCTCTAGGGGAGTATGGATGGATTTCAAGGCATCTGAGAACTCTCTGAAGTGTCATGTGAAATTGTATGCAAATGATGAACATGCAGGCATTTTTTCAGAAATACAAGTCCAAGGCCAGAGAAGGTTAAGAATCATGCTCCAGGCTTCACCTAGCTCACCCGACCCACCTGACTGTGATATAAAAAGTCCATTTTGATCAACCTAAGCTGTGTTGACCCATGGACAATTCCTGTCAGCTTACACAACTCACACTGACTCCAATATAGAAATCTAACTGGACTGGGACCAGCAGATGGCATGATGACTATGTCGCTGGACTCCCACATAGTCGACTGTGGTTTGAGTCCTGGACCCGGCGTTCTAAACTCACACGGGGCACGTGTGTGTGTGTGTGTACCCAAGATCCCAAGAGGAGAATGGAGGAGAAGGAATTGCAGCATAGCCATCCCCCCTGGAGGGCAATTCCTCACTTTCTGTCTCTGTCTCTCTCTGTCCTTCTGGCAAGTGCATGCGCCCTATAGCAAAAGCCTCTCAAAAAAAAAAAAAAGAAAAAAGGAAAGAAATGTAACTGGACCATGTTCCCATTCATCAGTGATGTGCTAGATGCTAATCACAAAGGTGGGAGATCAAATAAAATTCATTTCCCGGAGGATGCTGGGAGGGGGCAGTGACATCAACAGCACAGTCTCTCAAGTCCCTACTTTAAAAAAAAAAAATTAATTTAAAAACCAGAAAGAGAAATTAGATAACAAAACCAAAAGCCCATGGACATGTGGGTAGAGACAAACCACCAATAACACGAATGTCTCTGCATGAGGAAAAGGGGGCCATTATGTAGAAGTTGGTGGACTTGAGAATGGGAAATCCTAGAGCCGACAGTGTTCTCCAGAAAGAATAGTTAAGACATTTCTGAAAAGTCCTCAAAGCTGGAGGGGAAACAAGGAACAGGAGGTAGCGCCTTCTCCAACAGGAGTCACTGAAGGGTCGCCGGAAGGAAGACTGAAGAGGCTGTAGCTGTGGAGACTTCTGAGAGCTCTCAAAATGGATCCACCAGGCTCCTTCCAACAACAGGGCCCCACACTGAGGAGAGAGTGCCTGGAGTGCAGTGAGAATTGAGCAGGAAACAGACAATACTGAAGTACTGAAGGAAATAGAAGTTGCAGATCAATTGCAGAGGGAAGGGACCAAGAAAGTTCAGAATGCAAGCCACCAAACTTAACACTTTACAAAAACACCAGAAGAGGGAAGGAACTCTACGAAATTGCAAAGGCTTTTCTGAACACTGCCTCATTCTAATAAGTTGAAGAAAACTGATTTCACATAAAGGGGGCCAGCAGGTGGCATGGTGGTTAAAGGCGATGGACTCCCACGTGGCTGACTATGGTTTTAGTCCCAGACCTGGTGGTTTGCTTTCTCTTTCCCCCTCCTTCTCTTTCTCTCTTTCTCACTCTGTCCCTCTCTAGTTGAACTTTTTAAATAAATAAAGTTAAACTAATTCTTTCTTTAAAAATGAACAGAAAAGAATAGATGTCAAATCCCATAGAGTTATTACAAGAAAGAAAAAATAAACCAAAAAAAAAAAAAAAAGAGGATTAGGTACAGAATAGCATTCTTACAGACTAAATAAAAGCATGACAGGGCCCAGCAGGTGGTATAATGGTTAAGGAGCCATGTGAATTCCCACATGGCTGACCACAGTTCAAGTCCCAGACCTGGTGCTTATTTTCTCTCTCTCTCTCTATCTCTCTCTGTCTCTCTCAGGTTAGCATACATGCCCTATAGCAAATTAAATAATAATAATAATAAATCAAATAAATAATTCTTTAAAGAAAAGCATACCAGAGATACATGTCTATAAAATGGACCAAACCTATAACATACTACATTAAACAAGTTTAAAAAAAAATAAGAAAATTACACAAGGTATGAAAGAGCAACATTACTCAAAATTAGAACTCAAACTCTCAACATAATTTAAAATGAAAATAATAACTTCAGGAAACAAGCATAAATTAGAAAGACGACAAGAGCAAACGCAATAGATAACATTTTAAGAACAACAGCAGATGAAAAGAAAGATGAAAATTTAAATTGATGGAAAATGAAGAGGGGAAAGATGGCGGCACAGCAGTAACACACAACACCTTGTAGGGTTGACCCACATGGGAAGGTCCTGGGTTCATGTTCACAGACCTTCCTTAGTATGTCAGGCAGGGATGAGCCATGATCCAGGCCTGGTTAAAGCTGGTGGGGAATGGTGGCATCAAGACCCTGTTAGATGTGCTGATTTCTCTGTCTCTGTCTCTCTCTCTCTCGCTCACTCGCATGTGGAAGAAAAATGTAAATAAACTTTAAAAAAGGAAGAAAAAGATAAAAATGAATTTGAGTAAAAGCAAAACACATTGAAGGTAAGCAAGAAGATTGAACATATAGACAAAAAGAATCTTTGAAGAAGAAAAGCAAACAGAGCAAATACTAATAATTTAAAGAATATTGTTCCTATGAGTCCTTCCTGAGGAATTTACTGAAGAGCAAGCATCAGATGGTCAATATTAGTACAAAGGCTGGCACAAGACCTGGTGTTAAGCATTAAGTAGTCACCTAAAAGGCTGAGACTAAATGAGGGTGATAAGGGAGACAGTATGTATGTAGTAATTATAGGGTCAGACATCATAGACTGGACAATTATCTACAGTTATACTATTGACTTTTTGTAAATGAGAGGATAGAATGGACAAAAGATAAGCAAAAAATATTATAATATCTTAATTATAGTGGTGGTATCATTATTATTATTCTGAGATCACTGTGTGTGTCACATAGGAGAAAGCAAGTGAGTCATTATGAAATACTCTGACTCGGGACCAGCAATTGGCGTAATGGCTATGTCACTGGACTCCCATGTAGTCGACCATGATTCAAGTCCCGGACCTGGTGGCTTAAACTCACACCAGGCATGTGTGCATGTGTGCCCAAGATCTCAAGAGGAAAATAGAGGAGAAAGGATTATGGCATGGCCATCCCACCTGGGTGGGTGATTTCTCACTTTCTGTCTCTCTGTCTTTCTGTTGAGCGCACATGCCCTATATCAAAACCTCTCAAAAAAAGAAAGAAAAAAGAAATACTCTGACTCTACTATGTTTTGTCCTTGCAAATCATAAATTTTAAATTTGAATTGGAAGTGTCCATGGGAACTCATAACTATGTTGTCAGTGGCTTGATAAATCCAATGTGTACTCGCTGATGAGAACGGGTTATACATAGCTTTTCCCAATTCTGCATTCAGAGACTTCATATTGGTAGCTTGAAGTCAGCCACGGTAAGAGTATTTCCACCATGGAAACTGGGAAACTCTACACATCCACCCTGTTTAAGGAAAGAGAGTCATTGTTAAACATGTACCTTCACTCCACTACGTATAGCAATCCTTGGTGTCCAGATTGTGGTCTTGAAGTATCATTTCTTGCTTAAAAGCAAACAAACAAAACCAGATAATTTTGGAGAAATAATTGATTCTTGAGACAGGAAATGTACAAGATGATCCTAGAACTCTTGTGAAATGAATGATAAGGAGCTATCAAAGATACTATTGAGTTGTCAGAAAAGTCAGGACGTATTTGCATCATGCCTTTTCCCAGAACCCAATAGCATCATGTCAATAGGATCCAGAAGCCAGCTTGGAAAGACTCCTACTGATGAAAGACGGATCGGTTTGAGCCTATCAACAATTAAATACACGTAAATCTATTACTTTATAATGATATTTACGCACAGAATTAGTCATCTTCGTAGTTATAGAGAACTAATTATCTTGAAAAGCAGTAAACACATGAAATAAAGCATTTATCTTGCCTTTCCAATACCAATTGTGCCCATTTCCAATATCAATTGAATATCCCAATAGGATAAATGAAATTATTTCTTCATTAAAGCATTCTATCTAATAAAGTAATTTAAGAGGTATAATTGGAATTTCACTATTTTACAGTCCCAGTGAGCAAATTAGTGGCTGCTACCATGATACAAAAACAACCAGATATAATGTGTATTGCTGAAAGGATCCGATTTAAGTCTTATTGAAGGGATAGAATAAAGCCAGAATCTGATTTCATCTTTGGATCCAGCTAGAAATTTGTAGGAAATACCAAGGACCGAGGAACATGCTGAACTACAAATGAGTTTGCAATCAGCCAAATCCAGACTGTGAAAAAACATGGTTCAAACAGCCCAAATTCTTCAGCAGATAAATTCTAAAAAATTTAAAGGGTAGAGAAGGAACATATAAATTCAAAGCTATAACCTTCTTTTTAAAGCTGTAAGACCAAACTGAAAGGTTAGGGCTGCACGTTTGGGTGCTAAAACTATAATATAAACTCAATACAGTGATTTATAAAAATCACAGAGTAGTTCGTCATGACTGGAGGGAGGGTTTGTAATTAGGATGAGACACCTGAATGGGCTTGGGGAGTGGAGAGTGTCAAAGTTCGATTTCCTGGGCTGGGGTATTTCTTTGCCTTATAATGCTTTTGTAAGCTATTGCTTGGATTTGTGAGGTTTGCTATGTCCTTGTTTCATTTAACAACCAAATGATTCTTAAAAGTGCAATCACCCTCTTGCCCTCAAGAAGCTTCGGGTCTAAAGTGGGAGATAGAGATATAGGACAATGTGATAAATGCCCTCAGGCAGGGATGTACACAATATGGAAATGCTTTAGAGATGAAGGCTTATGGGGTAGAGAGAATTCCTGAAAATCCTATACAGAGATAAATGTGCTTCCTTTCTTTACACAGCGGTGTATTTACAAGCATTTTACCCTTACAACAAGACCATTTATCAAGCCTATACATACAGACACATGCAAATGCTCACAATAGGCACAGTGTCTTCCTCCATGAGCTGAGATGTGATGCTTCATTAATCCACTCCCTGGTGGAACATCACATATTCATCTTGTCGAGCCAAGTATCTGTCCCCTACCTCAAACAAGATGGAACAGTTAGCAGAGGCCATTACGTCGGTCTGGATTCAGGGCCAAATACACTTACCACATACCTGTCCTCATCTGAAAAGTGAGGCTCTGTGGACATAGGAGACCATATTCTTTTGTCTCCCTACTTACGTTTGCATTTCATATGGAAGGCAGTATTCCAAAGAGAGACCACTGTGTTCCTAGCTTACCTGATCATTAGTCACCTAGGGTGCTTGTTGAAAATACACAGTTCCCAGCCACTCCTCAGACCTGCTGAATCAGAATCTCCAGTGGGCCACTACGAAATCCGAATTTTTAACAAACGTCGTAGATGATCTTCATGATAAAGCAAGTGTAGAGGCAACCAAGACAGGACACAACTCCACAGAGCTCTCAAACCAGAGTATTAAAGAGGACCAAAGAAGAGGGATGTCTTAGTCAGTTTGGACTGTCATAACAAAACAGCCCAGACTGGGTGGCTTGAACAACAGAGATTCATTTTCTCATACTTTGGGGATCCAAAAACCCCAGAACAGAGTGCCAACAAGGTCAGGTTTGGGTGAGAGCTCTGATCCTGGTGCACATGACTGCCTTCTCACTATGTCCTTACATGGTCTTTCTTCCTTGGAGAATCAGAGAGAGAGTCAGAGAGAGAGAGAGAGCAGTCTCTGGTGTCTCTTCTTATCAGAAGGTCCCTATTCTGATGACCTCATCTAATCCTAATTAGCTCCCAAAGGTCCTTCTTTAGGTACCATCTCAATGGGAACTAGGGTTTTAACATACAGGAGTGGGAATAGAGGAGGCACAAACATTCAGTCCGTACCAGGGAAATGTGTTTAGTCCCTTCAAAGGGGCAGGTGTTCATTTGAGGAGTTGGCTCGTTGGTTGGGGTTTCAGCTTCTCACCAGCCTGTGTAAAAGCCCATAAATAAGGCAGAGCCTTGAGCAAGCTGTGTGCCCATTGATTTTGGCAACAGTGGACCAAACATGATGATTTGAAATTATCAAAACAAAAATTAACAGAGAGAGAAATCTATTTTACCAGATGTTCTGGAGGTTAGTTCAGTTAAGCCCTGAATAGAGCTCTGGACCTGCTGATAGCTCAGCCCAAAGGAGAAGATGCATTTGTTAATTGTCCTCCTTATTTCACACATGTTAAATTCTGGGTAGAGTTCCAGCTCTTACTTACATCTGCTGCACCAAACTGCTATTCCCAAACTTATGCCCTTTAAAGATCAGGAAAGTCATTGGTGTTTTCCCCTAGAGCTTAACATTTCGTCTCAATGCATTTCTAGTTTATTAGAGAGGCAAAACTAGCCATACCAAAAAATACCCAATGGGGAGTCTCCTTCCCCAAACATATACTAGAACTTGATGAGAAAATAACACATTTTGCAAAACCTGCAGTTCAGTTTTTTTTTTTTTTAGATCAAAAGAGTTTTCTTACTTTTTAATAATTCAGGTAACCCTGGAGAGCCAGCTACTTTCCAGACATTGCTCACCAGTGAAGAACTCAGAAAGTCACCGATTCCCCAACTCTGAGCCAGCTATCCAATTAGGCAAGTCCTGTTACCCAGAGTCTCCGTAACACAGGCAGGCAGTGCTATGATAGAGGAGTCCCTGGTTTCGGGCTCAGCTCTGCCATAAATTATTGGCTATGTTCCACTGAGCCATGTCTTTACCCTCTGAGCATATGGTCTTCATTAGTTCAACAACTATTTCTCCTTGTTTTAAGTTTATTTCTTCCATGAGAAAGCAAAATACAGGTACCCCCAGCAGAGTCTTCAAGCCGTGCTCCACCTCCAGCCCTCACCAGTCCAGGTCACAAGCATATTCACACCTGGTATGGATGAGGAGGTCTCAGGACGCAAACTCAGGAACCTCCCATGTGGATCCCCCATCACAGTGTGTTGTGTTTACCCCTGTGCCATGGGTTGGCCCCTCAACAATTACTACTTAAGCACTAAAATGTGCCAAGTGGGACCAGCAGATGGCATAATTATGGCACCAGACCCCCATGTAGTCAACCATGATTTGAGCCCCAGACCCAGCAGCTTAAAACTCACGCAGTCCACACGTGTGTGCATGCCCAAAATCTCAAGAAGAGAAGGGATGGTGGCATGGCCATCGGAGGGTGATTTCTCACTTTCTGTCTCTCCAGCAAGTGCACACACCCTATAGCAAAAATCTCTCTAAAAGAATAAATACATAAAAAATAAAATGTGCCGGGACTAGCAGTTTGTGTAATGGCTATGTCGCTGGACTCCCACGTAGTCGACCGCAGTTCGAGTCCCAGACCTGGTGGCTTAAACTCATGCCGGGTGTGTGTGCCTGTGTGCCCAAGATCTTGAGAGGAGAATGGAAGAGAGGGGATTGTGGTGTGGCCATCCCCCCAGGGGGTGATTTCCCACTTTCTGTTTCTCTGTCTCTCTCTGTCTCTTTGGCAAGCACACGTGTCCTATAGCAAAAACCTCTCCAAAAAACAATAATAATAATAACAATAATAAAGTGTGCCAAACACTGTATCCCAGTGAAGGGGACAGCATTGTCCTCATAAAGACCACAGTCTGAAGACGAGAGAGTTCCGTTCTTTAATGTAGTTGTCACTTCCTTTGTTCAGTGCCTTGTCTCTGTTCCTCACTATTTTGACACATAAAACAAAAACAAAAATATGTGAGTTTATGAAGGAAGAAGAGAAAGAATGGGTCTTTTTTTTTTTTTTTTTCTTAATGGTTTTTGTCATTGGGAGTGTGTACTCACCAGAAAGACAGAGAGGAAAAGTGAAAAATCACCCTGCAGGGGGGATGACCACACCACAATCCCTTCTCCACCTCTTGCCTCTTGGGATTTTAGGCACACACGTGCATGCACATGGCGTGATTTTCAAGCTGCCAGGTCCAGAATTCGAACCATGGTTGCCTATGTGTGAGTCCAGTGCTTTCAGCACCCTGCCACCTGCTGGTCCCAACAGCGTTAAGCACTTTATTTTATGCCGATAGGAATCTTGGGATCCCTTTTGTCTAATAACTCAAGCTAAGTGGTTCATCTTTGATCTGACCTTTCTTAGCCTTTTGTCCTCAGGAACATTTCATCCATTGGCTATAATCTGCCCTTTCATCGCTCATGCCAGTCTGTGAATGTTTGTCACACCATGAACTCAACGAACATTCATTGAGCACATATAGGGCATGCAATGGTCAAGCAAAATATTGGAGAACAGAGACTCTGCTCCACACTTCTGTGGCCATGGACAGTGCTCTGCATATCCCATTCCCAGTCATGGAGGGTATGTATACCTCATCCCTTTGACTCACAGCTATGGGGACACCAGAACTGCCCAGATGGTATCAGGTGCTTCCCAGAAGTCTTACATCAACAATTCTACCCATCTCTCATCCACTATCCCATGCTACCCCTCTGTACAGCAGTTTTCAACTGAATAGCTGTTTTGGATATAGGAGTAGCTTCAATTCTCCACCCACTTGACCCAGGAATCCTAATGCGACGCCAAATGCCTAGAGTGCCAAGCTCCTCTCTCTACCCTCGGTGCCATTTTCCCACAGTTATTCGAACAGTGATTTGTCTAGACGGTACTGCAGGACACTCATTTGTCTAGACGGTACTGCAAGACACCCATTTGTCTAGAAAGTGCTTAAAACATAAAATTTAAAAATAAAACAGCATTCAAATAGCATGTAAAAGTTTAAAGCCACTTGTACGTATGTTATTTCAGTTAATAGCCATAACAAAGCTCGAGGCTCCAAGAGCTCCATAAAGAGACCACGGGACACACTGGTAAAGTGACAGAGCCCAGTGTTCTGAGTCAAAATCTGAGAGTCTGTCCTAAGAAGATCAAATAGTCCCCTGCTTGGTCCAGGCCTCATATTCACCAAAAGCTACAAAAGCAGCTTTTAGTGTCAGCTCCAATCACATGACATACAGATTTAAAGAGATACTCACCAGGATTTCAGAAAGAACATTTGTATTTTACGTTTGTTATTGATGTTCGCAATTTTATCTTTCAGTACACTGAGAACCTCACTGAGAGCCCAGATCGCTCTCAAATTATTAGCACCTTGGCAAACTTTTCATTTTTCGTCATCACCTCTCCAAACGTGCTGCTTAATTACTGTCACTTTTCCACCTAGAAATAAAATAGGCTGGATTTTCCTTGACTGACGCTCCAATGGTGTGTATCGTGCTCACCCCACCTCCATCCAATGTCATTTTAAGTGACCTGTGCATACTGTACACTCGAGCACGGTCACGTGTCCCCATGTGCCCCAGCCTGAGAGGACCCGCAGCTCGCCCGCAGCGTTGAGGTCTGCACACGCTGGTCCCTAAAGAAGCCAGATGGCTGTGGTGCACAATTCCTCCCAGTTAATGATCTAGGGGCAATGATGGTGGAGCCAAAGAGCAAAGGGCGCTTTGGATTATTTAAAGTCATTATATTTCCGGGCCCCAATTCCTTCATCCATAAAACAAAGGAAATATGTCTCTAATAAAAATTAATGGAAGATCATGAAGGGCTTTTCAGATTTGTAGATAAACGTATGAGACATTACAGCAAATACGAGGTTCTGAAGTTTTATTTCTTCCCTGGTCCTTAGCTGGGCTCTAGAGCTGCCCATCTCAAAGGGGAAATCCAATTGTCCATTTGCATTTGGAACTGCAGACCCTCTAAGCAACTTGACGGTCACTGTCCTCACACCGTAACCAGCCTGTGTTCATGGGTGTCTCCCGCTTCCTACTGCGTTGGCTCAAAGCCAGAGGTGACCAGGTTCCTGACTCCTGGGCTGTAACTATCCTCTCCGTGCCCACAGGCTCAGGGCACGGTGGAGTGACAGAGTGATGTCATCCAGCTACCCACAGGCTCCAGGAGCCCCATCTCCAAGATCTTCTCACACCCCAAGTGCCTGAGGGCACTTCAGAGCTTCACAAGCCAGCCAGTGTTAACTGTTTTCCATTTTTCCCTTTCCCTATTTATTCTAGCTCTGCAGAAAGTTGATGAGGTGAAATATTCTCCAGCAGAGGAAATAATATAAAGCTTAAAAGTCATTTCTGATGGAATGGGGAAATAATTCCACTACTTTTCTTTGAGCAAAAAAATAATAATAAGACAACCTGGGGCAACCTCTGGGGATTTCATTATTGATAGATTGGAGGGAAACATAATGGCTTTAGATGAGCAGGTTTTTCTTTTAACTTGTTAGAACACTTTGGGATGAAGCGATGAGAAAGACAGGTGCTAGACAATAGCATAAACCTGGCACCCGCTAATTTACATAATTTTGTATAGAAATGCATTGATGTATGAAGTATAAAGTGACTGTGTTGAATAGTAAAAATAAAGTATTTTGGAAAACAATCTATGTTCACTCCCCAACTCTAACATGACTGAACGTTTTATAAAACCCTCTTGCTTCTTTGTGAAAATTACTGGTGGTTTAAGCTCGGTGTGTGCGGTTTTATGAAAACAACATCTTTTATGCTATTGTTTAAGGTAATACTTAAGAATGCGCTCTCTAAGAAGATGAGACACTGAGTGGGGGATGAGGGAGGAAGAGAAACACGCACACCTCTCTCAGCACTGCATGGTCCTCTGGCCACGTCTTCATGATTAAAGACCATCCAGGGGGTTGGCAAAGTGTATGGAGCAAAGATTACGAACAGCAATTTTTGCAGGCCAAATTGCCTCCTCAATGAGGGAGTAAGGGATTTAAAGGTGAACAGGACTGTCTTCTGCAGCATGCGAAGGTGTGTGTCGTGCGAGGAACTAAATCCTAACTCCCCTTGACAAGTATTCCTTAACAGCCTCCCAGATACCTGAAACCCATTTTAACCCACTCTGGCCCTCCCCTGACCACCACATTACCTGAATGGTGCGGTCCAATTTCCAGGCTGCTCACCAGCCCTCAGGCCTATGGGGTAAGTACATATCCCACGTGGGACAGGCGTGGTGAATATTGATGAGCCCAGAAACCTCAGGGCTCTTACTCTCAGCGAGAGGAGGGAGCGTTTTTAAAATTCACTGCACCAAAAAGCATTGCTCTTCGCAGTTGTTGCTGATGTTGGCTTATTCTTCTTTTAAAAATGCAATGTTTATTGTTTCCAATATTTTTTAACCATAAAATGAACTTAGAAAATGTAAGAGAAATCATGTGTCCTCACAAACTGCTGTGTTTGGGGGTTTTAAATATTAGGCCTATGCTTTATAGCTCAAGGGAGTGGGATGAAAAATGCTGAGAAGCAATTAGAACCATTACCAGCAAATCAGAGTGCCAGGGAATAGGAGAAAAGCAGAAGCTTAGTGTTGGAAAAGCCATTCGAGGTGGTCCTGCTCTTCGAGGTTGTCCTGCTGGCCCCCTTGTACAAGCACAGGAAGTGTGT
Organism: Tupaia belangeri chinensis; assembly: GCF_000334495.1. Classification (NCBI taxonomy): domain Eukaryota; kingdom Metazoa; phylum Chordata; class Mammalia; order Scandentia; family Tupaiidae; genus Tupaia; species Tupaia belangeri. The sequence goes on from NW_006199712.1 coordinate 2,690,556, forward strand.
CTTGGGTGTGTTCAGGACACAACAGCCAAAAGCAGTGGTTCTCAAAATGTGGGCTCCAGACCTACAGCCTCAGCATCACTACAAGCTTGTTAGAATTGCATGTGTGTGCATGCTCAAAATCCTGAGAAGAGACTGGAGGAGAAGGAACTGTGGTGTGGCCATTCCCCCTGCGGGTAATTTCTCACTTTTCCTCTCTCTGGAGAGCACAAATGCCCTGTGGCAAAAAACTAAAAAAAAAAAAAAAGAAGAAGAAAGAGAGACAGAGAGAGAGAAAGAAGGAAAGAAAGAAAGGATGAAAGAAAGAAAGAAAGAAAGAAAAGAAAAGAAATTTACAATCTCAGGCCCCTCCTCAGAAACCTTAGGCCCAACACCCAACAGCCTGTGTTTTCACAAGTCTTCCACATGATCCGGTACAGGCTAAAGTTAGTAATCACTACCCTAAGGTAGTGATTCCACAAGTATTTAATGTGGCCTTCTCAAAGCCAATAGAAGAGTTGAGATCTTCAAGGAACCTATGTGTAAATTCTATTACTGGCCAAGTTTAGTTCCTTTGGGGCATTATCTACTATGGTGGCTTCCAAGTATGCCTGGCCTTGTGACACATCTCAAGAAACATGCTGAGAGGACACACTTATAAAGTAAAATATGCCAGAAACCATTTTGAGAATTTTGTGATAACCACGAATGTTACAAAACCAGGAGGATGAGCATTCCTCCTCCCCGAGGTCACATGATTCTACTAACTCCTAATTCCTGTCAACTCTAGTCAGCACCTGGGTCTCGAGGCCCATGATGGCCATGTGTGTCAAGACTTCAGTAATGACTCAGGGAAATGGCTAACCATGCCCAAAGCAGAAACTTTAACCAAGGCAAGACAGGGCAATTGAAAAGGAAAATGAACATTGCCTTTCACTGTATGTCCGCTATCATTTTCTGTCTTCATCAGGAAGTGATCTCTCTCTCTTTCTCTATCTACAACCAGGAACAGCTGAAAGAGGATGACGTGGAATGCATCGTAAACCAGGATGAACTAGCCATGAATTACCAGGAGCCAGCCCCCTCACCCTGTAGTCCTCCTGCAAGACTGGGTCTGGACCAGAAAGCTTCACCTCAGACTCCAAGCAAGGAAAACATTTATGATGGAGACCTCGGTCTAGGAGGCTATGAACTCAAGCTTGAGCAAACGCCGGGTCAATCTCAGTTGAATTAATTGGCATGAAGAATGCAGATGTAATCATAAGTAATGTAAGGCTCCCGGAGGACCATGAGCCAAGCTGATGAGGCCGTGAGGGGAGAGGCTGGAAAATGTATTAGGAGTGTAAATTGGAGAGAATCAAAACCTTGTCACATGTATCCTCTGGTGCCTGCAGAAATGAGAATTTATTGTCATCCCTCTATATTATGCAACTGGATTTAATTTGTTGACAGCAGCCATTTTTGTAACTGTACTGGGTGGGGCAGGGGGAGTCAGGAATCTAGATACTGTAAGGATAAACAGATGTGCTAGGTCTGCAGGGTGTTTCTGCTCCATACGCAGCCCTCCAGGCTCTCCACTCAGATTCGGGATTTTACTCCTGTCCTTCGGGAGAGTTTGACAACACACCCACACACAAAAAAAAGAGCTTCTAAATTTAAACCTGTTGCTCCTAAGCACAGGGGAACATCCCGTTATTTATTAAGAGTTTTTATCATTTGAAGACTTGACTCCCACTTGTCCTAAGTAACCACAGGGCCATGTCGGAGCCCAAATAAGCACTCATTGTTTATGGCCTCGTAGAACTCTCACCGAGCGCAAGAACTTCCTGTTCTTGTTGCCATCCTTTTCGCGCTGCTTCTCCCATTGGGCGAAGAGGTTGCTTATAGCTGGGTATGAGCTGCACCCAATGGAGGGCCGCTGTCCAGCTTGGAAGGGCCCCTTTCAGGGCAAGCTGGCTTCTTTTCTCCATACCAGTTTTATGGAAAATTGAGCCTTCTTGCCCTGGCTTGCATCTGAGTCACTTCTTGGCTCCATCAAGCGCCCCATCTGGATGCTGGGTAATAAGATTCCACAGCACATGATGCTCCCTACATGGCAGGAGACTACAGGTACCAGCCTGTCCTCTGCCACCGGCATCCACAGCAGATGAGCAGCACAGGAGTGAGGGTAAAAGGGTCAGCGCTGACGTGCCTGGATTACCAGGAGCCAGAGACAGAGCATCAGAACTCCCCCTTCCGAGGCGTGGCTTATGGCCACATCTGAGGGACCAACACAATAGCTTTTAATTGAGCTGCATGAACTGTGCCTTTGAAGTCATAAAGATACCTCAAGCCTAGCTTCTCTTGAAATACAGGTGTTAAAACTAGATTCCAAAAGGTAGGCTCCAGTCGCAGGTGCCCAGGCTGTGAGGAGTCTGCTTCTGAGAACAACCTCCTCCTCAGGCCCAAAGCTTGAAAGTACCGTATGCTTTGCTGAGCACTGGTGAGGCCTTCAGCACTAACTTTGGTGGTGTCAGGCACACTGCTGGGCACATCAACTCTTTTGCTTTCCAAACAGTAGAACCTGGGGCACAAATTCTTTTATACTCTACTAAGTATAATCTTGTCGTTTCAGGTAAACATGGCAAGAGGTGAAGCATGAAATTTTCTAATTTGACTTAATCCTAATAAAATTTTGTTACAAAGTATACTTGTGTCGGCTAATGCTTCATTTAAAGAGATTTCCCTGCCCTCGCTCATTGGCAATTCTGAGCCCTTGTGCTGGGTGCTGGGTGGATGAGGAAGGCACTGAGAGCTACTGTAAGGGAGGGGAAGGGGCCCTGTGGTTCAAAACCAGCCACCAGGCTGGCACAAGTCATTGATGGGATGAGGAGAGCGGTGTTGTGCTGGGGGGTGAGGGTGCTCCAGAGAAGGTAAAACTCCATCAAGCGGATTGGCACAGCCTCCAATTAGCCCACTTGAAGTGACAATTCACAAAGAGCTATGAAACTAGGGGGAGGAAATACTAAGGGGGAGAGAAAGAAAGGCAAAAGTTAAGGACTCCTCTTTTTTTTTTTTTTAGAATTATTTTTTTATTTTAATTTGACTAGAGAGGGACAGGGAGAGACAGAGAGAGACGTGAGAAAGCAAGCTGCCAGTTCCAGGACCTGAACTGTGGTCAGTCATGTGGGAGTGTCCAGCACCTTAACCACCATGCCAACTGCTGGTCCCAGGACTCCTCTTTTAACTGCCCCTGCCATGTCAAAGGAAAAGGTGAGAACTCCCTTTGAATGTGGTAAGGGAAAGAGAAGACTCCCTTCCCACCCCCAGAAGCCAACATCTGTAGGGGCAGAAGAGAGAGAAACACAACATACCAGGTGGAAATAAGGTGTGTAGGGGTACACCATCAAAGCCACCATCAACTCGCTAAGAGAGCATAGCAAAAGTAGCTTCCTCCCCACAGGCAAAGCCCTCTCCTTGCTGAGAAACAAACTCTCTCTCCAGCTGAACACCACAAGTCATTGCCAACAGGGAGAACGGGGTGTTGTTTAACCTGGCTGGGTTACTTATTTGGTGACTCCAGGTGGGTGTGACATGGCTCCAAGGAAGGTGTGCCTCACCCCATCTGGAAGACAGTTCTGGATGCTTTTGCCAGCCTTCTTCCATCTGAATCGGTCTAAGACCCAAACGGAGGCATGTGTCCCAGTTGCAGTTCACAAGCCAAGTTCCCCTTATGCGCCTGTTGTGAAGGATAATAATTTATGATCTTAAGAAATGCTCAGTGCTTTGATTAGCGGTATCATGACTGTGAAATTCAAGCCTATTATTTACTGCCAGTTCCTAATGAATAATAAAGGCGAAGGAGCTTTATTCAGACCACTAATGCTTTCACTTATTAGAGCTTTAAATAAGACTGTAATTAATTAATTGACTTACGAGTCTTCTTTGAACTTCCTACCTTTGTACATGGGAGAACCTGCAGTGTACCCATGCACGCACACACGGTTCCACTATCAGGGCCCCAGTTAAGGCCCTCACTGTGTTTTCCCTGGTGCTAAGGCAGGTCTGAGCAAGTCTGAAGCCTATGAAGTGACATCAGAGTCTCCATTTGTGAAGTTTCTAGAAACTCCTTAAAGGGCAATTTAACAATATCCCAAAGCTGAAACTTTAAATACCAATTTTATATGCAGAACTTTTATGCTAGAGATGTGAAAAATTACATAATTAAAGGTATTTGTTAAAATAATGGAATTGTTATCCTGGTGAGAGAAATCATGGAACAGCCATTGTATGGGGCCACATGGCATATATTGGTATGTAATGATCTCCAAGATACCTTGTTAAAGAAGGAGAGATGGAAAAGATCTTCTCTCAAAGTTCCCAGAATAAACCAGTCCTGCCAACACTTTGATTTCAGACTTCTGTCTTCTGAAACTGTGAGAAAAATAACTTCTGTTGTTTTAAGCAACCTAGTTTGTGCTAATTTATCACAACAGCTCTAGAAAACTAATTTACCAAATGTACATTTAACCATAGACCACCCCTTGTCATATGCCCTGAGCTGCCGGTCATGAATAGAGTGTTATCTGACCACCAAGACTTAAATTTGAATGTATTTGGCAGCACCCCTTCTTTTAAAAAAAAGAAGTGTTATTTCTTCCATGAAAAACAGAGACAGGTACCTCCAATGGCCCTCATGTTGTGACTCACCCCCATCCCAGTCATCCCAGATCATAGGCACACATATGCACTTAGCATGCTCACGGGAGGTTCTGGGACTTGAACCCAGGACTTTTCCTCTGTGGGTTCATTGGATTATCACTGTACCACCTGGCCCTATGCATTCCACCATTAAGTGGAAGTGTTATATGAGAGAGCAGGCTCAAGCAAGCCCTAAAGTCATCTGTAATTTATGTGAGGAACTGGTTGACATATCCATGGCCTCTCTGCCACTATTTTCCTTTCTGTCTCCCAGCCTGTGTCCATTAGCTTCGTGGGAGTTCCACGCAATTGCCCAGGAAAGTTTACAAAAGCTTGGTGTACAGATTCTGCATGATATGAAGGCACCACCCAACAGTGGAAACCTGCAGTATTATAGCCTCTTCCAGGACCCTTTCTTCAGGAAATGAAGCGAAAGCCTCCCCGTGAGCAGTGCACTTGGTTGTTCATTTTGTTTGGAAGGAGAAATAGCCAAAGGTAAGAGTCTGATTCATGGGCTGGGGCCAGTAGTTTGACTGGATGGCCAGGAGTTGCAAAGAACATGATTGGAAAATTGGAGACAGGGAGGCCTGAGAAAGAGTATATGGATAAACTTCTATGAATATGCTAAGAATGTGAAGACATTTATGACCCATGTAGATATTCACCAAATAACAATGATCCCAGCAGGGGTAGATTTTAATAATCAAGTAAATAGAATGACCCATTCTGCAAGTACAAGTCAGCCTATTTCTCCAGCTATTGGTCTGCCCAAAAGGTCTCATGAACAAGGGCCACAGTGGCAGTGACAGAGGTTACGCATGGGCTCAGCAATATGGATTCCCATTCACCAAGGCCAACCTGGTGGCAACCTCTACTGAATGTCCAACTGGCCAGCAGCAGAGATCAACACCAAGTTCCCAGTGTGACACCATTCGCTGAGGTGATCAGCAGCTGCCCAGTGGCAGACTGATTATATCAGGCACGTTCATCCTTGAAGAGACAGAACTTCCTTCTCATTGGAATACTTACTTGGATATTACTTGCCTTCCCTGCATACAATACTTCTGCCAAAACTGCCATCCATGGACTTGCAAAATACCTTCTATCATCATGGTATCCCGCATAGCATTGCTTCTAATCAAGGAATCACTCCACAGCAAATAAAGTGAGGCAACAGACCCATCCATGCTCATGGAATTCACTGGGTCTTGCTATGCTCTCCACCATCCTGAAGCTGCCGGCTTGGTAGAACCATGCAATGGCCTTTCGTAGACTCAGTTCCATGCCTAACTTTGCAGGTCAAGGACAGTGTGCTCCAGGAGGTCATCTATCCTCTAAATTAGCATCTAATACATGGTGCTTTTTCTGTCATAGCTAGGATTCATGGCTCCAGGAATTAAGAGGTGGACATTGGAGTGGCATCACTCATCATTACTCCTAGTGACCCACTAGGAAAAGTTTTGCTTTCTGTCCCCACAGTCTTACATTCTGTGGATCTAGATGTCTTAGTTCTTTTGTTTTGTTTGTAAGTCAGAAGGTGCATGTACTCACCAGAGAGAGAGAAAGAGACAGAGAGAGAAAAAGCACTCTCCCCATGGGGCATGATTACACCACAATTCCTTCTCCTCCATTTCTCCCACCAATAGGAATCCTACACACAATGTATTTTTCAAGCTGCCAGGGCCAGGACTCAAACCATGGAAGGCCATGTGGGATCAGACTCCTTTAACAACTAGGTTATAGGGTCGGCAAGAGATCTTCATTTTTAAAGGAGAACTTCTTCCACCAGGAGACATAACAATGATCCCAGAGAACTGGAAATTGAGTCTGCTGCCAGGTCAGCCCAGAGTCCTTATGAATAGAATTCAGACAAGGAGGGAATTACTGCACTGACTAGGGTTATTAATACTGATTGCCATAGAAGAATTGGACTGCTGCTCCACAATCTTTACAATAATATTTAGAATAAGGAAGAACCTTAGGCAGCTCTTAGTACTACCATATCCTATGATTAAAGGCAATGGAAAACTACAACAATCCAATTCAGACAAAACCTCTAATGGTCCAGACCCTTCAGGAATAGTTTTGGGTTACTCAATGAGCCTAAGAAGCACAGCTAAGATACTGAGAGCAAAGACAATATAGAATGGGTGGAGGAAGGTAGTTATAAATACCAGCCATCACCACATGATCAGTTGCAGAACAAGGATTTTAATAGTTATGATCATTTATTCCTTATTTTGTTTTGATTATTCTATAAATAAATAAATATGTTTCATTTCCCTCCTCTCTTAAGTCATTTGACAATTAACACATAAGATGTGTTAATAATCTTTAACTTTATACCTTTAATAGTACATTACAGGGCCGGCAGGTGGTGTGGTGGGTACAGCACTGGATTCCTGCATGGCCAACCATGATTTGAGCCCTGGACCTGGAGGCTTGCTTTCTTACTTTACCCTTCTCTCTGTCTGTCTCTCTTTAGTCAAATTAAACAATTAATTATGATAATAAATAATTCTTTAAAAAATAGTACATTACAAGAAATCAAAGGAACAGAATGAACACCATGTAAGAACTTTACATTCTCTTCTAGAAAGGGGGTTCATGGGTTTTCAGCTGTACACACCATATTGACAGCATTAGGAGGAAGTAGGACTTTGCCATGTCTTTATGTGGACATTAAATATGATTTAAGTAGCCATGTAATGGTACCAAGTTTACAATGGTAGACCGTCATGGCCATTTCCACGTGTCAGTTTGGCTAGGATGCAGTCCTCGGCCATCCAACAAAACACAAATCTAGGTGTTTCTGTGAAGGTATATGTTGTAGATATGATGACTGTTCATCAACAGTTGGCCTTAAGTGAAGAACGTTGTGCTAGAAAATCTGGGTAGGTCTGATTCGATTGATCAGAAGACCATAAGAACAGAGCAGAGATTCTGGAAAGAAGTTCTACCCGTGAATAGCAGCTTCAGCTCATGCCAGAGAGCTCCAGCCTGCCCTTTCTGACAGCCTGCCTTCCAGATATCAAAATGGCCTCGTCAGCTCTCACAAACACATTAAGCCACCAATGCATTGTAATAAATCTCTCTCCCCCTATAGACTGGCCCAAAAGGACAAAGGCTGTAATAACATTCAAAAAATAAATAAAACAAGTAAATTGTCTGAATTCAAATATTTTTGAAAGGAGCACTTCAGGGATTTGTTTCTTAACACAGTTCACGCTCTATCCTGATCTACTTGTAACGTTGGGTCCAGTCTCGTACCCTTTCTCTATCTACTCCATAGTTCAAAGGCAACTGGCATTCAAAAGGGTGGCCTTGAAGCAAAATCTTGAAGTACTTATGAGACTAGTAAAGAATCATCCAAGTGGACTCATCATTCATGGCTGGGCAGCTGTAAGGCGAGGTGTGGGAGGAGTTCAGGGTACTGATTGCCATAGAAGAATTGGACTGCTGCTCCACAATCTTTACAATAATATTTAGAATAAGGAAGAACCTTAGGCAGCTCTTAGTACTACCATATCCTATGATTAAAGGCAATGGAAAACTACAACAATCCAATTCAGACAAAACCTCTAATGGTCCAGACCCTTCAGGAATAGTTTTGGGTTACTCAATGAGCCTAAGAAGCACAGCTAAGATACTGAGAGCAAAGACAATATAGAATGGGTGGAGGAAGGTAGTTATAAATACCAGCCATCACCACATGATCAGTTGCAGAACAAGGATTTTAATAGTTATGATCATTTATTCCTTATTTTGTTTTGATTATTCTATAAATAAATAAATATGTTTCATTTCCCTCCTCTCTTAAGTCATTTGACAATTAACACATAAGATGTGTTAATAATCTTTAACTTTATACCTTTAATAGTACATTACAGGGCCGGCAGGTGGTGTGGTGGGTACAGCACTGGATTCCTGCATGGCCAACCATGATTTGAGCCCTGGACCTGGAGGCTTGCTTTCTTACTTTACCCTTCTCTCTGTCTGTCTCTCTTTAGTCAAATTAAACAATTAATTATGATAATAAATAATTCTTTAAAAAATAGTACATTACAAGAAATCAAAGGAACAGAATGAACACCATGTAAGAACTTTACATTCTCTTCTAGAAAGGGGGTTCATGGGTTTTCAGCTGTACACACCATATTGACAGCATTAGGAGGAAGTAGGACTTTGCCATGTCTTTATGTGGACATTAAATATGATTTAAGTAGCCATGTAATGGTACCAAGTTTACAATGGTAGACCGTCATGGCCATTTCCACGTGTCAGTTTGGCTAGGATGCAGTCCTCGGCCATCCAACAAAACACAAATCTAGGTGTTTCTGTGAAGGTATATGTTGTAGATATGATGACTGTTCATCAACAGTTGGCCTTAAGTGAAGAACGTTGTGCTAGAAAATCTGGGTAGGTCTGATTCGATTGATCAGAAGACCATAAGAACAGAGCAGAGATTCTGGAAAGAAGTTCTACCCGTGAATAGCAGCTTCAGCTCATGCCAGAGAGCTCCAGCCTGCCCTTTCTGACAGCCTGCCTTCCAGATATCAAAATGGCCTCGTCAGCTCTCACAAACACATTAAGCCACCAATGCATTGTAATAAATCTCTCTCCCCCTATAGACTGGCCCAAAAGGACAAAGGCTGTAATAACATTCAAAAAATAAATAAAACAAGTAAATTGTCTGAATTCAAATATTTTTGAAAGGAGCACTTCAGGGATTTGTTTCTTAACACAGTTCACGCTCTATCCTGATCTACTTGTAACGTTGGGTCCAGTCTCGTACCCTTTCTCTATCTACTCCATAGTTCAAAGGCAACTGGCATTCAAAAGGGTGGCCTTGAAGCAAAATCTTGAAGTACTTATGAGACTAGTAAAGAATCATCCAAGTGGACTCATCATTCATGGCTGGGCAGCTGTAAGGCGAGGTGTGGGAGGAGTTCAGGGGAGTAAGAAGCTTACCTACTTAATATAGAAGGTTCCATATGCCTCCCAAATATTGTCCATCAACCTGTCACTTATTCTGTTCCACAAATATTTATTACAATGTACTGCTAATAGTCAAGTTTAGAAATCACCAATGTCAGCATCATTAATAGGGTAAAGAAAGGACAAAGGGGTGATAATAGAGTCCCAAAAGTGTATTGGGCATGGCCCACTTCAACACCTCGTCACACAGAATGATTAGTTTAGCAATGAGGGGGAAGTTCCAAAAAGCAACCTACAGGTAGAGGATGAACTGACCCCCAGACTGCAGCACTATAGTGATCAGTTTCTCTGTGTTTCTGCATCCTCCTGGAAACTGGTCAACAGGAGGGGAGAACCTCA
>NW_006199712.1:2700579-2705014 GCF_000334495.1 Tupaia belangeri chinensis
AGCAGGAATTACTGCAAGGGATGAGGTTCGAATGCACCCCCCCTCAACTTTATAACACAGCCTAAAGCAATATAGATCATGCCATGAAACTTCCCAATCCCGTGCTTGGTCTATAGGCAGCCCTGGGTTACGTGAGATTAACAAATCACCCTCCATGAAACCCCATTATCCACTCATCATGAGGCCGATGGTAAGCATTCAGGATACGCTGATTAAACAGAACTGGACTGAATTAAATCTGCATAGGTAGAGCTCAGTTGTTCCTGGCACTATTCCTAGAGAGAAAAAGGAAAAAATGGTGAAAGGAGGAAAGGGAAATAAATAGTATGAGCCTTGTATACAGACTTCACATTTCCATATATGACATCTAAGTTCATAAGCCATGCGTTATTCATGGACTTAGGAGACAGATGTTCAACCCCTGCCCTAAGATCTCACACCTGATTAATGACAGAGGACTGAACCCAGGACTACATAGCTCCAAAGTCTGTTTTGTTTCGTTTTTCCTGCTATACCAGGCTGCAGGAAACTTTGGCATACATTTGTCAATATGCACTAAGAAACCTTAACACATAAGCACTGGGGCAGCGACCCAGGCAGATGTAGCCACGCTTGGTAGTTTATGGTGGAGACTGGAGAATGGCCACACACACATTGCAGGGGTCAGTGACTCCGAGTAAGTAGGGAGACCCTGGCTTTCAGGCCCTCGATTAGTCAAAGCTCATTTGGTACTAAGAGGTAGAAATATAGACCAATTTCGTTGAACTAAACGAGTCTTCACTTGCAAATCCAGGAAGTTAGGGACCAGCAGATGGTGTCATGATTATGTCACTGGATTCCCACATAGCCAACCATGGTTCAAGTCCCAGACCCAGTGGCTTCAAACTCACACTGGGTGCATGTGCATGTGTGCCCAACATCCTGAGAGAAGAATGGAGGAGAAGGGATTGTGGCAGAGTCACACCCCTGGGGGTGTGATTTCTCACTTTCTGTCTCTCTATGCCTCTCCAGTGAGCACACATGTCCTATAGCAAAAATCTCTCTAAAAGAAAAAAAAAGGGGGGATTGTAAACACTCATCAGGATGCTGCCTCTCTGCTCTCTTTGCCCTCTTCCATTTTGGCTTCGTTCTCAGCAGGCCCAATGTAATGACAAAGATGCCTATGATAGCTCTGGGTGTTCATTATTCTTACAGTGAATAATCCTCTAACCATGGGGGTAACTTTCTCCCAATTGTGCTAGAAAATCCTAGGAAGACAATGACTGGCCAGCTCATGTCACATGCCCACTTCTGTTTCACCAATCGTATTCACTCAAGGGCACAGTTATTTTAGCAAGCCGACATCATATACCATCCTACAGAGAATCAAGAAGATTATTTCATTGACAGTTCTCGTCATGAACAAAAATTAAGTCCTTAATGTTTTTCCCCCTCCCACACCAACTTGTTTAGCAAATAGAATATCATTCTTCATAATAGGTAACAGTTCATGATATTAAATAAGTTTCCATTTTTGACATGCTCTCTTGGAATCACTCTGGGGGAAGTCTTCTGCCATGTTGTAAAGACACTCAAGCAGTTATGTGGAGAAGTTCACGTGACAGGCAACTGAGGCCTTTTGCCAACAGCCATACCAACTCGTCAGCCATGTAAGTGAGCCACTTCACAATGAATCCTCCACGCTAGACAGGCCTTCATATGACTACTGTCTTACTCAACATCTCGACTGCAACTTGATCAGAGACTGTCAGCCAGAGCCACTTGGTTATGCCATTACCAAACTCCAGGTCCATAGAAACTGAATAAAATGATAAATATCTACTGTTGTTTTAAGCCACTAAATTTGAGAGTAACTTGTTTTGTGGTAATATATAATTCCAACAAAAAATTCCCAAACAAAAAAATAGTCCATAGACCTTTGGCTCTGTTAGTCTCAGACGTACATATATGACTTGTCGTGCCCCTAATCCCTGAATCTGAAAGTGGGGGTGGTAAGGCAGCAAGAGCAGCAGTAACCACACCCCTTCTGGTCAAGGCTGGTCACCTGTCACCAAGGGTCCCATGGGGTGAGGAGCGGTTGGATGATTGGAGAGAAAAACAGTGGGCCAGTGCAGCAAGCTAATGTAGGTGCTATGGGGGATTCAGGAGACAACTCTGGCCCTCACTTCTGGAGGGTTATAATCTGGGTTTAGGGATAAAGAAAAAAACAATGATTTCTTGTGTAATCAGTAGCAGAGTTAGATTTAAGATGAACCCTTATAGGAAAAGGAATATGGGACTGGTTCCCCATCCTGGCTCTACAATGGACAAACCTCAAGAGCTTTAGAAAACCACTAATTTCCAGGTTCCACCCTCAGTGATTCTGACTTAAATGTTCTAGGCTGTGGCCTGAAATTTGGGATTTTTAAAAAAGCTTTTTGGGCCATTCTAATGTGTGGCCAAAGTTGAGAGCTACTAGATTACAGGAACCATTGAGGAAGAGGAGATGTTATTGGTTGCAGAAAATTAGTGAAAGCTTCCTAGAGGAGCCACCAGTTGAGATGAGCTGTAAGTAAATGAGTTCAAAAGCTAGGGAAAACAGTCCAGGGAAGGGAGGAGCAAGGGCAAGCAGTGACAGCAGAGATGTTATTGTGTTTTCTTGGGGCATTAAGAAACACATAGGCTGGGGACAAGCATATGGTATAATGGCTACATCACTGGACTTCCACATAGTCAACAGCAGTTCAAGTCCCAGACCTGGTGGCTTAAAACTCACGCCAGGTGCATGTGTGCCCAAGATCCTGAGAGGATCCCCCTGGGGGTGACTTCTCTCTCTCTCTCTCTCTCTCTCTCTCCCATGAGCACACACGCCCTATACCGAAAAGCTCTCAGAAAAAAAGAAACACATAGGCTAAGACGTCATGTTAAGGTGATGAGGATGCTGCTATCATTTATAGTCAAATTCAAAACTCTCAGGTTATAACCATATGAGGACATTGCAAAAAGTTTATGGAAAAATGGAATTCAAGTATGAGTTTATTTTGGTGCAAAAAAAAAACTGTATAATCAATACTGAAGTTTTTTTTCATATTATGCATTTTACATGAACTTTTTGAAGACCCCACAGATGAGCTGCCAGGACCACTGTCTGGCTATAAAAGAACCAACTCGCAAAACCTGTGAATCATCAAGTTCAAAATCCTTGGTATGCAACACATTTGGGATATCATTTTAGGGAGCACAGCTGCTGCCTGAACAAAAGAAGAAAAAATAACTGCTCCCTTCAAGCCTCTGTGACCAGGCAACGTCATCTCCCACTTCACTGCAAATGGTTTTCTCTTCATTAACACCAGGTCCAGAGATGAGATCGGCATCAGGATTTGGTTCAATTCTGGCTCCGTCAACCCTGGCTCTGAGTCTTCTGAGCACATCCTTTTCCTAGTGAAATCTGGACCAAGAACCACCTCCTCTCCCCCACCTTCACGCCACACACTCACCAGCTAATGGAGAGATTGTTATTGATTCGATCAGGACTTGCCAATGAAGTTGGTGTTGAATACATCCTTAAATGTCCTCAGCTATTCTTCATTAAGAGAGTTAGTTAGCCTTCCTGTTACCAAGCTTAATCAGAAGAGGATATCTATCAATAAAATAGCACTTCTCTTTCTTTTTATTTTGGGGGAGGTTTTGGTATAGGGCATGTGTCCTCGCCAGAGAGAGAGACAGAAAGCAAGAAATCACCCCCCCAGGAGGGATAGCCATGCTGCAGTCCCTTCTCCTTCATTCTCCTCTCTGGATCTTGGGCATGCACACACACGCGCCAGGTGTGAGTTTAAGCCACCGGGTCCGGGACGCGAACCGCGGTCAACTACATGGGAGTCCAGCGACATAGCCATTATGCTAACTGCTGGTCCTAGAATAGCACTTCTCAAACTTCAATGCAGTTGAATGTCCCAGAGTCTTGGTAAGATGCAGATTGAAATTCAGAGAGTCTGGGTGGGACTTGAGAGTCACAGGCTAGTTCGGGCAAACAGATTAGTTGGTCCCTGGACTATATCTCCAGCAGCCAAAGGCCAGAGTAGTTATTGGGTTCGGCACTTTTAGTTCACCATCATGTCAGTCACTTAAAATTAAATGATTTTTCACAGAAATCCTATTTTTATTTGTTCGTGTATATAGGGATATGTTGGTTAGTGTTGGTTAATCTCCCAGCTAAGAGAGCACAGCTCAAGTCAGCAGGTGACATACTAGTTAAGGTGCTGGACTCCCACACTGTTGACTGCCATTGGAGTCCCAGACATGGCAGCTTGAAACTTACACCAGGTGCATGTGGGTGTGTGCCCAAAATCCCTAAAAGAGAAGGGATTGCAGTGTGGCCATCTCCCCAAGGGGGTGATTTCTTACTTTCCCTCTTACTGTCTCTCTCTACTGAATGCATGCGACCTATGGCGGGGGG
>NW_006199712.1:2705033-2712373 GCF_000334495.1 Tupaia belangeri chinensis
GGGGGGGGGAGGACGTTAAAAATTTAAAAAGAGGGCACACCTCACTTTAATTATAATCACCCCATTTGGACATCATTTTTTATATTTAGCAAATAAGCACTTTGGTTATTAGTATTCTGTCATCACAATTCATAAAAATGGGTCAGTGACTCAAATGTAGTTCACTGGAACGTAAAAGTAGAAGTGAAAACAGCATCTACTGCGGTTCAGAGTGGCACGCGTCTAAGTGGCCAAGACTGTGGTGAGGACAAGAGCTCCGATTCTCGATTCTGGTGTCTGGGCAGCGAATCCACGAGGACAGCCTCACATGGACCTCATTGTAGGAAAAAAGGGCCTGAAACTCAGCAGTTTTCTCACAAAGGACATGTTAGGAAACATGTCAGAAGTGGGCACAAAGTTACTAAGCTTTTCCTTCAACTTCAGAACACAGCAGCAACTTTCTCTGAACTTCTCTGTAAGATTCTTGGTTTTTGTTTGTTTTTTTGTTTGTTATTTTTTAGGGGTTTTGCCATAGGGCACATCTGTTCACCAAAGAGAAAGAAGGAAGGTGAGAAATCATCCCTCAGTGGGGATGGCCATGCCACAATCCTTCTTCTCCATTCGCCTCCTGGAATTTTGGGACCATACACATGCACACCCGGCATGATCTTCAAGGCACCAGGTCCAGGACTCGAATCATGGTTGGTCCTATGGGAGTCTAGCACCTTAACCACCACACCACCTGCTGGCCCTCCCTAATGTATTTTTTAATTATTTATTTTATTATTTTTTTTAATTTGACCAGAGAGAGAATGTGAGAAAGCAAGCCAACAGGTCTGAGACTTGAACTGCGGTTGGCCATGTGAGAGTCCAGTGCCCCACCCACCATGCCACCTGCTGGCTCTGATTCTTGTATTTCTAGAACAACAGCAATTGCAATTATATTTCTAAAGCAATTGCAAAATAATTCTTTCCAGTACAAAATTGCCAAAGTTGTAGAGGGTTCTAAGCAACAAAAATGTCATTCAAAACTGTACCAATAAAAATGGGTCAAGCTATACTTTTGTCAAAAAAAATAGTGTTGAATCCATTTTATAAATATTATGCATAAAGGAGAAAATAAGACTGAACTCCAGCACATGACTTTCAAGGTGAAAAGCCTTTGCCATGACATGTGCTTGCCAGTTAGAATTTTACTTTTCAGCTGGACAATACCACCAATGAATAGAATATAAATCAGCTCTTGGCTTACGTGAGATAAATGACATTAAAAATTGCAACATGACCTTTTATTTTCTGTTACTGAAAGTCCTTCCTACAAAAAGAAAAAAAAAAAAGACTTTCTTTTTTCAAAATTATTATTGTGTGTCTGATGAGGTAAACCAAGAAAGGTATGTTAGGATCAGACCAAATACTATCCGAATGACCAGGAAGGTATACGCTAGGCAAATAAAAACGTACTTCCACACTCTGCTTCAATCAGAGAGAACCTTAACAGTCACCTATATACCTCTTGTGTTTATTAGGGAAGTATTTAATAAGTGCCTACAATATGCAAGCACTGCTCCTGCCCATGCAAAGTTTGCATTCTAGCAGAAGACGACGTTCTTTAACAATGAACAGGTGCTTTTACTTTTAACTTCATGATATTGTCTGCCGATAGGGACCATTTTTATAACTATTTTTTCAACTATGTTGCTTAAATTGTGTACTTCAGTTGTATATTCAGTTTCCTGAATGGCCTGAATCTATCACTTTGAGAGCTGAAACAGCATATTTTTAATATTGGGGATAAACCATCAGGATATTTAAGAAATGAATGGTAGGGGTGAGCAAATGGGATGGTGGTTACAATGCTGGACTCCAATATGACCACGATTTGAGTCCCAAACTTAGTGGCTTGAAACTCACACTGAGCCCGTGTGCATGAATGCCCAAGATCCCAAGGAGAGAAAGGAGGAGAAGGAATTGTAGTGTGGTCATCTCCCTGGGGGTAATTTCTCTTTCGATCTTGAGCACACACGCATGCACGCCTGGCATGAGTTTAATCCACCGGGTCTGGAACTCAAACCGCGGTTGACTACATGGGAGTCCAGTGACATAGCCATTACACTAACTGCTGGTCCCATAAAACAATTTTTTTTAAAATAAATGAATTGTAGAAAACTCCCTTACTGAAAATGATTATTTTCCAAAATAATTTTCTTCTCTTCCAAGAGAAATATATGGTTTATTAAAGGACATATTTAAAAGCCATATAACTAAATGTTATTAAATAATTGAAAGAAAATGTATAAGTACAACCAAAGAATAAATGGGGAATCTCTTCACCATCATCTTCTCTGTTGAAATATCTAGATTTCCACAGTAGAACATGCTCATCAATATTAGGCCTTAACAGAAAGGTGAGAACAAAATGGCATCACTTGCCCATCTGGTCATGACTTCTCTCTAAGCAAAAAGACCAGTGTAATTATCTATAAATAATATTAATGCTATTTTATATTGATGCTGCCTCCCTTACAGTTACAAGGTGGTGTCATGCTTGGCCATCCTGGTTGTCTTCAACAAGTCTTTATATATTGGCTGGTGTCCCTGTCACTGCCAAAGAGAGTGCCTGCCTCCCTCCCAAATCCTGCTATTTTGTGTTTCCTATTGTGAAGACCAAAGTACCTTTTCAAAAAAGAAGTATTTATTGGGGCCGAGGGGCACCAAAACTACACTGAGAACTTCTAATTGGAGGTTCCTGATCTAGTCAAATATCCAGAGCTCTCTACAGAGCCACCATACATGTTCCTTCATTACCAAAGATAATGATGAGTTAATGTCTTCAAATTCAGGGGGAAAAAATACAAACCGAGAAAATCCAGATAAAGAAGCTTCTCTGTGTCTCAATCTCTCCACCACTGGTGGAAGAGGGTACAATTATGCTGGTGAAAGATCGTCAACTATTAGGTCATTGGGAAAGTCAAGCCATATTTCCCTATTATGTTCTTCCATGCAAAGATGTGTCATGGTTTTCCCAACAATCCAATACATCATGACTCTCTTGGGGGCAAAACTGTATGATTTTCATTCAGAATGTGGTTTTAATTTTACTATGAAAAAGTAGTGCAGAGGTTTTTTTCCCATGAAAATAGTGATCTACAAGTACCCCAAGTACCTGCTAGTAGCTCATATATTACTAACATTCTGAGAAACATGCCAAGAAGCTATAAGCAGATCCAATTGATTCACTCCCCTACCACAAGTCAGGTTATACTAAGTGTTTTTGACAGCTAGCCCAGGAAGAAGTTCAGGAGGCTTTCCATTTGAAGAGAAGGGGGGAAAAAATGCTCCTAATAATTTTCAGTCCACAGCACCAAGCTGTGCCAATAAGCCAAGACAGTTATAAGAAAGATGAAACAAGGAAGCCATAAAAACAGTGACCCATCCCCATTAAAAGGGAAAAATACACACAACTCCATTTAGCAGCTCAATTAAGATGACCTCCAGTCATCACACTTGTTACCATGACAGCTCCTCCCGCACTCTCAAGACGTAGCTCTCTGTGGTGGCCTGGAAACAGCAGGGGAATTACTGGCTTTCTCTCTCCGTGTGTCAGGATTTCACACGCACTTATGGTGGCTCTAACCTCAAAAGAATTCCTGCTCTGAGGAGTAAACTTCACGTCATTGTAGGTAATCAGCCCGTTGTTGAGTCTCCCACACTGCACTCATTTTCTGGAGAGCAGCGTTAACAGGCCAGGTTCAAGTGCCGAAGTTGGGGGCACAGCTGTGTCAGATGTAGAGAGCCCTCTGTGCAGAGGGGCTGGGCCCAATGGTCTCTGAACAAACATGGATTCCCTGGGAAACACAACAGTGTGAACCACACAGCGTGTGACTGGAGTGATGGTCCACACACACCATGGCTATGTGCCAGTCCTTCTGGAACTCCTCTTCGACCTTCCAAGGAATTCCAAACCAGGTACAGGGAGAGCTGGTGGTCACGAGAGGAGCAGAGACCACAGAAGAGCAGAGAGGGAGGACAGATGCTAGGATAGATGCACAGCCCCGGGAGAACACAAGGAAGGAAAGACAACTATTTTTTTTTAATTAAACAAAACTACAAAAAAGAAGTTATAACCAACCACAGCTTAAAGAGCAACTAATTGAAAGGGAATAAGAAATATGGGTACTAAGTCCAGCAATGCTGACTCAGCATGGTCACATGGAAGGCAGAGACGCTGACACTAAGGTGGCATTATCGGTTGAGTTGTACCACATGTTCAATTGTTTTTCTCTTAGATTCTGCACTGTTGCACAACAAAGAACACTGCTAATAAGTTTCTCAAGTTTTTAAGCTGAGTTTATATGTTTAGACACATCTCATTCAATTTTGACACATGCAGTCCCCTCCCGCTTCATGAATTTGGAGGGAAACATGAACCTGTGTTTTCTCTGTACCCTCAACAAGCACCCTTGCTAAGCTAGGGGTGGGTTTCCCATGAGCAGAGTAGTTATCCTCACGTGAAGGTGTGGCTGTCACCACACATATGAGTGAGGCACAAGAGTGACAGTAGTACCCAGAAGAGCATTGGCCCTCTGAGACATCAACTGCAAAACCCATGCGTAAGCCATGAGTTCCACCACCCGGGAAAATAAAGCAAAAGATATGAAGGGTTGACTAAGAGATTGGGAACATTCAAAACTCCAATCAAGAGGACCAGGGTGTAATTTTCAAAGAAACAAAACTCAACTGTGATTGTAATTTAGAAAAATAGATCCTCATCAGTTGTATTGTACCTAGTATAGCAAGAGACACTGGAACACAGGGCAAGCACCTGGCCCGGAGCGTGCACCAGGGAAGCCCAGGGACCCCATCACCCACAGTGTGTGTCAGCGCCACCTGAATGGAAGTGTCATCAAGGAGATCCGTTCTGCCCTGGTACAGGGCTGAAGCATCAGGCCTCTTGGGGAGGGACCCAGCAGCTGTGTTCTGGAAGTCCTACTCCGGAAGCACCCAGAGCAGCTCTTACTATGATCATTTTTAAATACTGGTCTTCACTGAACATATTACTTTAAAAAAAAAAAAAAGTGTATGGCCCAGTCTTGTGGTCTAGTGATTAAGGGAGTCAGATCCCACATGGCTGAAATCCATGTAAATCCCATCCCCATAGGTTTGAAAAACACACTGGCTACTTGTGTATGCATGCCCCAAATCCCATCAGGGTGGTGAAATGGAGAAGGGATTGTGGCACGACCATGTCCCCTTGGGGAGTGTTCTCCTCCTGGCTCTCTCTAATAAGTGAACATGCTTTCTGGCAATTAAAAAAAAAATACCTCCATTTGAAAACAGATGTCCTGAATTGAATATCCCAACGCTCTATTATATATTAATACTTCCTATATTAATACTTCCCTTTTCAGTGACTTTATGGCTACTAAGTAACCTTTAGGTAATAATTCTCCTTCCTCTACTAAAGGGAAGAAAGAGGGTTTCCAGTCACCAGCATTACGAGTGCCCAATCACAGAAGTGTGAAATCCAGCAGTCATCTGTCTCTTCAATATTTAATTGGTTCCAGTAACACCCAAGTCATACTCCAAGTCATACCACTCACTTGTTCTGCAGAGGTCTTGTCCCCAGTGAATTCACCTCTAGAGGCTCCCAGTGATCCAACGGCGGCCTTCCTGTGCTGTCTTCACATCATGTAAGTATGAATTAAATGGTTAACTTTGAGTTAGTCACCTGACAAGGAGCTCTTCCTCCACAGGAGAACCCGATGCTCGATGCTCAGGCAGGTGCAGTTTACCTGCAATGGTTGGTGTGTGTCAGCGCCACCTGAATGGAAGTGTCATCAAGGAGATCCGTTCTGCCCTGGTACAGGGCTGAAGCATCAGGCCTCTTGGGGAGGGACCCAGCAGCTGTGTTCTGGAAGTCCTACTCCGGAAGCACCCAGAGCAGCTCTTACTATGATCATTTTTAAATACTGGTCTTCACTGAACATATTACTTTAAAAAAAAAAAAAAGTGTATGGCCCAGTCTTGTGGTCTAGTGATTAAGGGAGTCAGATCCCACATGGCTGAAATCCATGTAAATCCCATCCCCATAGGTTTGAAAAACACACTGGCTACTTGTGTATGCATGCCCCAAATCCCATCAGGGTGGTGAAATGGAGAAGGGATTGTGGCACGACCATGTCCCCTTGGGGAGTGTTCTCCTCCTGGCTCTCTCTAATAAGTGAACATGCTTTCTGGCAATTAAAAAAAAAATACCTCCATTTGAAAACAGATGTCCTGAATTGAATATCCCAACGCTCTATTATATATTAATACTTCCTATATTAATACTTCCCTTTTCAGTGACTTTATGGCTACTAAGTAACCTTTAGGTAATAATTCTCCTTCCTCTACTAAAGGGAAGAAAGAGGGTTTCCAGTCACCAGCATTACGAGTGCCCAATCACAGAAGTGTGAAATCCAGCAGTCATCTGTCTCTTCAATATTTAATTGGTTCCAGTAACACCCAAGTCATACTCCAAGTCATACCACTCACTTGTTCTGCAGAGGTCTTGTCCCCAGTGAATTCACCTCTAGAGGCTCCCAGTGATCCAACGGCGGCCTTCCTGTGCTGTCTTCACATCATGTAAGTATGAATTAAATGGTTAACTTTGAGTTAGTCACCTGACAAGGAGCTCTTCCTCCACAGGAGAACCCGATGCTCGATGCTCAGGCAGGTGCAGTTTACCTGCAATGGTTGGCAGGGGCAGAAGGGAGCAACACCGGAAGCAAACAGAGTAAAGGCTTTACAAGTGAAGTGGGGACCTTTGAGGATGCACACAAACCAAAAGTTATTCTTTCTCCCCTTAAAACTAGAGAGACCCAAAAAGCCCACCCATGTGAATCTGAAGTCAATTGTGTACCTTGGCAAACATGTAACTAAAATACAGTGCAATAGATATTTGCAGAAGGCATTTGCTAGAGGCAAAACAAAGAAAGAAAGAAAAAAAAATCCTTCCAGCATCTAAGCTTTGGTGTGGAGCATTGTTATTACTGTCCTATTGCTACTGTAACAAACTGTCACAAATTCAGTTGCTTAAAATAACGCAAAGCTAGAGCCAGCGGGTAGAACGAAGGCAGCAGATTCCCATATGGTCCACTGAGCAGTTCAAGTCCCAGACCCAGTGGTCTGAATACCATACCAGGTCCATGTGCATGCATGCCCAAAATCCAAAGCAGAGAATAGAGGAGAAAGGATCATAGGGTGGTGTGGCCATCCCCCCAGGGGCTGACTTCTCTTCTCTTCTCTTCTCTTCTCTTCTCTTCTCTTCTCTTCTCTTCTCTTCTCTTCTTCTCTCCTCTTCTTTCCTCTCCCTCCCTCTG
>NW_006199712.1:2712430-2736765 GCF_000334495.1 Tupaia belangeri chinensis
CCCTTCTGTCAAACCCCCCCTGGGGAAAAAAAAAAAAAAAAAAAACAAGCAAAAACAAAAAGTGCACAATCTATTGACTTACAGTGCTAGCAGTCAGAATCCAAACTCAGTTTTGCTGACCTAAAACCCAGGTGCAGGCAGGGATGTTCCTTCCGGGGGCTCTGAGGGGAATCTGTCTCCCTGCCCTTCTCTGCCTCTAGAGCTTGCCTGTGTTTCTGGCACACGACCCCTTTGGTGTACCAGTCCAACTTCTTGCCGCCATCATCACATTGCCTACTACTCTGAGCCACATCACCCCCACTCTTCCAAGGACCCTGGGATGACACTGGCTCCACCTAGACAATCCAGGGTACCCTCTCCATCTCAAAATTCTTAAGCCCATCTGCAAAATACCTTTCCCCATGTAAGGTAACACACCCCCAGGTGCCAGGAATGGGGACTGCACATCTTTGGGAGCCATTATTCAGTCCACCACACATCATAACCAGGGGTGGAGCAGGAGAAAATGGAGCAACTGAAATGCATTTGGTAAGTCTTGTAGACTGAGCTCCAAGTGTCACATTTGTAAAGACAGAGAACCCTTTACAACTTGGATGGCAACTCAGATTCGGGAAGAAGACACGTGTCTGAAGTGGGCTGGCATAGATCAGTGTAGACACAAGTCACCACAGGACAGTAGCATGGACCAACACAGCGCCCAGGATGGGCACAATGAATAGGGCCCCACACCCCTCCTTCCCAAACCAGCTCCATAGTGTTCACCAACAAGTAATTGTTACCAGATGCTCACTTCTTTTTTTTTTTTTTTTTGGAGAGGTTTTTGCTATAGGGCATGTGCGCTTGCCAGACAGAGAGAGACAGAGAGATAGAAAGTGAGAAATCAGCCCCCAGGATGGGATGGCCACGCCCCAATCCCTTCTCCTCCGTTCTCCTCTCGGGATCTTGGGCACGCACGCACACGTGCCCGGCGTGAGTTTAAGCAAACGGGTCCAGGACTAGAACCGCGGTCAGTCGAGTGACATAGCCATTACGCTAACTGCTGGTCCCACCAGATGCTCACTTCTAAGGAACAGCTCATATGTTTCAGATCTGTGTGAATCCATTTTACAATATATAAACTGGATAAAAGCTATTTCTATACCATGCTCTTAATCATGTCTTCTTATCATTTTAAAACCCTGGGTAGAGAATTCCTTTTGATTTGTTCAGCAACTCAACCAGAGGTCCTAACTAAAGCTGGAGGTTGCCATACCAGGGTTCGAGGTGGGCAGCTCAGGGTCAACACCTACACACATAACTTGGTCCTCCTGATGGCATTCTTCCTTGCACAGTTAGACATGCTGCAAAGACTTCGTGAGCCAACCCCCACTATCTCTAGTCTGCAAATCAAGATCTGCTTAATATCAAGCTTTGCCTCCAGGCTGGATGCATCCGAATACAGACTTTCTTCCTCTCTTGAGCTGTGTGACCATGAAAAATTTACTTAACCTTTCTGAACCTTGGTTTTGTCGTCTATAAAACATGCATGATAATCTATACATATAGGTTATGGTGATTGGAATGGATAAAGTAGAATTATGGATAATGCTGGAGCAGAACATTTAATAAATAGTAGCTATTGTTGTGAATGTTATGATTTTAAGGTCTGTGAAACAGGGATAATAAGGTGTGCATGATTTTTGCTAGAATGAAGTGAGGCCTATACGTCAAGCACCTGCAGTTGTGGGCAAGGGGAAGATGCTCAGTATTGACTGATTCCCAATCCCCTCTCTCATTTTTTAGCGATAGAGAGGTTTTGGCTATAGAGTGCAAGCCCTCACTGGAGAAACAGAAAGATAGAAAGGAAGAAATCACTCCCAAGAGAGGATGGGCACACCTCAATCCCTTCTCCATCAGTCTTCTCTCGGGATTTTGGGCACCCATGCACATGTGCCCGGCAGGAGTTTTTAAGCCACAGGATCTGGAACTTGAACTGCAGTCAACTACATGGGAGTCCAGTGATGTAACCATTATGCCATCTGCTGTCCCAATTCCCAATCTCCTCTTTCCTCACGGTCCTCACAATCACTCTGTTGAGTTAACCAAAAAGGAGAAACTATTGGCTCCAGAAAACCACTGTAGAAACATGAACATCTTGCCTGAGACAACACCCCAGCCCACCCTGGCCCCTCCTGTCAACTCATAGATGTGGACTCATTTTCAGATGCGATCAGTATGTGCTTCCACCCCAGGTGCCTGTCCCTAGGGCCACCAGGAAGATTGGTGGAATGGGACACTAAGGTGTGCAGGGAGATATCCACCATGTCCCTCTATGTCAGCATGCCTGACATCAGAAGGGAGGGACAGTCAGCAGGATGAAGTTATGTGTGGTGTAGACCCTGAGTACCCACCTTGGCCTCTGGCATAGTGATCCCTGGATTTCATTAGGCCCTCTGGTCAACTTTGTTCTTTAACAAGATTGAAGGAATTCTCTACCTAGGATTTGATAAAGACAAGAAGAAATAAGAGAGATTGTGACAGATACACAGTAAGCTTAAGAAGAGAAAGATAAGGTGAGGGTTTTTTGTTTGTTTGTTTTGTTTTGTTTTTTAACTAATTTTAGTGTAACAGAAAAGTCCAGTAGGTATATCTGATAAACATGACTACATCCAAATGCTAAAAAATGTTGTCAAGATCTGTCATATTGCATCACTAGACTTATCTATTTCCCTTTCTCAAGAAGCTACTCCCAGGGTCAGGCAGTGGCACAATGGTAACACAAGTGGACCCATGTGAGAAGGTTCTGGATTCATTTCCTAGGACCACTCTGTGCACACCAGGCATTCACACATATGCCCATGATCCAGGCCATCTCAGACTAGGATAGATCTCCACATTGAGGGTGCCCAGCTCACTCTCTCTGTTTCTTCCTTTCTCTGTGTATGTTTCTCATTAAATAAATATACAAAAACTTTAAAAAGAAGATAAAGAAGCTGCCCCATCACAGTGGCTGCTAATCACCAATCTATCGAACTCAACAGATATAGGGTATGGGATTAAAACCACCAAAGAACTTCTGCCAGACTTCTCCCTCCCATTCTCCAGATCTAACCAGGTGCCAGACAATACAAGGGAATTCATGGACATGTCAGATAAAGAATTTAGAATGTTCATAATGACAAAGCTGACAGAGATGCAAGAGAAAAGAGGCAACAAACTCCAGAAGATGCAGGAGAAAAGAGACGACGAGTTCCAGGAGGTGAGGAAGTTCTTGCATGATCTGAAAGAGGAAATACACATCATAAAAAAGAAGCAAATGGAATTGTTAGAGATGAAGGCTGTAATACAGGAAATCAAAACCTCCCTTGAAAGTATTAAAAGCAAATTAGATCATACAGAAGATTGAATCTCAGATCAATCTAGATTCTAAGTTCTGTAGAAGACAGAACCTCTGACCAAAAAAAATCACCAAAAAGTCTGAGAAAATAATCCAAAAAAATGAGACTAACATATGAGTAATACTAAATACCATTAAATGCCCAAACATCTAGATCATCAGTGTCCCACAAGATGAAGAAACTAATCAGGGCATTGATAATCTATTCCATGAAATCCTGCAAGAAAACTTTCCAAACCTAGAGAGGCATTCAAAGATCCAGTCCCAGGAAATACAAAGGACCCCGCATAGAATTAACCTAAGGAGATCTTCCCCAGGGCGCATCTTAGCCAGAGTGACCAATACCACAGACAGAGACAAGATACTAAATTTGGCAAGAAAGAAATGTCAAGTTACTGTCAAGGGATATCCCATCAGGCTAACATCAGACCTCTCATCAGAAACAATGCAAGCAAGGAAAGAATGGGGAAATATATTCAAAGTGTTAAGCGAAAAACAATTTCAACCAAGAATACTATACCCAGCAAGATTATCTTTCATATGGGAAAAAAAAGACAAAAAATTCTCAGATAAACAAAACCTGAAAGAATTTACCAACACCATACCAGCTCTCCAAGAAGTGCTTAAGGGAGTGCTATACCAGGAAAACTGAAGTTGTACAGAAATAAGAGTACAA
Organism: Tupaia belangeri chinensis; assembly: GCF_000334495.1. Taxonomy (NCBI): domain Eukaryota; kingdom Metazoa; phylum Chordata; class Mammalia; order Scandentia; family Tupaiidae; genus Tupaia; species Tupaia belangeri. Next base: position 2,716,483 of record NW_006199712.1, read on the forward strand.
AAAACAACCAAGATAATGTCCAGCCTATGGTAGGGACAAGTCTGGAGTTGAATGTTAGCTTCCAGAGTTTTAATGGAAAGATCAGTCCACATAACACTACAAATTCAACAGAAGAGAGATTAAATACATGAGACTGAACTAGTGAAATAGAATTTTTTTTACTTTAGAATAAAACAGTACTGATTTCTTTTTTTTGATGCTTTGATTTCCATAGTTAAGGATTTTTGTCTTCTCTTGAACTGTTGATAGTTCACCTACCTACTATTTGAACTGAATTCTAACCTTTTTCCTGGCTTTAAGTTTTAAGCAAATTTCTCTTAACATATTTTTCATTTTGATATATTAAAACTAAAACAATATTTTAATTTAAAAATGCATTAAAATACCTATTAATACAAAAATATGAATATAGGGCACCTCTTTCTCAATAGATCTAACAAAATCCCTGAGCCAGCATTCACTGGACCATCCTGGGCCAGTTAACTATCCCAATACTAGTCACTGAGCCAAAGGGACGGACTATGCTACTTGGCCTGGCCTGGGGAACACAATCACACTTGAAGCTGAGGGAAGAGGAAGTATCAGCTCCCACATGAATTCCATGCATTGAGAATTGGGTGGTGAGTAGTTTGCCAAAGAAAAAAACACATTGCTAAGATGAAAAGAAACAAGAATGGGTGCTGGAGAAGTAAAATCTTCCAGAGGACCTAAGACACAGGGGGCCTGGGTCAGTGTGGCAATGCAAGGTCTCCTGGCCAGTGCAGCAGGTGGTGGAGACAGGAGGAGAGACATGTGGTTTCTAAGCAGGTCTCCAGCTCTGCCTTGTCTACCTGCCAATCAGGGCATTGCCACAGCCCATTAGCCTTTCAAAACAGTCCTTAGGATGTACATGATTCATTTTCTTGTAACACTTCAGAGGAGCTTACAGCTTCAGAGGATGAGCAGGCCCAAGGTTATAGACAGACAGGCCCTCAACCTTGCTTCTCCATCATGAAGTCAGGGTGAGCAGAGGATATGAGCTGAGCTGGGAGGGCAAGAGGAGGCCAGAGAACGAGGGTTAGCTCCTTTGCTCCGGGAGCCTTTTTTCTCAAACACTGCTCTGAAATGGGGTGATAAAAATAAGAAGTGGGGGACCAGTGGATAGTGTAACAATTACATCACTGAATTCCTACGTAGTCAACCTCAATGTGAGTCCCAGGCCTGACGGCTTCAAACTCATGCCAGGCAAGTATGCATGTGTACCCAAAAAAAATCCCAAGAGAATGAAGGAGAAGGGATTGCAGTGTGTGCATCCCTCTGGAGGGTGATTTCTCATTTTCTGTTTCTCTGTCTCTCCAGTGAGCACATGTACCCTATAACAAAAATTTTGCTTAAAAAAAAAATGGATCTTAGACATCACAAAGTGTGTTGATCAGATAACTGCAAGCCCTGCCAAGCTGGCCATGCTGAAAATAGCTATTTGTCTTGACCCAGGCATCCCATCTTCTAATCAGTCCTTAATCCTGGCAGTGCTGCCTTCAGTTACTAAGTTCCCTTCTTATGAGCAACTTCATCAAAGGCCTCTGGAAAGACTAAATAAATTATAGCCCCTAGCCCTTTTTATCTGTTGCTTTATTTCAAGGATTTCTGACAGGTTCAAGAGGCATAATTTTACTTACTCCAAAGGCATGCTGACTCATTCCATTTAGATTCTACCCACCCCGCTGTTCAGAAGACTCTAGTCATTCCATTTGCTTCATTTGTCTTAACTTCCTTATGGAGGAGTTATCTCATCAGTCTGTAATTCCCAGAATAATCCAACATTCTTAAAGAAAGAATGTTGTCATCTGCAGAGCACAATAAATATGGCTTAAATTAAAAATAGAGCAAACTTCTGACCTGTTTGGCCACGGCTCTACAAAGCCTGCTTTTTAGGATGAAGCAGTTTCATCCCAAATTGGCAAGCCAGCCAACAATATTGGTTGTTTACCCTGGCTGCACATTAAAATTATTCAAGGAGGTTTTTTAAAAAAATAACTATCCCTGAGCTTCACCCAGAACCAATTAAATGTAAATCTCTGGGGCTGGGGCCTATGTTCTGGAATCTTCTTTTAAATTTGCAGCAGAGTTGAGAATTACTGCATAGAAGATGTTGAGGCTCGAGGGACTTTGGGTCCGGGTCAGCATTGCTGATTCATCCACAGGCTGAGCATCACCTAGGAAAAGACGTCTGGAAGGGTCCGAGGAACTGTGTCTCATTCATGTGCCTTGAGGAGGACAAATTTATGAATTAAAGGATCTTGGGGACAGCTTTAAAAGAAGTCAAATCCCCTGTACTTACAAGAGAAAAGAAAAAAAGAGAAAGAAAGAAAGAAACTCAAACCCACAAAGAGAGAGGATGACTGATACAGGAAGTTTGTCACTAACATGATAAAGATCAAACCATCTGGGCACAGGCAGTAAAACCTTGGAGTGCCAGCATGTCAGTGTTTGTTCTTCCTGGACTTGGACGCCCATTGGCTACATGCCCTTGGATAAATGTATTAACTTCCCTTGCCAAATTGTTTGCCCACTAAGAATTGGCATGGCCTTCTTGGCACTTACAAATTCTTTAACAAAACAAAAGGCATTTGACTAACTTTTGTCCTAGTCGAGGTAGAGCAGTTCTGCCATACTGAACTGTAGTGCTGGAAGCCACATGGTCAGCTGTGGGTTTGAATTCCCCAATCTACCTAGAAATACGACAGGTTTGTGTTCAGGTACCCAAGATATCCTGAGGATCTGGAGGGTGAAGGAAAGGGGGATTGCAACGTGACAAGATCTTGCCCCAAATCTCTCTCTCTCTCTCTCTCTCTCTAACCCATGCACATGTGATCCCACTCATAAAAACGGGATGAGAAGACACTTAGAAGTTGTTACTAAGAGAGAAAAACACAATTATGTCAGATGGATCCTACCTTCGCATCCCTCCCCATTGCTTTAGTTCTGTTAAAGAAATGAGACAAAAATACTGGAAATATACCAAACTAAGTGAAGGATATGTTAAAATTCCCTCAGTATGCTGAAGATAAATGCTTTGAAATTTCAGTTGATCAGAATTATACAAAACTGAAATATATTCAGGGTAAATTGGAGACTCAGAAGTCTTAACAATGTGTTAAAAAGCATAAAAACCCACAAGCTTTCAAAGAGCATCTCAGATCTACTGAATATATATTCATGTGTTGTCAAAAGTTTTTTGTTACAGAAAAACAGAAACTAATCATAGAAAGTGAGGTGAAAGAGATGGTATCAACCATAGTGAGGTCCCTTGACAATAAAAATTGGTATATAAAAGTTAAACAAGAGTATTCGGTGAGAAATAGCCTGCCCCATAGGGGCAGATTAAGGAAGATCCCACATGGCAACCGGTGATTCAAATCCTGGCCCAAACAGCTTGAGAAACATGCCAAGTACATATAAATTCTTGCCCCAAATCCCAACAGGATGGAGAAAGGAAGAAGGGACTGTGATGTGACTACTCCCCTTTGGGGGTGCGTTCTCTCTTGCTCACTCTCGCTCTCTCTCATTCTTACTGTCTGACAAGCTCACACATCCTCTGGCAATTGAGAAAGCCATACTATCCAGTTAGAAAGGCTGGGCTCAAGGGTGACACACCAATGCATCCTAGCATTGGTTCAACCAGTCTTCAGCACTCTCAAGACAAATAGCTGAGAAGGTGAATTTAAAACTCTTCTAAAAAAAAGCAAAGCAAAAAAACTCTTGTCAGAGGACAGAACCTGGGAAGCAGGGTGGTGAATCCCTTCCCCGCCTGGAGCTTGGGCCCTGGTGGGCAATGCCATTTTGATTCTAGAGAACATAATGAGTGACTGGGGTGCTCTCCATGTTCAGACAACAAAGACAGAGCAGGCAATGCATTCATCATTCCAAGTTCCCCAGTGAGTACTGATGTGCAGACATTACGCCTGAAAGGACTACCTCCTGGATTTATTCCCATCAACTCAATAGTTAACATCTCATCCATGCCTACCTTCTCCACTCATGGAAAACATACACTGCATTTTCATTATGTGCCAGGCTTAATACTAAGTATGGCGAAAACAGAGGTAAAAAATAATAATAAAGAATTCCCCTCACTCAAAGAATGTGTTAAGAGCTGTGATTAAGAAATGCCCAGGGTGCAATGAGAGAAGAACTTCACCTAGATTTGAGAGGTAGAGTCAGGAAAGGCTTTATACAAGTGTTAACTGAGCAGAATAGTGTAAAAACGAGTAACCCGGACCAGCAGTTGGCATAATGGCTATGTCACTGGACTCCCACGCGGTCAACAGCAGTTTGAGCCCCAGACCCAGTGGCTTAAACTCACACCGCGTGTGTGTGCGTGCATGCCCAAGATCCTGAGAGGAGAATGGAGGAGAAGGGATTGCGGCATGGCCATACCCCCTGGAGGGTGATTTCTTGCTTTCTATCTCTCTGTCTTTCTGGCGAGTGCATGCGCCCTATAGCAAAAACTTCTCAAAAAAAAAAAAAAAAGAGTAACCCCAGGTAACCCCAGGTAATGTGATGTCAAGTGCATTCTGGAGGCAAGCATTCACACAAAGTCTAAGAGATGCCATGAGGTCAAGAAGAACAGTTCAGGGAACCAGCAGTTAGCATAATGTCTATGTCACTGGACTCCCACGTAGTCGACCGCGGTTCACGTCCCGGACCCGGTGGCTTAAAACTCACGCGGGGCGCGTGTGCGTGCATGCCCAAGATCCCCAGAGGAGAATGGAGGAGAAGGGATTGCGGCATGACCATCCCCCCTGGGGGGTGATTTCTCACTTTCTGTCTCTATGTTTCTCTCTGTCTGGCAAGCACACGCGCCCTATAGCAAAAACCTCTCCAAAATTAAAGAAGAGCAGTTCAAGCTCTGTGGATAGAGAGTGCAGACTTAAAGACAAAAGGAGAATTATGGACAAGCCAAACAAACTAGAAAGGGTTTTCTTGTTTGTTTGTTTGTTTGTTTGTTTTTAAGATAAATTTTTTGCTACAGGGCTCATGCACTTGCCAGAGAGACAGAGAGAGATAGAGAGACAGAAAATGAGAAGTCACCCTCTGGGGAGATGGCCATGCCACAGTTCCTTCCCCTCCATTCCCTTCTCAGGATTCTAGACATATTTACACACATGACTAGCATGAATTTCAAGTCTCTGAGTCCAGAATGTAAACCTTGGTTGGCCATGTGGGAGTCTAGGGACATAACCATTACTCCTTCTGCTAGTCCCCAGGAAGGGTTTCACAGTCCTGCTGGAGAGTTCCGATCACTGAGGGGAACGTGAAGACACTGGGGGCTCTAAGCGGGTTATGGTGAATAGGCCAGAGCAGCAGAGTACAGGATAGGTTGGAAGACACAGACAATGGAAATGAGCGGGCCTCTTAGGGATGCTCATTATAATAAAACTAGAAATTCAAGGGTCCCAAGATGAAGGGGAAGAGTGTGGAACAGAAGGAGCAAAGGACATTCAGACCATCGCTGGACATGGAGTCAAATTTAAGGGGGCCCGATGAGCCCAGTTTCTGCACTGAAGGACAGGCGATGGTGACAGTGGGGAGAGAGGATGTCAGGGAGAAAGCGCACTCGGTGCGTGTTTGTTGCAAGTAGATGCAATTGCCCATGGAAAGTGAGTTTGTAAATTAAGAGCATGCTCAAGAAACCCTCCATTGGGGACATAGGAGTTAGCAGTGATAAAATCCATAAAGTCGACTAAAGAACTTAAAACTCATCAAACACTTGGGACCAGTAGTTGGCATAATGGCTATGTTGCTGAACTCCCATGTAGTTGACCGTGGTTCAAGTCCCAGACCCAGTGGCTTGAAATCATGCCAAGCACATGTGCATGCATGCCCAAGATCCTGAGAGGAGAATGGAGGAGAAGGGATTGTGGCATGGCCATCCCCTTTGCGGGATGATTTCTCGTTTTCTGCCTCTCTGACTTTCTCTGTTTTTCTGGCGAGTGCACATGCCCTATAGAAAATCTTCTCAGAAAAAAAAAAAAAAAAACTCATTGAACACATAAGCCCACCGGTGCTGGCTCCCACAGAGAGCCCTCACCATGGGCCAGGCAGTGTGTGGCTGTGCACAAGTGATCTCATTTCCTCCTCGAAACAGAGGAGCGTCTTCCAGTGCTATCTTCATTTTTGGCTAAGTAAACAGATATACTGAAATTAAATAACTGGCCCAAGTAATATATGAGTAGTAAGAGCCAGATTTTGAACCTCCTTTTATCAGACTGCAGAGCACAAACTCTCAACTACGTGTGATGATCCAGTATGACATACTATTAGCCAAAAATATATATTAAAAAAAAAAAAGCGCTTTCCTTTTCCTCTGCTCTTTGCCAAAATAGAGATGAAATTCTAGCATGTAAATATTAGAAGAAGCTTAATGATTTGAAGGCTAGATGTACGAGGAAGGACTCGGTTCACTAAAAGCACGTCAGAAACTGCATCGCTCACAGCCTGCCTGGGTCAGGAGCTACGGGGACAATGTGGAGAACAGATGTTGGCTAGGCCGGTCTTCCCTTTCTAGATCTGACGCACGCAGGCTGACAGTTTGGTCCACTTCATGACACATGGGAAAAAATCACGCAGGGTGGGTGGTCCAGTGACCAAGATGCCACAGAACAACAAACTTTAAGGCAGAGTGGCACTTTGCCAAAGGGCTTATTTTCTTCAGCAGGTCATCAAAAAAAGAAAGCTTTTTCAGTGTCTTGATATCACACAAGATGGTTCTCACACTTTTTTTTTTTCCTTTTTTTTTTTTTCTTTGCCTGGAAATCTGTATCTCAGAAAACTGGTCTCGGGCCTGGTTTTGTTTTCCAGTTTGCAGTGTTCAGATGCAGGCTCAGCAGGAGGCTGACCTCATCTCAAAGAGGGGGTCCTCGAGGGAAACCGTGCTGATGCACCCCTTCCATAGAATCCCACAGACGGTTTACGTTTTCTTGCTTGATTTCACACGGCTGGCTGGGCCCCATCATCTCGAGAACTGATGTTTTTAAAGGTGAGTGTTTTTCTTCACTAAACACAAGGCTGGCCAGTATAACTTTCTCTGTCTCATTCTCTCAGTGTGTGTGTGCGTGTGTGTGTGATTCTGTCTCCCTCTATCTCTCACACACATACCATCTTTCCCAGCAGAATCTTACTGTCTTGGCAAGAAGTGTGCAGTGAAGCAGGAAACAAATGCAGGAAGTGACAGACGACACGGCATTTGTCCAATTAGCAATAAGAAAATTACAAGCGCTGGTGGTGACCACTCATGTTGAACAACCAGCTCAGCAAAGAGCCTTGCTCCATGTCTCTCTGATCTAATTAGAACTACTCATGCCACAAGCAACCTGCCTTCTTCTGCGTTTTTAACATGCCACAGTGCCCATGCTTTCTCGGGCGTTCATGGGGGACCAGGAGCCAGCAAACGTTTTGATTAAGCCTCAGACCATTGTGCTATTCAGACGTGCTACATTTCATCAGGTCTAAAACACGCTCTCTCTCCTCCACCGTAACGTGTAGAATCAGGCTGCACCTTAGCATTGAGGCAATTGTGGTGTGGTTGTCATTGCCCCTGAGTGACAGGCTTGGTCATGATATTCATATTGTCATCATTTCAGCGGAGTTAAATGCATGGTTGCGAGATGGATGTTGACGTTTAATGACATTTAAGAGGTCTTCCAAGTATTACCCTCTACAGTGGCACGCAGACAGTGAGCTGCTATGTATGCAGAAAGACACAGACACAGGAGACTGCAGTATAAATTTGGCATTTGGGGCGTGCTAACACAGTCTGAGTATCTGGAGTGAATGAGCGTGAGAAGGAGGAGAAAGAACATGGACATGGAGAGAGGCCCCACACAGTAGGCATCTTTGGGCCATCTAAAAGTTTGAAAAATCATGATATGTTTTTCATAGAAAAACATATCATGACTTTTCCAATGACCTGATGTGTGTGTGGTTAAGGAAAACTATGCCATGACGTCCTCACAATCTGTAGTGACATAGGGACCAGGCAATGGTGCAGCAGGAAAGCAAATAAACCCACATGGCAAAGTCCTGGCTAACTAAGACTGGGATGGATGGTGGCGTGAAGATGTGTGCCGTGTGCGTGTGTGTGTGTGTGTGTGTGTGTGTGTGTGAAGAAAAAAATGAAGACACTTTAAAAAAATAGATTGTCACTGGACTCCCACATGGCTGATTGCAGTTCAAGTCCCAGACCTGGTGGCTTGAAAATCACATTAGGCATGTGTGCATGCATGCCCAAGATCCTGGGAGGAGAAAGGATTGCAGTATAGCCATCCCCACTTGGGGGGGGGGGTTGATTTCTCATTTTACCTCTCATTATCTCTGTCTCTGTCTCTCTCTCTGCTGAGTACACATGCCCTAAGACAAAAAAAAAACTCTAAATAAACAGTGACATAATTCAAATTAAATTTTTAGAAGATCATTGACTGTGGCCTGGATAGTAGTCTGTTAGGAGGATGTTGTCACTGTTCGAGGGATTGCTCATGGAGAATTGAACTTGAGTGGTGGCAGTAGAGTTGGAGAGAAGTGGACACTTTCAAGACATGTTTTCTAAATTAGAATAGATAGACTTACTGAAGGGGGTGAGGAGAAGGCGTGAAGCAAGACATCTGGTTGAAACGAACTGGCAGATGATCGTACACTCATCCAGATGGGGAAGGACTGGATGCACAGGTCTGAGGATGTAAGGAATGAGGTGTTTACTTCCAGACATGTAACTTCAGATGCCTGTGAAACAGGCCACATGAAGGAGTCAAGACAGCAGTTGGATATGTGAGTCTGGAGCTCAGGAACTGTACTGAGAAGGGCCTACAAACGTGTGAACCATCCACCTTCAGATACTATTAGAACCACGTATTTAAAAATTGAATGAACTCATGTATGGCAAAAGTACATAAGAAAAAGAGGGCTTAATACGAAGCCCTGCGGAATGATGAGACTGGGTAAAGTTTGGCTGTCAGCCAAGGACAATAAATATAATAATAATTAATAAATAAAAAGAGTATCAAAGAGAAAACCAGAGGGATTGTTATCATAGAAGTCAAGTAGGTGTTGGGACCAGCAGTTGGCGTCCTGGCTATGTCACTGGACTTCCACGTAGTCAACAGTTGTTCGAGTCCCAGACCTGGTGGCTTGAACTCATGCCAGGCACGTGTGCATGTGTGCCCAAGATCCTGAGAGGAGAATGGGAGAGAAGTGATTACGGCGTGGCCATCCCCCCTGGGGGATGATTTCTCTCTTTTTCTGTCTCTCTGTCTCTCTCTGTCTTTCTGGAGAACGTGTGCGCCTATAGCAAAATCCTCTCAAAAAAAAAAAATGTCAAGTAGGTGTTGCAAGGAGTGAGTGATCAGCTACAGCAAAATCACTTGAGAGATTAGTAAATTGATGACAGAGTACACTTCGGGGTTTCTAGATCAGAGGTTGCCGGTAACCTTGACAAGAGTCCTTTTGAATAAGTGGTGTAGACAGAAACTAGATGAAGGAAGACTGACCATTGGAGTGTCGAGGACGTGAAGATGGCTTGTGGAGACAACTCTTTTATGACTCTGGCTGCTCGATTTACACAGCTACTTCCTGGTTCTTGTGGAACTGAGATTTAGGAGCTATGAAGAGACAATAACGAGAAGAAAAGTTATCATTTATTGAGCATCTACTCTCGGGCATTCCCTAACCCTTCCACATTGTCTCCACTCCTGACCATCACCCTCGGTGGTAGATATCACCAACTGTTTTACAGAAAGTCAGCAAAGTTAACAACTACTTCCAAGGTCACAGGGTGTATGTTTTCTCTGCCATAGAACAAATTACCAAAGTGCAGCTGCTTAAAACAACACAGTTTCTGTGAGTCAAAAGGTCAGAAACAGCTTAAGTAGGTCCTAGACAAAACTGTAATTAAAGTGTCTGTCAGAGAAGGGTTCTCTTTGGTGACCCAAGTGAGGAAGGGATTACTACCAAAGCTCCCTCAGGTTGATGGTGGAACCTATTCCCGGCAGCGATAGAATTCATAACAGCTTGCTTCTTCAAAGCCAACACTGAAGATAGCAAGACAATCAGTTGGGGACATGGAGTCTAAGATACTGTAATGTCATTATGGAAGTGACTCCAACTTTGCCACAAAATGTCACAGAATCAAAGGCCGGTGACTCATTTCCTTTGCTATATTCTATTGGTTAGAAGTAAGAGACAGGACTCACCTTCACGGAAGGGAGAAACAGTACACAGAGCACGAGCAGCAGGAGGTGAGGGCCATCGGTCACCTGGTGTCTATTTGACTCACAGAGCTACTTAGTGGGTCTCATGGAAACAGAGACCAGCTCTATTTCATTCCCATACCCAATCTCTCCCGCTTAGACCATGGAGCCTGGTGAACATTAAAACAAGGATCTAAGAATGTAGAGTCTTATGTAAATAGAATATACTGACTACGAAAGTATGAAGTTCTCTGTCACCACAAATGTCCAACCTTCATTTGGACAGTCATTTCATGTGGTAAAGGGCCTTCCACTCCATGGGTAGAGGTAGGAGTTTAGGAAGTTAAGTCAGGTGCTTCTCAATCTTGCAGTTCTCCATTTTTCAGGCACATCAGAGGATATTAAGATTGGGAGGAATCTTTGAGATGAGGCCCAGTCCCTAACACTGCAATCAGAAAACTGAGGTCTAGGGAAGTAGAAAGCTGTTTCAGGCTCAGTTTGAGGTGCTGGCGATAGAAAACGGATGGACATAAAACCTGTCTTTAGGAAATTTATACTCTGGGAGAGAGCAGTGAAGAAGAGAGTAAACTCAGAAAGGAGGAAGAACTGGGTGGGGCAGATCACTGGGTTGGATTCAGGCCAGTGAATATGAAGTGACCTAAAAGACACCCAGATGATGACACCCAGCACAGGTCTTCTCAAATTATATGCTCAATCCATAATGTGCATATACTCTGCGGTGGCACCTCAGGGTGAAGCCCAAGAATCTGCATTTCTAATAAGCCCCCGGGTGGTAAAGACATTCCTTAGCCTCAGACTATCTGAGTAGCAAGGGTCTAATAAAGCAGTCAGATAAACAGGTCTTAAGTATCTGCCTTCCATTCAGTCCTTTCTTGTCTCGTTCCACCATCTGCTCTCTGAACTGGAGAAACTGGAGGCCTGCCCAAATGAGGAGGCCACACCACCAGAGGAATTTCCAGACAGGAGAACCTTTGCCAGAGACCTTCTTCAACCGCATTACAGGAAGGGGAGATGCTCTTAAGCTGATGCAAAGAACCCATCCACTACTTTTGGCCTGTAGCTCACACTCACTAACCTTTCTTTTGAAGGGAATACAAAAATGCAATAATTTTGCATTACAAGAACTCAATAATGAAGACCAGTGTGTCCAATTAACCAGGAACCATGATCTTAGGGCAGGTGACACAATAGAAAGGTTTTAATGCGAGGGTGAAAACCGAAAAGAGGTAGGTAGGGGATAAAACACAAAAAAGAAGAACAGGGGCTCAACGAAGAAGAGACCAGAGCTAGAAGCATGTCCTGAGACGTCCTTTTCCTTTTTCAAGAGAGCACCTAGACTTAGTCTACGTAAGAGTAAATTACAAACATGCTGAATCTACAATCCTGTGAGACTATTTCTATCAGGCCCTCTAGGTGTGGTGCCCATGCCATGCGAGTTCTTCAGGGACCGGCAGAAATGTTTGAGGCCCGGATATAAAATCATTAACTCCCAAATGTGAAAAGAAACCAGCAAAATGTAAATTAATAAATGTTTACTGCGAAAAATACAATATTATTTTAACCTTATTACTTGTTCAATTTTCATACGTGTTTAGTATTCATAAAAATTTCATTACATCTGAAACCTATTTGTAAGTTAGATTTGCTCACCTTGCAAAAACTCCTAGCAAACACGATGATTGCCAAGAAATCCTAGCAAAATGCCAATTAAGTAAGTTTCCAGTAGCCAATAATTTCTGAGGAATCATATAGAAATCGTACTCTTATTTTACAGCAAAATGTACGCATTTTTAATGCAGGCTTTGGGTGGGTTAATATGAGACAGTCTTCCAAAAGTCGTGGAAAGTACATTTTATGAAAAAGTATGCATACATTTCAAAATTTTTGAAACTAACATAAATGTGTGCTTTAATTCCATTTTCCCCCAAACTTGCTGAAGTACCCTCATCTATGTGATGTGAGGTCCAAAATCTTGTATTGGTTTTAGAATGTGGCAGTTCTTCGTGAAAAGCTATCAACAAAAAGGGAGATGACCTCCAAATGACAAATTGTTCAGGGAAAAAAATATGGAATGTTTAGGGTTTTACTCAAAGCAGTCTAAGAATGAAAGAAATGTGTTAATTCGTTCAATGATATCGATTGATTGCTGTGTGTCAGGCACCATTCTGGGAGCGTAACAGTAAAGCATAACAGAAGAGAGGGCCAGCTCTGTGGCACAGGGTTACGCTGTGACACCCACAGTGCTGAACCCACATGGGAAGGTTGGGGTTTCCTGTCCCAAGGTCTTCTTGTACTGGGTGGAAACACACTCACATGAATGCATGATCCTGCCTGGCTTGGGCTGGGGGTGGGTTACAATATGGATACCTTATTAGAAGGTCTCTCTCTCTCTCTCTCTCTCTCTCTCTCTCTCGGAAATGTATACACTTTAAAAAAAAAAGAATTATTTTATTTCATTTTATTCATCATTATTACTATGTTTAATTTGACCAGAGCAACCAGCAGGTGGCATAGTGGTTATGCCACTGGACTCCACATGGCTAACTACAGTTCGAGTCCTGGACCCAGTATCTTGAACATCACACCAGGTACATATGCACGCATGCCCAAGATCCCAGGAAGAGAATGGAGGAGAAGAGACTGTGGCATGGCCTTGCCATCTGGGGGGTGACTATTCACTTTTCCTCTCTCTCTCTCTCTCTCTCTCTCTCTTTCTCCAGCAAGTGCACGGAAACTATAGCAAAACGAAAGCAAAAGTAAGAAGTGAGAAAAGGAAAAAAGGAAAGAGAAAGAAGGAAAGAAAGAGAAAGAAGGAAAGAAAGAAAGAAAAGATAAGAAATAAGGGGGAAAAGAAAAGAAAGAGAAATAGATCTTAAGACACGCTTACCCCACCTACGTAAGGTAGGATCAGGTAGGTCTAACCAAGGGGAGATGGACTTCAGGTGTTCCTGGAGGGTCACTCTTGCCTGCTCAGAGAGAACAAGGAAACTGCTGTGAATAAGTGCCTACTTCATGTCAGACTCTGTGCTAAGAGCTGTCTACTTCATTGTTTTGTTTAATTCTCTGACAACTTTATGGTCTTGTCCTTGTCATATTAATAAGAAGGAAACAGAGGCTCAGCAGTCCCGGCCCCTACCTGAGATCAGCTCTTTCATGCCTGAATCAGTTAGTTCTCAAGTCCTGGTCCACCTGGCCCCAAACCACACTGCTTCTCTGGGACACCCCTCCTAGGAGCAGCCACCTTGGTCACATCATGGCTAGGATGTCCTGTGAACCAGTGTGGTCGGCAGGAAGCAGAGAGAGAGCTGTGCTGTACTGAACTGTGCTGCATCCCTGTCACTACCCAGCCCTCCCCGACCTGGCTCTGCAAGTGAACCCCAACAGTGGCCTTGAAGGTCTAAACTGCTTTGTCTCTTGTCCTCACTTACCCCCACCCCACCCCCGTAAATAACCATCTCTCTGGCCTCAGGCAGGGTTATCTGGCATCTGGTGGGGGTCTCCTATTGCTGCCCTCCCCAGCACCTCTTAGTCCTTGGTCCTGCAGATGGTGATTTGAGACCGCAATGATGCTTTTCCTTGGGATCCAAGCTTGGGTGTCCTCTACCTCTCTGAAGTTTGGAGGGGTGCTGCTTTCCTTCAGGACCGGCAGTTCAGGTCCTGTCCCCCAGCAGTCCCATCCAGTGCCAGGTTTGTGAACAGATCTGTTCCCACCTGCTGCTCAGACACCTGTTCATCTTCTCTGTTCCATGTGTCCATGCTGCTCAGGGGAGGTCGAGGCTCAGGGGAGGCCGAGGCTCAGGGGAGGCCGAGGCTCAGGGGAGGCCGAGGCCCTGTTCATCTTCTCTGTTCCATGTGTCCATGCGGCTCAGGGGAGGTCGAGGCTCAGGGGAGGCCGAGGCTCAGGGGAGGCCGAGGCCCAGGGGAGGCCGGGCTGGCTGATTGAGGACCAACACGGAAGGGCCAGAGTGGGTCTCATCCCAGCAGCAACTATCAAGTGGGCCTTGATTGCGCCCTTCCAAGCCCTCCCTCCACAGCTGTGGGAAAATAACCCATGACCCACGCCCGTCTCTGGTGGCCAGGTGAAGGTCCCTTAAATGGGAGTGAAGAAAGCAGTTGGCCTTCTGCTTGGTTTCTAGCTTTCATCCCCTTTTTCCAAGCACATGAATATGAAACGAGAGGCTGCAGTGCTGTAATTACATTTCTTTTCCTTCCTGTGAAAGAGCGGTCTTAGAGAGTTCCGAGGATTCCTCGACACACTGCTGGAACTTTTTCCCGGCGGCACCTGAGACAGAAGCCAGCCTTCCTGTCCAAGGGACAGCTGCAGGTGCCACAACAAAGGGCTGGTCAGATGCCAGAGTGAATGGAAGCCAGTGAAAGCCGTCCTGTCCCATAGTGACAGCACCTGATCCCAGCCAGTGCCAAAAACAAACCAACACAGACATTCTCTGTCCAACCAGCTGTTTTCAGCAGACCCCACTTCTTGCCTGCTCAGCATCTGTTCTCCTTGTCTTCTTCGTGTTCAAGACTTTCTCCAGGCGTCCTCTCAGCTAATCAGCATTGACTATGTCTTCTGTCCTTCCAGCTCCCCTTTCGCCCTGTGAGGATTTTGGACAGAACAACTCAAAATTACGGCAGCTAAAATCAACTTGCAAAACAGGAGGCCCACCCACCAGGTTAAACAGCCCCTCTGGGTTCATCCCTTTTGTCTTGTTTTTGTTTGTTTGTTTGTTTGGTTGGTTGGTTGGTTGTCTTTTGTTTTTGTTTTTGCTTTTTTAAGTTTTTTTTTGCCATAGGGTACATGTCCATGCTGGAGGGAGACAGAGAGAGGGAAAGTGAGAACTCACCCCCTGGGCGGTGGGGAGGTTGGGGGAAGGAGGAGAAGGCCATGCTTCAGTTCCTTCTCCTTTATTCTTCTCTCACAATTTTGGGGACACTCCAGCCTGATTTTCAAACCTTTAGATCCAGGATGCAAACTGTGGTTGGCCATTGGGAATACAGCCACTTAACCTCCATGCCACTTGCTGGCCCTGGAATTTATTTTTATAAATGATATTAGCTATGAGTCCTCTTTAACTTTCTTCCAGATGGATAGCCTGGTATGCTGACATTACTTAATAAACAAACCATTCTTCCTACTGGATTGAAACAGCACATTTTCATACATAAAATTCTCATATGGAACGAGATCTATTTCTGGATGGTCCATCTGTGTTCTGATCTATAGAGCTATCCCTATCCCAATATCATACTGATTATTATGGTGCATTTTGGCGTTTCCATACTTAGTAATGCGGGTACCTCCCCACTCTGCTGGTTTTTTGCACTTTTAATTAACTATTCACAGGCCTTTTTCCTCCATATGAAATGTAAGATCATCGTCATTGATTACCCTCTATCAAAAGTCTTCATTGGAATTCTCTTTTTGTAAGTTTTTTTTGTGTATTTATTTTACAAGTGAGAGAGAGGAAGAGGTATCCTTGACAGAATCTCACATGCCATGATCCAACACCGCTTTCTCCCCACCCCACCCCCAGCCCTTCAGCCAGCCAGGATCACAGGTACACCCCATGGCATGTCCAGCATGTTCAGGTTGACCCAGGATTCAAACCTGAGGACTTGCCATATGGTTCCAGAATTGCACAGTGGTCTCTACAGCCTGCACCACTGCAGCAAGGTCCTTCATTAGAACTATAATTGAAACTGAATTTATATAATAATATTGACATAATTAATTTTGTAGGGTAACTTTTCCCATCCTCCCATTTATTCAAATGTTGATTTTATTGATTTACATTCTTCCATTTGAGATATTTTTGCTATAGGGCACATACGCTTTCCAGAGATACAGAGAGAGACAGAGAAACAGAAAGTGAGAAATCACCCCTCACCCCCAGACACACGGCCACACTGCAATCCCTTTTCCTCCATTCTCCTCTCAGTACTTTGGATGCGTGTGCACACATGCCCGGCATGAGTTTAAGCCACTGGGTCCAGGACTAGAACTACCATCAACTACGTAGGAGTCCAGTGGCGTAACCATTATGCCATCCGCTGGTCCCTACATTCTTCCATTTGATATCAGCATTTACAATTACTAGTTTCTGTACGTTTTTCTCCATATTTTTGACATTCTGATGGCTTTATAAATGGAATGTTTTTCTATTTCCATTTCTAGGATTTTATTTCTGAAGTAAATAAAAGTTTGTATGGAACATTACCAAATTCTTTTTTATTATAATTTTGTTATTATTTCTAACTTACATATACTAGTTGTACATAATTGTGGGGTACAGTGTGGGTTTTCAAAGTATATGCACACAGTGTGTACTGATCAAATCAGGGCAAAGACACCCCCCCCCCATCTCCAACATTTATCGTTACTTTGTGTTGTGCACATTGGAAATCCACTTTCCTGGTTATTTTGAAATATATATTGACTGGCCACCAACTTTGTTTATGTGCTATCGTGCATATAGCCCATCCCACTGTATATATGCACTCTTCTATCGGTTAACCAAGGTCTCCCCATCCCAGCGCTTCTCTCGCTTTCCATCTTCTGGCACCCACTCTCTACTTGACGCCCTAGAATCTTGTCTTGGTACATTCTCTAGACGCTCCACAACAGTATGGAGCAGTGAGGTGACCGTTGGCATCGCTGTTCATTCCTGAATTTCACGAATGGCCTTTAGCATGTCAGCCCTTTGTTTTCAAAAACAGTCTTCATCCTGTTTAGGTAGCTTTCCTTTAATGCTACTTAGTGCTTCTTAATTGAAATAACTGCTAGGTTGGTTTTTGTTTGTTTGCTTTTGTTTGGTTTTTAATCAGATACCTTTTCAGTACTGAGTGCGCTGGTCATGTAGTTTTTCTCTTAGTTTGTTGATATGATAAATTACATTGATACATTTCCTGGTACCCAGCCACTCCTGCTTTTCATTCTTAGTTATAATGTACCATTCATTTGATACTTCACTGTCTTCTTTTCATAAATATTTCATTTTTAATTTTGGTAGCTATATCCATAAATCATATTGGTCTAAATATATCTCGTGTACTATTTGGGCAACAGCTAGGTTTGATATTAAGGTTTCACTGGATTCACTCAATGAATTTGAGAGAGGTCTGACTTTTTAATGATCTTTAATAGATTTTTCTTTTTTTAGTTTTCTTTCTTTTTAAAAATGTGTTGTTTACTATTATTTTTAATTTGCAAAAGGTCACATGCACTCATCAGAGAGAGAGAGGGAAAGTAAGAAAGCAGGCTGCTAGGTCTGGTGGTTGGCCATGTGGGAGTCCAGCACCTCAACCACCACGCCACCTGCTGGCCCCCTTTAATTAGTTTTCTATGGTCTGGAATATCACTAAAATTATTTATTGCTTAAAGTTTAAATATCATCTAGCTATGAAATCCTCTGATCTTGGTGTCTTTTTTACTAGGAGATCTTTAACCACCTTACTAATTTATTTCACAGTAATTGACCTATTCAAATTTTCCACCTCATCTTAGGTCAGTTTTGAAAATTGTGTTTGGGAAATCATTGCTTTCACTTAGATCAGGTGAGCAAATAATGTCCCACAGGCCAAGTTTGGGCCTTACATCTGTTTTTCTATAGCCATGAAATATAATATGATTTATAAATCTATAAATGGTTAAATGTTAAATGAGTATTTAAATACTTATATAATATCCACAATTTTACCTCTGAGTTCACAAAACCTAAATTGTTTACTACCTAGTTCTCTGTAGAAAAAGTTTGCTATCCCACGTTCTTTTTTTTTTTTTTTAAGAGATTTTTGCTATATGGTGCATCCATTCACCAGAAGGACAGAGAGAGACAGAGAGACAGAAAGCGAGAAATCACCCCCCAGTGGGGATGGCCATGCCGCAATCCCTTCTCCTCCATTCTCCCCTTGGGATCTTGAGCACACACACATGCACCTGGCATGAGTTTAAGCCACTGGGTCCAAGACTCGAACTGCAGTCGACTACATGGGAGTCCAGCAATATAGCCATTATGCCAACTGCTGGTCTCACTAACCCATGTTCTTGATTTCCAAATAGGTTTCCAATGAGTTTCATGTAACATTCTCTTATAATCTTTTTTTTTTTTTTTTTTTTTTTACTTTTTGCTATAAGGCACATGCACTCACCAGAGAGAAAGGGAATGTGAAAAAGCAAACTGCCAGATCCAGGACTCAAACCATGGTCAGCTATGTACGAGTCTAGTGCCTTAACCACCATACCACCCGCTAGTTTCAACATTCTCTTACTATCTTAAGCTCTGCATTATCTGTAGCTCTGTTTTTCTTCTTACTTATAGTCTTTTATCTTTCGGTTCCCACACTTTTTATTAATCTGGCAAGTTTATGTATACATTATTAACTTTTTCAAGAAGCTAGTTTATATATTTATTTATGTATATATTCTAATCTTTAAGTTTTAGATTTCATTAACTTTAGTATTTTGGCTATATTAGCATATTTCATTATTTTGGATACCACTTAGAGAAATAAAACACCTTCACATCATTTAGGACAAAGGCCTTTTTTATTACTTACAATGTTTATTTTGTACTCATTAGAAGAGATCTTTTAAAATTATCTAGGTATGTATTTTAATCATATTTCTCTGTTATGCATTCATAAAAAAATTTAAAATTGCTTAAGATGTTTCTAAGATGTCTTCTCATTGAGAGTTCAGCTCGTTTTTTAACCACTGTGGACTAAATCATCAACGTTTATATTTTGCCAGGCAACATTGTCTTCGGGACTAGCAATGCAGCATTTCTTCAAAAAAAGCCTTCCACTACCGTTTCCAAGATTTTCTTCTAAACTGTTGATACTCATTCTGCTGGGTTCGATGCTAGTTATCTCTTACTGGAAGTGTCATTCAACATGTTTCACACATCAATCAGTACTCACATCCCTTCCCCAAATAGTACTTAAATCGCTTTTTGACTGACATGCCAAGGGATTTCAATTGTGCCACCAGGAAGAACAGCCAAGTTCTTACACGCACAGGCAATAACAACAAGGTCATACTGCTACATGGTCAACAAAAATTGAGGCCACATGCTGATTTCAGAGATGTCAAAATACAAAATAAAGTGAGGCTCGAATTGATAGCATACGGTAATCCTCACTTCCTGGCTTATTGTGTGGTTTATTTTATACATCTGCTTTTTTTAAAGACGGGCAATATTTAGGTTTCAGTCTTTCTTCTATAACAACTTTAGATATTGGAGAGTATAGATTTTTCTGTAAGAATAGCTTTTGCAGTGATTCTGCTATGGTTTTTATAGAAAGTATTGTCTTCGTTGCTTTTAAAGAGATCAGAAACTCAGTTCTGATTTCCAATTGTATCAAATGTTATCTAATTATTCTTAATCTTCATGTAGTGATAGTTAAGTAACTTTTCAGTATTTGTTTTATAATTGCTTTAGGTTATGACCATATAGTTTGACTCACATAATCTCTAACTTTAACAATGTACTAAGACGTCTTTTATGGCAATATGCACAGTTAATTTTATAAATTCTTATAGACATACAAATGCATATGATGTTTATTCAGAGAAAATGGGATTTACATAAATTAAAATAAAGCTCATTAAAACTAAAAATCAGTTTATTTTATTCAATTCCTCTTTGTCTTGTTTTTCTATTAGTTCTAAAAACTAGAAAAAAAAAATAAGAAATTTTAAGAGGCTCAGAGATTCTAAATCATATAGAAGCTAAAGTAGACCTGGGGAGGTGATACTCTCTTTTAACCACATGGTCAAGCCAAGGTCAACCTGCAGCCATAGAGTGTTAGAAGTCCAGATGGTGGGTACTCCTGTGGGAGCAGAAAGGCCCTGAAGGGAACTTTCTGGAATAATAGTAAGACTGTTTTGTTGTTGTTTTTACTTGCAGGCTAGCTACGTGGTCTTACTCAGTTTGTGAAAATTCTATGATTTTTGTACATTTCTCTATGTATGTTTTTCTTCTTTTTAAAAAGTGTTTAATGTAGTCACCAGGTACAGTTAAGGCCATTTCTTCTCTTT
>NW_006199712.1:2736796-2757446 GCF_000334495.1 Tupaia belangeri chinensis
ATTCCCTGTTCTCTCCAACAAGTATTGACCTAATAGAAATATTGATTCCACCTTTAGACCTATGTTTGTGAAAACTGCTTCATGTTCCTCCTCCTCCTTTACTTTGTAGTACTTTCCCACGTATTGGTCAGGATAGTTTAACCTACAGTTTAACCCAAAATGCCCATGACCCAACTTGCTCATGCAAAGCCCTATTTGGGTTGGAAGAACTTCCTCTGTCTGGTAGCAATTCTATCTAGAAAGTATGACCTTTCAACGCTGTGGTGGCAGAGAAAGAAGAAACTAGAATGGCTACCCAGGAGGCTCGCAAGAGCCAGGTCTGTGGCTTCTACCACTTCTTCCTTCACCAGAACCCATTTACACAGACCCAAACCAACTGTGAGGGTGCTGGGCAAAAGTAGCTGCCATTTTGCTTCAGGCCACCTGCCTTCATGGTCTGCAAGAATACGTTTCAAATCTCAACCCTTCAATCTTCTCAGCTGTACAAGATATCTCTTAATCCTGCAAACAAGCTTTTAAGCTCATGAAACTCGTATCTTAATACCGTATCCTTCATAAAACCAAATGATACCCATAAACATTTTGCTTTATTAAGAAAGCAAAAAGATTCTAGTGCTTATTTCTGATTCAGTTTGGGAATGGGGAAGAGAGAGATTTACTTTCCTGTCTTTTTACTAATTTGTTTCTAACATTCCTAATTTTACTTAGACATTCCTTAGCTCTGGTCCAATTTTAGCTTTGACATAATAAATAAGCAATATATTAAAAGAAGCAAGCTCATGTGATATAATGAACAAACAACCACTTTCTTCTACCCATTTAAACCCATTGTGTGAGGCTAACTTTTCCCCTTTATAGATGAAATCTGAGGCGAGTCTTACGGTTTTATGGTCACTATCTTTAATTTTAAAAGTTTTCAAACTACTTGTTAAGGTCATGAGATCTATTTCAGTTGAATAATTAAAATATCTAGTCTAGCGACCAACAACTGGCTTAGTGTTTACATTGCTGGACTCCCACGTAGCGGACCACAGTTTGAGCCCCGGGCCTGGTGGCTTCAAAACTCACCCTGGGCACATGTGCATGCACACCCAAGGGGCCCGGTGGCTTCAAAATTCACCCTGGGCACATGTGCATGCACACCCAAGATCCCACGAAGAGAATGGAAGAGAAGTGATTGCGGCATGACCATCTCCCTGGGGGGAGTGACTTCTTGCTTTCTATCTCTCTGTCTCTGTTTCTCCAGCGAGCACATACTCTCTATAACAAAAATCTATAAAAAAAAAAAAAATCTAGTCCAGTTTAATAGTCCTAAGATTTAAATTCATTTAGAATTAAATCTTCTTGTCACCCAGATCAGACATGCTTTGAAAAGGAAATAGGTGTGATCAATTCTTTTTCTGTTTTTCCAGAAAACATCTTTCGTTTTTCTCCAGTGTCTATTCTCCTCCATTCTGTAGGCTGCATTCACCTCCTTTATGCTTAGAGAGAACAAAGAAGTAATGGGCAGAAATGTTCTTACTAGACAGATATTGTCATGAGTTGTGCTATGAAAGGTAACTCCAGCAAATCCAACAGACTGAGCTGTTTTACTCAAGTGAAAATTGTACCACTGTAGCACGCGCTTCTGGTCCAAGCATGATTAGTAGTGTTACTTTATAACATGTGTGCAAGGAGCTTTAAGGTGCTCTTTACCAACTTATCAACATTAGTCTTTGATAACAGTAAGACTGATTATTTGAACCTGGTCGTGGTGAAATCTCAAAAGATTCCGCCATTGGATATGGTTGCATGTTAAAAATAAATCTACATGACCAGCAGGGTATGAAAAACTCTGGTGCAAACTCTACTTTGGACTCCCTGGTTCCAGTGTATTCCATGAACACTTCAGTTGTTCCCGATCTGATAAAGAAAGTGTTCTGCAGAGAGAGAAGGCAACTAGAGTTTGTACCTGGTCTCTCCTGCCTCCTTTCAGTGAGGTAGCCTTTGAATGAGATGCATAGCCTTGCTTTAATGTTGATGCTATATTTTATCCTTTTCCTGTGATAAAATCTAGATCTGAAGTCATTGTCATTTGGGGTACCATGAGTCTTCTTTAGCAGTCAAGCCCTATCTACCACCATTAGTGTAATTGACATCAGTGCCTTCTAGGATGAGGAATTGTACATAACTGACTCTGCATTAAGGGGTACTTTTGTGGGTTCTTCAGAGATCTCCTCCTAAGGCTGATTTCTCTCATGAAATTGGGTCCAGCTGTACCCAACAGTGCTCTCTGCTGAGTTCACCTTGATCTTCTAGGCAGTCTTTTTGGTTGATATCTAAGACAACTCCTCATCAGTTTTCTCATACTCATAGGCAACATCCAGTCTAAAGACAACATATATTCTTTGCTCCAGTCAGCTTGAGAGGAAAAAATGGGAAAAACGTCATCCCATTTGCAGCATCCCATTTAGCTTTACTTCTCTCAGAGAAGTAAAGAAACAACAGTCTCTTACCTTTCCAATGTCTCAGACATGACCCAGACACCTCTCATTTGGGACAAGAGTCAAGCTTACTGGTGACTCCATTGAAGAGCGCTTTAAACTGGCAGTAAAAGAAAAGGGCTCCAACTTTCCAAACAAAAATTGTCTTCTAATCTCTAACCATTCTTAACTTTGATGGCTAAGGGGAATAAGGACCCTCAATTGCTTTCGAATACCTCCTTTGCATATCCCACATGGTGTTCTCATACCTCATTCTGTAATATTTAATATCACGGTCATGAGGCCTCATCCAAAACTGATACCAAAAAAAAAGCTTTATTTACATATCATATTGTTCCGATGTAATTGAAAAATCAAGGATTTGAATTTACATATACCTGATCCTCAAATCTTGATTCTACTATGCTAGCCAACTTCTGCCTATATCAGATTAGGGATATTCTTCAAATGTCTATAATATTTTTTATAGTTTTCTGTTTAGTCCTAGAAAAGATTCATTTCCAAATATGTATGAGCCACATCCTTCTATTCTCATTTTTTTTTCTACTTATGAAGGATTGGAAAACCAAAGGAAGCCATTGGTTTCTCTTTCTTTGGTAAACTGGGGAAAAGATAGAATTAGCTCCTATGCTCAATACATTGTGCAATGTTAACAGTTGTCAAACTATAGTTGTATGGCATTCATTTCTTCCCTAAGAGAAATGTAGAGTACAATACTTACATATTCTGAATGAATGCATTTGGAAGGTTTTGGTGGTGGTGGTGGTGGTGGTGGTGGTGGTTACTGACTTTGAAGAAGTCTGTGATTTCCAAATTTCCATTTCCAATTAGAGCTAAATCAACAAATGTGTGAATCTTTCTGTGCTCCATGGGCAATGTTGTCCTCACCGTGGGCAGTAAGTATAAAGTTAGCTAACACCCGTTCTCACCCTGTGCTTTGGCCACATGGTCAACTGGTCAAATAAACATCACTAGAGAGACGTCTTCCCACAGTTTAATTACTTCCCTCCCTCATTCTGTCTGCCTGTTCCCATAATTGCTCCACAGAGGAGGCAAATCTAGAGACAATTTTGTGAAAAACACAATAGTCCCTCTTTTTTAATGCCAAATCATCAGTCCTTCCCCATAACACTTATCCAACCACATAAAAGAGCCCACAAGACATCTATCTAGAAGCAAGTTTGTGAGAACCACCCCACAAACATTAACCTCTGAGACAAATGTGGCTCTCCACCATGACAGAGCAACACTCTACTGGTCTCTACTCCTGAGAAAGCCTTCCACTGCACTATTTAAATAAGCTCCTGTTTAACAAAGACTTGAAATAATTTATTTTGTAAATTAAAAAAATATTTTTATTGTTATAAGAAGTTAAATGATGGCAACAGCAACAACAAAATATGTTTTTTAAAAAATGTGAACATCCTCTCCCTTTCCCTTAGGGACATCAAGTTGAGAAATGTGGCCATACACCTTCCCAACCTCCTTCATGATCATTTAAGCAATTACTAGCTTATATGCATATGTACAAGTTCATTCACAGAGTTTTCTTAATGCTTTCATACTATACACATTTCTCTACAACTAAATTTCTTTTCCTACTTAGATAAGGTATTAATTAAGCTGTACATTTGGATCCAGGTAACAGAGATACAGATTAACAGTACAGAAGTTTCTTTCTGAAAAATTAAAAAGAAAAGAAGAATTTTTAAAAAGAAGTATTTATTTCCTTCTGACTTAATGGTGATCCCAGAAACTACTAAAATCCTACACCATATAATCAACCAGGTATTCAAGCTCTTTCTATTGTTCATCCTCCCCAGACAGGATCCTTCATCAACATGGCCTAAGTTAAATTGCTATATGGCTAAGTTCCAGGAAATAAGACAGAGGTACGGGAAAAGAAAGGGTGTGACCTTCCCAAATAAAGTCTTTGCAGGAACACAATATAGAAGTTGCCCATCACACTTCCCCTCATACTTCATTGACCAGGATTTGGTCACGTGGTTACACTTTGCTGCAAAGGAAACTGGGAAATGTAGTCTTTTTCCATGGCAGCTATGTGCCCAGTGGAAAATCATGGAAAGGGATAAATTTACAGGGGGACAAGTAAGGAAGGGGTGTAATTAGCAGCCTTTGTCCCAGACAGAGCTCTTAACATAATACATGTTACACTAAATTATCCTTTTTAATTAACTGCTCAACTCTCCAAAGTATAAATACATCACATTTTATACAATCATTTCTCTATTCCTGAAAATTTGGGTTATTTTGTTATTTTCCCTTTTCCACAACAAATGAGTATTGAACTAGAATGGGAACTTATCAAATATATTTTAGCAAACTTGTTGCATTTTAGCTCTCCTTGACTGACAGGTGGAGGGACAGTTACATCTCTCTTCTTCTTCATTAAAGAATCATGAAGAAGGGTGGAGGAACTCATGTCAGAAGCCACATTACCCCCCTGTTTTCCCTTGTCTTCTAGGGGCTTGTTATTCGCTTCTTGTTGAGAGAGCTTTTGATAATCATGTAAATGGGACTAGATTTACGTACTTAGAGAAGGCTGCCTTTACGGAAGAACAATGACTTTGCTTATTTTTGTCAGACAGTATATTGTGAGCTATACCCTAGGAGGTATACCCTTCAACTTAATGTCCCTATCAAAACTGTGGCTTTGTAGCTATGGGATTCCTGGCAAGAAAATGACTTTGGGTTACAACAGGGATTCTCTATAGCCTGAATGCACAATTATAATGCTATTCTGGAGGGAAAATTAGAAAGAAAGAGCTAGAGACAATGAGACAGATAGGAAAGGCTGAAGAAAAGAGGAAGAGGGAGAGGAAGACAGAAAAAGTGGGGCAGTCGCATTCTGGCACCAGGAATATGTTCAGGCATAAGGAGCTCTGTCTTAGCTGCATCTCTTTGGTTGTATGTAACAGAAAATAACTCAAGTTGACTTAAAGAGAGGGGTAAGGAAGTTTATGAAGTTCAGGAATATCTCAGAAGGCAAAAGGAAGATTAGATCAGGGAGGAATGGGATGGTCTCTTGGAATCTGCTTCTCTTTTTCTCTCTGCAGACCAGCCTTGATACTTCTCTGTGCACATTTGAACAAAAGGTGAATGCATCAGCTCCCAGCACTCTCCCCTCTCTTCAAAAGACTGGCCCAGACTGAAGGGATCACATTCCCACTTTCAAGTTCCCAGGACAAAACATCTGGTTGGTCCAGCTTGGGTCAGGTGTTCACCTTTGGTTCACTCAACTTTGGCAGAGAGGTAGAGTCTGCCAGTACAAGTCTACTCCACTCAGAAACAACCCCTCCAACTTTGTCTCTTTTCCTGGGGAAACATGCAAGAGAAAGGTAAGACCATACAGCTTCCACTACCTCAGTTGGTCTCTAGGCTGCAACAAGAGTAAACAATGTCACATTTCGCTTAGGACATAGGGATTTTCCTGGGATATAAGACTTCCAGGAGCAAAAACCAGGACAGTTCAGGGCACACTGGGATGGTTGTTACCTTGGCTGCAATTGATATTCAACATTGCCCTCTTCAACCACTTATTCTAGATGTACCACACCATCAGCTAGCAACTCTGCTAACCTGGAGTTCCCAGTCTCCTGACAGGTCTAACCTCCTGGTTGCCACGCTCTTCTCAGGTCATAGTGCTGCACCCGATCGTTTACTCTCACGCTGAGCCAGAGGAGAGCCACTGAACTCCATCCCTTTTGTGCCAAACATGCTCTCTCCTACCCCATTGTGCAACACCAGTCCTACCTCCTGATGATCATGGTCTGTTAGCTCAGGCAAAATGATGACACTTTCTCCTTGCTTGCTGGTTTCCTAGTACAAGGATTCCAAAGTGACTAGGTGGAACCCACAGTTTAAAAGTTTAACAGGATTCTTACAGTATTTCCTACTGAAAGTACCCAGAACCTATGGATCTGAAGTCACCGATAGAGGTAGGAGCTAAATTCCCTGAATGGACCACCAAGAATAATAGTAAATTGAGTCACTCCTACTAGTACTTTCTTCTTCCCAGACTACATATTATACCTATGGGGAATTTAGCAAAGAACAATTGCCGTCTTAAGGAATATATTCCTTCCTGGATGATGGTGTCCTATCTTCTGAGTATCCGCTTCAAGCTGGCGCCTCAGCTACGCTAGTTTATTTCTCTGTCAGACTAGAAGTTTCTGGAGGATGCAGTATATAATTATGCTAGTGAGTCCCATGGTCATGTGCCCTCTGTCATACTTTTTTTTCTTTCTTTTTTTTTTTTTTTTTTTTTGCTATAAAGTAGGTTTCTTGGTTCAGAAAAATGTTATATTAGATTTCATGTCAGTAGACAAGACATTCAATAAGCTTTTGGATAGTGGTGCTGACTAAGCCCTATAGAAAAGGCAAATTTACACATCAAATATGTGTTGATGCTGGTGAAGATGAATTACTTCCACCTCTTCTATAGTGAAAGAAGTTGAATGTAGCCAACTTACCATCAGGGGATGGTGCTATATTGAGACTTAATGTTAGATGCTATTGCTGGGAGATAGGCCATCCAATTATGATGTAACTAGATTATCCACAGTAAGTGGAAGAGCTGTGGGCCCATGTATAGGCTTCCTGCCAGTGACCATGGCTACTCCATCCTTGTGAATGTACCCATAATGTCAGTGCTGAGGTTATCAATAACAGAGGCTGGCTGATGACAACTGGCCAAGTCATTCTATCTTCTTGGTTACTTAGTGCCTCTTCCATAGGATGCTCTCTGGTTGGCATTAGCATGTATTACAAAATGGTCATACTTTGTGACCATTCTCATAGGTCCATCCACAAGCCTCCTTGTTTCTAGTCTTCCAATATTTCTTTCTTCAGGCCCCAAGTCAAGCTATTCACCATTGCCTAGCAGTCCATTCACATTTTTACCTTGAACCATTTCTCCTTCCATAATAAACCACTCAAAAATCTGCTCTTTGGCCCAGCCACAGAGCATGCACTGCTAAGATGCTGTATTTCACAGGTGAAAGCCACATGGAAGGCCTAGGTTCAATTCCCAGTCTAACCTAAAGGCCAGGTGCTATGACATGCACCTGTGTTCCCTGTGACCTATTTGACCATTAGGAGGGGAGCAGTTCCAAAGGCTTCCACTTGGATTTGTCCACTATCATATCTCTCAGCTTAAAGGCCAAGGAATCAATATGGTGGTTCTACCAACTAACAAGTATGTCTGTTCCAAGGAAATGACTTCTGGATGAGTACGTGGACTCAGTATACACTGAGTTGCATATAGGCCATCTAAGCCAGAAGGACTCCAGGTATGAGTGTCAATTTGGACCCTTTTTCCAACAGTTCTTGAAATTTTGGGTGTTTCCCTTTATCCAGTATAAAGTCAATGGAGAAAACAATGTACGGCCCTTTAGGAAATTATTACCCAAAGAAATGATTATCAGAGACACCTGCTATGCTGTTACAAGATCCTTCCTCCTAGGGAACTCCCCTCTCTTTTAATCAATGGTTTTCAAGTCCAAAGGCTATCTCAATTCTAGAACTCAGAAAGGGGCATTGTAGATTTCCAATGAAGTAGTTTCCCTCAACCATGTAATAGTTTTTGTTTTTGCCACAGGACTCAAATACTCACCAGAGAAAGAAAAAGATGGTGAGAGGGAAAGTGAGAAATCACCCCACAGGGAGATGACCACACCACAATCCCTTCCTCTCCATTCTTCTCCTGGGATTTTATTTATTTATTTATTTATTTTTATCTTTTTGGAGAGATTTTCACTATAGGGCACGTGTGCTTGCCAGACAGACAGAGAGAGACAGAGAGACAGAAAGCGAGAAATCACCCCCCAGGGGGGATGGTCACACCGCAATCCCTTCTCCTCCATTCTCCTCTCGGGATCTTGGGCACGCACGCACGCACACGCGCTCGGCGTGAGTTTTAAGCCACTGGGTCCGAGACGCGAACCGCGGTCGACTACGTGGGAGTCCAGCGACATAGCCATTACACTAACTGCTGGTTCCCCTGGGATTTTTCACACATGCACATGAACCTGGCATAATTTTCAATCTGCCAGATCTGGGACTCAAGATGCAATTGGCCTGTGTGAATCCAGTGTCTTAACTACCATGCCACCTTCTGGCCGTTATTAATATCTTTTGATTGTATGGATTGATCTGGCCCCCTGATAATACGTTATTAATATCTTTTGATTGTATGGATTGAGAAATCTTTTGTTAGCCACCTATCTGTCTTGCCTGTAGGGACACTGCATGTTACTAACCATCTCCATATCTCTCAGTGGACCAAGGCCCCTGGCTGCCACTTTGACCTTGCCATTAATTATAATTGTGCCTTCTTGATTCTTTTTTTAATAATTATTTTATTTATTCATTCACTTATTTTAACTTGACCAGAGAAAGACAGGCACACAGAGAGAAGGAAAGTGAGAAAGCAAGCCACCAGGTCCAGGACTCGAATTGGCCATGTGGGAATGCCTAGCACCTTAACCACCACACCACCTGCTGGCCCTCCCCTCTTATAATGAAGTGGCACCATCTGGATTCTGTCATCACCAATGATATTACTGAACTCAGTGCTATTACAGAATCTTCTCAGGTCAGCCCTGGCCTTCAGAACACAACCACCACCAAACCTCTCAATGATGCTGGTGTCTTCTTTACCAGCTTTTGCTAAATGGATGGTTTTTCTGGTTTTCCCATGTACCATAGTTAGTGGGTTTTCTTTTTTTATCCTTATATCTTCTCTAGCATATTTACTTTCCCAAGCCTTCGATCCTTTCTACTATTATCATATGACACACAGCTCGAACATTTCTAAGTTAGTGTGGACAATCACTTTCCTCAAGCTTCCTAGGGTAAAGTGTTAAGAGCATGTTAGCATCATCTCCCAGGGTCCCCTTTCCAAATAATTAAGTCATGAATCATCTCAGAATTTCCCTGTGTCAATAAACTTGCCTTTAACCAACTTTATATTCCTCTATTCAATCCCAGTCCCACTTGATGCAGCATCCCATTTGTACTCTTTCAGATCTGGCTGCCACATACTGGACAGGTATTCCTATTCCCTCTCCTTCCTTACGGGCTTCGAATTTTTCTGACCAAGTCATACTGTAACTTTGGTTATTATTCTGAAAAATAGAGATAGGACCTGACAGTGGTAGGGATGGTACATATGTTGTTTGGTAAAGCAGAGACCTTTGTCCCTTGTCTCCAAGAAAGGAGACATCTTACCGTTTGTAATCCTTAATGTTTTGAGGATTATGGCAGTTTCTACAGACCCAGAGAGTTCAGGGGAGTCTAGATATTATGATTTTCAATTACACCAACCCATGTGACACCCCATCCCAAGTCTTAGTGTCCTACACCATCTTCATCAGGTCATTCACCTTAGGGTAGCAGATCTGCCATATTTGAGAATTCAAACTCTTCTGGAGCTCCATCACCCTTCTAATTAAATCATAGACCTGGGACCAGCAGTTAGCGTAATGCATATGTTGCTGGACTCCCATGTAGTCAACCGAGGTTCAAGTCCCAGACCCGGTGGCTTAAACTCACATCGGGCATGTGTGCATACATGCCCAAGATCCCGAGAGGAGAATGGAGGAGAAGGGATTGCGACATGACCATCTCCCCAGGGGTGTGATTTCTCAGTTTCTGTCTCTCTGTCTCTGTCTGTCTTTCTGGCAAGTGCACGTGCCCTATAGCAAACACCTCTCAAAAAAAAAAAAAGTCATAGACCTAATTCTGAGTTTTTTCTGCCCTTTGTCTATAAAAAAAAGTCTCTTTATATGCTACCAAGAAGCCACGTGCTTGTCACACTTCATTTTAAATGATGACTAATTACCATTACTTTTTCATTTTCAGTACCTCAAAATCCCTGCCATCTAATTCCTTTCCATATTATCCAATCTCAGTTCACCACCAGTGACATTTCAGCAAATACATCACACCAACATGTCAGGGGTAGCTACCACCAATGATGGGACCCTCATTGCCACATTTGGTAATCCAGTTCTAAAGTCCTACTTTAGATTTTGCTTCCCAGGACTATTCCTGCCACCAACCTTCATAGGTGGATTTCCTTGAAACAAACTCTGAGGCAGCAGTTTATTGGGGTTTCCTGTTAAGAACAGCTCCTGTAAACAAGTGATGGGGCAGAGGGGAGAGTTGAATGGATACAGTGACTATAAACACATGAGCTGATCCCATGGGCACTCTGAAACGGAATGGATCTTCAAAGGTATCCCACAATGAGGCAAGTGTGTCAAGTATTTTTGTCCCCATTTCATCTTGTCTTTCTAGCAAGGCAGCTTCTTTTGTCCTAGGACAATTTCAGAGAAGGACTCTTCTCTGAGCCATTAGCAGACAAAAAGCCTGGCCACTAGAAGAATGAATGCCTAGGTCCTGACGAGAGGAACTGACAGGCATATAACAGATGTACTCTACACTCCAAGAAGACAGCTTACTACACAAGCATAATTCTCCAAATCAACTTAGTAATAATACTAGGAAAACACAACTGTGTTTCTAATAATACTTAAAGACCTAGCCAACAAACAACAATGGCAGGACAGTGAGAAAGACAAGTATCAAGAGCCTAAAAGTCTTAAAATCTCATGACTATCAAGAGAAGTTAAAAAGCAGACCCAACCAAGGCCACTGACAAGGGCTCTGGTTTAAACCATCTTGAATTTCAAATAGAACGTGTCCCATGTCCAGATCAAGAATCTTCTGTGCATTCTAAAACCTGGTAAGTTTGTTGGGTAAAATTACTGCTACCTAGGGAAGATATAAGGATGAAAGTGGGAATGAAAATGTAGATATCAGTAGAAATATTGGGTTGTTGGAAAAATCATGATGTATTTTTCTATGTTTTTCTATGCAAAAATGCATCATGACTTTTCAGATGACCCAATGCTAGAATGTTTAAATCCATTGGTGTAAATGTAAGAATAAGGTCTTCAATCACTGTGTATTTTTTTTTCCTTCTTTGGTTATTTAGAGCATTTTAAGGGAATGTGATACATTGGAGTTGTAATGATTACCTGTTTGATTTGCTGGAACCAAATGGAGGGCCACTGTTGGGATTTCTGGTCAACCTGAAACATGCATACTTGCACACTCATGATCCTGACTGGCTAGAAGGTTCACGGATGGGCAGGGAGGACTATGATGTGACAAGATTGTCTATGGTGCCTGTTCTCTCTCTCTCTCTCTCTCTCTCTCTCTCTCTCTCTCCCCCTTCCTCATTTAAAGAGGCTTTAAATACATCTCTTTCCCAACTGTGTTAAAATGTTTAGGGGGAAATATTTTCTCCAACTCCTAAGTTTTGACTTATTAGTTATGTTAAGTACTGTCCTGTGTAAATATTTAAAGTTATATTGATTATTTAATGATTAAATAAATGTTTATTGTTGCACATTGTCCAAAAGTTAATATTAGGTCATCAGGAAAGAAATGATTAAATAAATGTTTATTGTTGCGCATAGTCCAAAAGTTAATATTGGGTCATCAGGAAAGTCATGACGCATTTTTGCATAGAAAACTATGTCATGAATTTCCCTTCAACCTAATAAATTGACCATCAAAGGAAAGATATAGAGTAGTGAGTGTTTCTTTCCGTTCAGGAAGAAAAAGTTCCTCAGACAGTAAATAATAGAATAAACAGAGATAATATCACAAATGTGAAACTACCTAACCCCAGGCTTGGAAAACATACTTGATATATGTGGGTATTCTTTTAACCATAAAATCCCCACTCTTTCAGATATAGCACCAAACAAAAGACAGTTCAAAGCTAAATACAAAAGGGCTTCAAAAATGAAAAAATGCATGCAATAAACAAATTATGCATGGATTTCAAAAATTTTTGCACAAAAATAAACTTGTACTTTAATTCTATTTTCCACATTTGAAGTCCTCTCAAATATGTAACTGGGTATTATCCATGGCTTTTACTTTTCTATATCCATTGTGTCTCATTCACAGGCAATTGTGGGCTGAACACATTCAAATATTTATGAAATTCTCCTGTTTGACCATGATATAGGAAAAGCTCTTTATCAGGTTCTCAATCAACCTCTTCCATCCTTTTTTCTCCCTTGAAGGCAACAGATAGAGTGTGTTCCAGCATCACAGTGACTGTTCACTGGAACCAGTAATTAATTATTTTAGAGTTTACCCAAAGTAACACTAAGATGTCTACTTCCAGAGTGGAAGAAAATCAGGAAAATAAAAACAATTCAGGGACCAGCAGTTGGTATAATGGCTATGTCGCTGGACTCCCATGTAGTCGACCACAGTTAGAGTCCCAGACCCGGTGGTTTAAACTCATACCGGGCACATGTGCATGTGTGCCCAAGATCCTGAAAGGAGAATGGAGGAGAAGGGATTGCAGCATGGCCATCCCCCCGGGGGGTGATTTCTCACTTTCTGTCTGTCTCTCTGTCTTTCTGGTGAGTGCATGTGCCCTATAGCTAAAAATACCTCTCAAAATAAATAAATAAATAAATAAATTTTTAATTCAGATTTATATATGCGTGATATAATAAACAGAAAACACTAACCTACTGGCACTTTAAAGAAGCCAAGAGCCGGGCAAAGATTCAGGTTTTTAAACCAATCCTTTCCCAAGTGTGTTTTTAAGTAGTGAGGGCTTCCAAAAAGCATGCTGCACACTCAAAATTACTCTCCTGGAAGTATTAAAACAAACTCCAATGATTTTATTTCCTTTTCTTCATAAAACGTTTAAGCTCTACTCCTGCAAGGGGGGACCTCTGTCCCTGGACAAATAACCTCTCTTGGAAATTTTAATCCTCAAGCAAAATGTAAATGTATGAGCTTCCTGGCTCAATTCAAAGCTACTTTAATGTCAAAATAAGTGAGGTCACAAGGCCTAATCTGATCTTATAGAGGTTTGCATCAGTTTGGGGCGTTTGGTTTTTTCAATTCCTTGACTTCCTTTCCATTTTATGTTGAGTTGGTTTTTAGGTTTCAAGTTACCTTCAGGAACCATCTTGTCAGCAAACAGCCACATTGACCAGGGGCTGCCCCAGAAAGGCACAAACCCTGGTGGTTGACCCCACACCTGACCACTGTTCTTAAGTACGTCCTCCTTCTGAACAGACCCGCACTACAGAAAGAGTCTTCTTGTCCTTCAAGGTGGCTTTCCACATGGCCCTGTGGAGGAGAAAGAAAATCTCTGGTCTCCAGAGTCCTTAATTCCATGGCCAGCACCACCACCAGTTAGCTTGTGACCTTAGGCAAGTTACACCCCTCTCTGCTTCTGAATCTTCATGGGTAAAATGAAGGCACAGGATTAGGTAATTCAATCAGAAGTCTGACTCATTTATCATTATCACTAGGAATAGACAACTTTTAAGCCTCATGTCTCCTTCTTCCCCTTCCCTCTCTACATGCAAGAAAGCCGATAAGAAAGCCCAGGAACTCCCTTGGTGGAGTTCCAGACTGCACAAGCCCCTACAAGCATATGTCATAGTAGTTTCCCCTTAAAGGCCTGACCCCAGGGAAAGCTACGAGCAAGAAAACCAATGTCTTTGGTGCTATCACTCCCACAAGAGCTGTTTTTCTCCTCTGATGTTCTCTAATTAATTCCTGTCAATCCTTGAGTTAATTATCATGAGGTGATGAAAGAGTGCTATGATCTGAATGTCTGTACCCACTTTCCCAAAATTCACAAACTGAAATTCTAACCCTCCAAGGTTATAATACTTGGAAATGGAGCCTTGGAGGTGTTTAGATCATGAAGATAGAGTCTCCATGAATGGGATTAAGGCTCTATGCCAAAGGACCCCAAGGTCTGCCTTGACACTTCTACCAAGTGAGGACACAGCAAGAAGTTGGCATTTACAGCCCAAAGGAGGACCCTCGCCAGAACCTGGTTCTCTGATCTCAGACGTCTAGCCTGCAGAACTGTGAGAATTTCTGTTGTTTTTGTGAGTCACCAAGTTTATGGTATTTTGTTATAGTATCCTGGACAGATTAAAACAAGGAATGTTCATTGATAAGCACTCATTGTATTTGGGAAGCCTTGACGTGATGCTTTCATTTTCAAAAAGGACATCTAAAATAAGATGTTTATTGAGCCCTATGCTATGCAGTGAGCTCATACATTCCTCCAACAAACCTGGAGGCCAAGCATTATTTCATTTCTATATGAAATAAATAAATCAGACTCAGAGAGGTTGAGTAACTCACTCAAAGTCAGTGTCCAATTGACAAATTCTGCTTTTAAAACTAAACCAGTCTAATTCATGAACCCACGTATTTCTCAACAACCAACAGAGGGAAATGATTACCATGGGATAATAGACAGGATTTCAGAAGGCAACTATTTACCTACTAGTCTTCCTAACAAGGCTACCCCAAACTTTCTCAGTGGTCTTGAAGTGGCCTTGGGAATGGCCTCCTCCATTAGAACCACCATCAAACACCAAACTATTTATCTACTAGTCTTCCTAACAAACTTTCTCAGTGGTCTTGAAGTGGCCTTGGGAATGGCCTCCTCCATTAGAACCACCATCAAACACCATCTCTGGCCACAATATTTGCCACTGGAATGGGCAATCCCCTTTTATAAAAATAAGCCATCCTAAGATCCAGAGAAACGTCTTGGTGAGCACACCACACATACACAGAGTTGCCTGTGCATTTTTATAGGTAAGACTTTTCATAATTGCATGGCCGTGGCCCATC
Source organism: Tupaia belangeri chinensis (assembly GCF_000334495.1). Classification (NCBI taxonomy): domain Eukaryota; kingdom Metazoa; phylum Chordata; class Mammalia; order Scandentia; family Tupaiidae; genus Tupaia; species Tupaia belangeri. Next base: position 2,752,015 of record NW_006199712.1, read on the forward strand.
ACTCATGACATGATGGTGACACAGCTGCAGCTCTCAAGAGCCCAGCAGCCTGGGCAAAGTAGAGATTACTTATTTTTCTTGTCCATGGGCTTGACAGCAGCAGCTCAAAGCTCTCAGCTAGGTCTAAAAGGCTGCTCAGCAAGTCAGCCAGATTGAATTCCAATCCAGCTCAGAGAGCTGAAACATGAGAAGGAGGTATTCTTCAGCATAACCAGGGTCAAGGCAGCACACAGCATAAGCAATGCTTCAAAACACTCGTGCAAAGAAACTCCTCAACTAAGTCTCTCAGCTGGAGGTACGGGTAGTATCAAAATCACTTAAGCACTATCTATCATCCACAAGCTGTGAATACTAGGGAAAAAAATAATAAACAAGAAAAAAGTTGGACACTTTGGTGGAGAACTAAAACAGTGCTACAGAGTAATCCAGACTTTGTCAATGAGATTAGTGGACTATTTTACAAAGAATTTTCTCTGCTACTTTGAAATAGGAGTTAGAATATTTCATGAATGAACGTTTCTTAGACATCACTACAATTTAAAGATACTTTACACATGCTTAGCTCATGCTTCCCTACATAATCCACACTGAGTTACTTTTGTCATTATTCTCTATTTCCTGGGAATTTGGATTCTCTAAAGCTAGAACTATTATATCAAAGGTTAAACTAGGTTCAGAGTAAGTCAAGCCCTCACATGTTCAGGATCATGAGTTGGCTCCTTCTTTGGCTCTATCCACCCCCCATGACTGCCACATAGTTCTTGCTAGCTCATTTAAGGTGGGGCAGAAACAAAGAAGAAGCCAATTCCATCGTCCAAGCTGTGAAAGTTCAGACCAGTACATTATAGAACAGGTCTCAACTACTTAATCCAAATAGATAGAACAACTGTTTTTCTACTACTCTAGACCAAAATCAAAATCCACTCATGCTCGCTTTGTCATTCACTTTTCCTAATGGTGAATTAAATTCCATTAACTTCAGTAATAAAAAAAATAGATACAATTATCTCTTGAGACCTCCAGCTTTAGGGAGCCAAGATGCATGACACTTCCACCTGGAATGGCCATGAAAGCAGGACCATCACCCTAGTGGGTCCAGAGCGGGAAGCTCGGGCTCAAAGAGGTTTATTCTCAAGCCCTAAGGTTTAATATTGCTTGCTCTATTAGGTTGAGACTTACATGGACCTATTACCTCTTCTTTTCATTTTTTTCGTACCCTTTGGAATGGAAACATCTATCCTATGCCTATTGTGTCTAAAAAAATACACAATTTTATCTGGTTTCATATGTCCATAGCTGAAGAGGAAATTTACCTCAAGATGAATTGTACCTTGAGTGCACACACTCAAGGCATTTCAGATTTAAGTGATACTTAGATGAAACTTTAGACTTCAGACTTTGGTGTTGATACTGCAAGAAAAGAAGACTTTGGGAGTCATTGGAATGGGCTGAATGTATTTTGCAAGTGAGGATGTTTCCAAGGTCAAAGACTAAATGCTATGATCTGGATGTTTATGTCCACACAAAATTTGTATGTTAAAATCCTAACCTCCAATGAATTAGGAGGTGAGCCCTTTGCGAGGTGTTTAGGTCACAAGGGTGGAGCTTTCATGAATGAGGTTAGAATCTTCGTAAAACAGACCAGAGAGCTTGCTTGCTCTTGTTCCACTATGTGAGAATACAACAAGAATGTGGTCATCTTGAACCAGGAAGAAGGCCCTCACCAGACAACAGACACCTTGATTTTGGACTTCCCAGTTTCCAGAACTGTAAGAAGTAACTGAATGTTGTTTATGGTATTCTGTTATAGGACCCCAAACTGAGTCACACTACTGACTGATTGCTGTAGACCTGAGCCAGGGCTAAGTGTTTCGCATACCTCATTGCAGTCCTTGCAGCACTTGCCATTCTCCTCAGATATCTGGTTCATTTACTCACTATCTAGGCACCATGAAGGTTAAAAGCTTGTCCATCTCATTGAAAGTTATTTCCCCAGCCCCAAGAATGGTACCTGTCACATAGTAAAAACTCAGTGAAGTACTTATTAAGGGTATGATTTTATCTTCAAAAGAATTCAGTGATAGCAACATTCTTACCCTGATTTTGAGGATGAAGAAACAGGGGTCAGATTAACTCAAAATTTTACAACTAATAAGTGGCAGAAACAAGATTAGAGGTTCATAGGTAGAGGTAGTTCCAAGATTGAGCATTATCAAAGCTGAGCATGAAGTTAATAGCTTCTTCATCTTTCTCTTTGTCCTGTCACCTTTAGTGTGTTGCTTGTCCCCTTAGGCTGTTGTTTCCCTGAATGGTCCTAGGATGGGTACCACAGGTATGAGTATTAGATGCAATCAATAATATCCAAAGGTAGCAGAGATCCACCCCACCTTCCAAATCTTATTGAGAATGAGAGAAAGTTCCCCCAAAGCTGCCCAAAAAAAATGCCTTTCCTCAAACAAAAATATTTTCCAGAAATGCATCTCCTAACTATACCCTCCCTAAACACATTGTAAAGAAAATCAGAGGGCCAAATTGCCTTAGACAAATAAATATTCACCTGCAGGATTCAGAAAAGGGCCACAGCTTCTTCTCCAGGACCTGAACATACAGAGGAAGGTAAATAATTGGACTTCTGTTAGCATTCCAGTCATTACTGTTGCTTAAGAAATTTCCACCAACAGAGGAGTGGCTTGAAAAGTGTGGCACATATACTCTATGGAAAACTATTCAGTCATAAAAATAAATAAATAAATAAAAGACCCTGGCATTTGATAGAAAGTGAACAAATATGGAAGATTTATTGCTGAGTGAAGCAAGTCAGGCTATGGAAGAGAGACATTGTATGTCTCTACTTAATATATACCAACTGTTCACATTCCATGGTAGAGACGGAAAGATTGGAGGACATAAAAGCATTGAAAATAGTTATGTACACTGGAGACAGTGTGAAGGAGGGTGGGAGAAGGGAAGAGTGTAGGGACGGAAATTAGGGAGAAAAACAGAGAAGACAATTGGGGAACACAAAAACAGTTTATTACCTATTGAAGATAACGTGTATAGTATTCTCAACTGGATTGGTCTGAGGTGTATTTCATGTTGGGTAAATTCCCTCTACAAGCTAAATTATGTAAATCAATTGAATGTATTAAATAATAATCATAATAGCTTTTTAAGAAGTTTATGCTTTAAGGTGTGTGCACTCTCCAGAAAGACACAGAGAGACAGAGACAGAAAGCGATAAATCACCCCCCACAGGGATGGCCACACCACAATCCCTTCTCCATTCTCCTCTCAGGATCTTTGGCATGCATATACACAAGCCTGCCATCAGTTTAAGTCACCAGATCCAGGACTTGAACCACGGTCAACCACATGAGAGTCCAGTAACATAACCATTACAGTAACTGCTGGTCCCAATAATAATTTTTTAATTAATTTTTTAAACCTAGTGGCATAGGACAACAATGATTTAATTATGCACACAGATCATTTGGAAAGGGCATGGCAGGGATGACTGCTATCTGTTTCCTGATGTCGGAAGCTTCAGATGGGAAAATTAAAATGATTGTAGGCATCATCACTCGCATGTTTGAGGCCTGGGTAGAAGTGACTCAAAGGCTGAGCTCTGCTGGTTTGGTTAACCAGAGCACCGACTCATAACCTCACTGTGTGACTTGGGCTTCCCCACAGTATGGCAACCTTATGGTAGTCAAACGTCATACCTGGCTTTCCTGAGCTCCAAATGTGAGTGTTCCAAGGACCAAGCTGTCTCACCTTTTATGATTCAGCCTAGAATGTCGTATAGCCTAATCTCCACTATTCTCTAGTGGTTGACTCTGTCCTAAGTCAACCCAAACTCAAAAGGAACCCATGGAAGAAATATCAAAACACGTGGTCATTTCTTAAAACCACTGTCAGCAAAAATAAGGAGTAGACAAACAACAGAATCTGCCTTTGGCTCAGAAATGAGTTGCATTTTCAGAAAATGGAAACAGAATAATCACACTTTTGGACAACTAACAATGTCTTACAAACTTTCATACAGTTTGATTCCCTATTCAGCTGTGAGGCTCTAAGACAGATCACCCGCTCATCGATTTCATCTATAATTTAACAATCAGAACAGCTGATACTTTTCAAAATATATGAAGAACTGTTTCTGCTCTCTCGAAAGTGTAAAGTTTAATGAGGAAGACGGGCTGGTATACAGCTTCTTTTCCTTAGCTTTTTCTATCAGCTAGAAGTATTTTCTGTATACCTCCTTGCTAGTTCAGCTGCTCATGTATGGAGTCCTGTGCTCTTTGCTCCAGTTTACCCATCTGTAAAATGGAGTTAGCCATCTCTGGAAAAGCAGATTCTTACGTTTCCTTTTTTTTCTATTCACAACCGATTTTCAGGTCTTTGGCGACAGCACTGTTTAAATGCAGAATGTTGTGACTATCATTTCATTATTTGAAAAACTAAATAGCACGAGCTGCCTCCGTGGCCACGTTGCTAGGTTACTGACAGACCTGCCTGCCTGCACTGAAATGTCGAGACTCTCCGCAGCTCTGCAGCAGGGCAGCCTTTCTCAGGCTGAGATGAAGTGGGAGAGAGCGGTGACCTGCAGTGAAGTGGCCAGGGAATCTCTGGGAAGAGAATTTAGCTTCCCAGGTACCATGTCTGTCTGTGTGCTCTTTGAATCCAACAACTTAACTTCTAGTATCCATGCTGGAGATGGCTCAGTACCCGACTCTTGGGCTTAACCCTGCAAAATTCAGATCACATCTCTAAAGGGGCCAAGTCTGTATGGCGCTTCATTTTCCAAAAAGTGAGGAATAAAAACAATCAGACGTGGCAGGCAGGCAATAATACCCGGAGTGCTTTCACATGCTCAAGGTACGACATCGCCCTTCTGACACATTTGTCCACCTTTTTTGAAAAGGAAGGGGAAGAATCTCATGCTATTCATATTGTAACACAAAGAATATTCTTTCCAGGGCCATCTACTGTTGGCAGTCCCTCAGTAGATGCTATTGTAAATGTCTACAGAAAGATAAGCTTCCGTGGCTATGACATTTAGAGACAGTGACAAGTAATTACACGCACACACAAAAGAAGGCACCCACGCCCCACGTTCCTCCAGGTGAGGACTATTTACTGAACAGAACCGACTGCTAGAGAAAACTTCCCAGCAGTTTTATCCTGGCGAGTCTTTATCTCTTTAATAATGATTTAAGCCAGGCAACAGCTTCTCAACTCCCCAAAACCCAGGGATATTTTCTCCCTGGCCATGTAACCATGAAGAATAATTTTAGAAAATTCTGCAATGATCTCATCAATGGGGATGTGATATTCAGTATTCATCTGAAATCCTCTACCCATCTGTTTCCTTTCAGAGCAACATGGGGAAAGAAAAAAGAAAAAAAAGGAAACCAATAAAGTTAATACAA
>NW_006199712.1:2757929-2791637 GCF_000334495.1 Tupaia belangeri chinensis
GAAAGAGAAAGTCCAAAGGAGACAGATGAAAATCAAGTTCTGGGAGAATTCTGCCTGGACAAGGCAGGGAAATGGAACCCATTCTTCCTCAGAGAGGAAGACCTCCACAGAGGTCATTCATATGTCACTGAAGATTTACTGGGTACATTTTCCGTGCCAGGCCTGTCCCAAGTGCAGGGAGGCAGCAGTGAGTCCTGGCTGGGATGCATAGCCCAACCAGAGAAACCAATTAAGCACACAAATGAATGCACTTCTACAGACAGTGGTGGGAGTGTAGAGGAAACTCACAGGATGCCGTGAGATTTAGTTCGGACGCGTGGGTCATGGGAGTCCTCCCTAAAGAGATGACCTTTGCTCCAGAGAAACACTGGGAATCTGTGGCGTATGGCTGGAAAGGATGACAGTCCAGGAGGTTCATGGGCATGCTCAGTTTTGGAGCCCATCCCCAAAGGTGACCAGACGAGAAAGTGGACCTCGCCCATTGTCACCACCACGTTTGGAATGAGAAACTCTTAACCAGCAGCAATCTCTAGTGCTCTCTGCCTTTCCCCCGCCCCCCTTTCCCAGGGCCACCAGCAAGAACAATCATTCTATTTGCAGGATGCTTAGTTTATACTGTAACCTCTTCCTTAAAAGGAAAATTGTTTGGTTTTACAATTTAACGTATTATCCTCTTTCAATCCTGGTTGCTCCTCATAGGATTTTCATTACTATTTTACACAACTGAACCTTACTCCATCCCTTGGTATATAATTAAATGTTTCTCCAGGATCTGGCTGTAAGCTATCTGCCAAGATAAAATGAGAAAGGATTGCACTGTGTAAAAGCTGGGTGACTTGATCTTATACTATATTTAAAAAAAAAAAAAAAAAAGATTTCTGGGCCTACGGGGGAAAAAATATTTTTTTCTCCTTGATGTTGGAAGAGTTCCTCAAGAGGACTCATCTCACAGCAACTTCCAGTCAAGCTGTGTCGATTAGTTGCAAATTAAGTTAAAATTATATAAACTTTGTACAGAAAACCAATACTGTGTCTCAATCCCTTGAATCATTTTTCTTAACGTACCATGGCCACATCCTCCAGATGCTAGCTAGTAGGCTGGGCAGAGATGGAAGGTGAAATTCACAAGAACCGGCTCCACTTACTCAAAGTCACATCTGCCGTCCTGCAATAAACATTCTATATGCAAATTGCCTTAAGTGACTCTCCAGAAATTGACTGGTTTCTTACACTGTTTCTTAACACCAAAAGAAATTGAAAACATTTTTATGGCTTATGTCCCTAATCCATTCCTTCAGTGAGTGCTCGGTTTTTTATGTGCCAATGTATTAAACTCTTCTTTTAGCATTGGCTTATGCATCATCAGTTCGGTTATTTTGTGACAACAAAAACAAAAAGAGCTTTCAGAAATATTCATCCAAATGGTCACCACCAAAGTGAGTTCAAGCTTCCACTGTTCTTGAAATTGAATTGTTTCAAAAAGCACTCGGACAAGTTGTGCAGATTAAAACTATTCATATTGTAGAAATTAAGCACAATTTTCTGGGAATTAAAAGTCAAGGGTCAACCTGAAGCTCTGCTCTAAATGATTTTGTCCTGGCCACAAAGCTTTGGCCACTTTGTTACAAACACATTTCCATCTAAGCTTTATAATCCAATTAATTAGATCAAGCAAAGCCACTGTCCTTCTTTTGTTTTGTAATCATGAGTGAAGATGATAGTACTTCTGTTTTATGAGCTCCAAGGGGTTATTATATGCTTGGTCATGCTCTCAGAAGCCTCATTTTCCTCCTAATCCTATTGCTCTTAAGAAGAGGTTGGCAGGGACCTTCAAAGTTGTTCTTTTTCTTCTGTTTTGCTCTCTGAAGCTTCGCAAAATGTAACAGGGTCCACACACTTCCACGCTTCCAACATGAATCCCACCCTCTCCTGTTGAGAGCTCATATCTCACCCCTGCTTTGGAAACAGAGTAATCATTGTGGCATGGTTGTAAATGTGTTGTTACCACAACACTGAAAGTTAGAATATATGAAATGGGATTAACACTATACTATACTCAGTTCTTCCTAACAAATTTCATCTAAGCAGTTGTGGGTGGATATGTCCAGTCAAGATTCCATGAATGCCTACGATGGCAGTGACCTCTAGTAATATTACTCCTCTTCCAGAGGGCCACTGCTGTGCAAATTTTGCATCACCATTCTTAGAATCATAAACAATTGTTCCTGGAAGAAATGGTAGAGAGCTTTAATCAAGTCTTTCTCATTTTTACAGGTTAAAAATACTGAAACCTAAAGATCTCTACTGTCCGAATTCATACAATTAGTGAGAGTCAGGACAAGAATCCAGGTTTCCTCATACCAGGACTGCTTGGATCAAACCATATTTTTTGCATGATTTTATGAATTTATCCAAGATATTATTTTGCTAGTATTTTGCTGATTATGAAAATAGGTTAGCTGGGGTCAGCAAGTGGTGTAGTGGTTAAGGCACTGGACTTCTACATGGCCAACCACGGGTTGAGTCCCGAATCTGATGGCTAGAAAATCATGCTTGGCACACGTACAAATATGCCCAGAATCCCAGCAGGAGAATGGAGGAGATGGTATTATGGCATGGCCATCCCCCCGAGGAGTGATTTCTCACTTTCCCTCTCACTGTCTCTCTCTGGTGAGTGCACATGCTCTAGGCAAAAAACCTTAAAAAAAAAAAAAAAAGTTAGTTATCTGAATCAATGAAGATCACATTGGGAAGATAAACCTGGGTAATATGTTATAATAATTTTTTCAAATTAATTTATTAATATAGGTTTCACATAGAAAATCAGTAGTTAATATAGGTTTAACATAGTAAATTCAGACAGAAAAGAATGTGGTTAAATTACTCTGAAGTTCAGAATAGTAAGTGGTCAAGAACTGCTTTTATGCCCAGCTATGATGGCACAGCAACAGTGTGATATTCTGCCATGCTGGAAGCCATATAGAAGATCAGGGTTCAGGTCTCAGGACAACTTGTAGTCACTGGGCATGTGCACACATGTGCCCATGATCCTTGCTATCTAGGAAGGCTAAAAGCAGGATTATAGCATGAGCTCCTGTTAAGTGTGCTTCTTTCTCTCTCTATTTCTCTCTCTCTAAAGAAAGAAATAAAGAAATTTAAAAGAAAAAAAAAAGGACTGCTGTTAAATTTTTGAAAAAGACAAGTCATGGAAGAAGATATTATGAAAACAACAATTAGAATACTGTATTACTGCTTTAGCAGTAAAAAGATAAGTAAAAAAAAAAATTGATATCTCTGAAGTAGATTTTTTTTTTTGGAAGGGAGGGAATTTATTGAAGGGGAGGAATGGGGCCCCAAGAAGAAGGAAGGGTCCCAAGATGGGTTGTCCTGAAGCAGATATTAATGCATGTAATTAAATGTATTTCAAAAATAACATTTTAATTTGGTCGGGAAATAAAATATTAGTGAATGGTATTAGTACAATTGGCCATCTGTTATACAAAACAATAGAGTTAAATCTCTGTATCACAACTTACATAAAGGTAAATTCCAGATGGTTTAAAGATTTAAATGTCAAAAGTGCCAAAGCAAATAAACTCATAAGAAAAATAATTAATGCCAAGAATTTTTTAATGTCCTTATTTAAAAAAAAAAATTAGGGCCAGCCCCATAGCCTACAAGATGTGGGAGCCAGATCTCACATGGCCAACTACAATTCAAAGCCTGGCTTAAAAACCCACTGGCTGTGTGTGCTTATATGCCCATCAGGATGGGGAAGTAAGGAGAAGGATTGTGGCATGACCACACTCCATTGGAGTGGGTGCTTCCCCTACTCTCTCTCTCTCTCTCTCTCTCTCTGGAGAGTACATGCACCCTCTAGCAATCAAAACACAAAGCAAAACAAAAACATAAAACTAAAATGAAAATCAAAGAAACTGCTTCATTTTGTATTTTTTAGTTCATGTATCTCTATCTATACATATGTGTATGAAAGAGAAGAATCAATATTATTCATCTATAAATATCTTACAAATGAAGCCGTAAACGAGATGAACACCAACAGGAAAATGGGCATAGGATCTGAACAGAAAAAAAAAAAATCACAGAAGAAATATAAATGGAATAGACAAATATTTGATATCCCTAAGAATCAAGGAAAAGGTATGTATGGGGGAAAACACCATAAAAAGCATTTTCTCCATCATATTAATGAACAATATTTTTTCCCAGCCTCTTTTTTTTTTTTACATAATAAAAAGTTTAGATGTAATTTTGGTCAAAGGGAGATTCTTAAAAACTGAATCCATTGATACAATCTCAACAGATGGACAATTTTCCAGTTTGTATCAAAAGCTTTAAAATGTGTTAAAACATTTTGATCTATTATCTGCCATTCTAAGAATGAATCCAGTGAAGAAATATACCCCCAAAGAAAGCTTTATGAATGAGGATTTCATAATAGTAATATTCATAGTAGAAAAACTTTTGAGAATTTCCCAAACATTAAAAGTAGAGAATAATTAAATAAAATTTAGTGTAACTATGTGATAAATATCATGTAACTATCAAGGATCATGTTTTGGAAAAATATTTAAAAACATGAGCTATATTTTGTTTTAAAAGTCAGATAAGGGACCAACAGATGGCATAATGATTACATCATTGGACTCCCATGTAGTCAACTGCAGTTCCAGTCCCAGACCTGGCAGCTTAAAACTCACGCCAGGCGCATGTGTGTGCATGTCCAAGATCCCAGGAGGAGAGTGGAGGAGAAGGGATTGTGGCATGGCCATCACCTACTGAGGGGTGATTTCTCACTTTCTGTCTCTGTCTCTCTGGTGATTACACATGCCCTGTAGCAAAAATCCCTTTAGAAAAAAAATCAGATAAAAACTATATATTATATGTAACCTATTTATTCTCAAAATACTGGAAAGACATGAATTGAAATGTTAACCTTTTTTCTGAGTGGTAGAATATTGAGTGATATTTAATATTTTAACGTCTGAATTTTTCAGACCTTCACAATGATCTTATATTTATAAGAAAATATATATATATACACAGAGAGAGAGAGAGAGAGTATTTTTTTTTTCAGTGAAAGAAACCCAGACACCATGTCAAGAAGGAATCCCAACTGGCCCGAAGTTCACATGCCTGGCCTCTTCTCTAAACGATGTAGATTTTTTAATTGCGCAATACTCTAAGTCCTAGGGATCCACTGTGCTGCTAATGTTTATGCTCAGCAGTGACTTTGAGGTACTCAGGCTGGAGAAGATAGTTCTGGCTGCTGGTGTTTGTGAAGGAAAATAAACCGCACCAACATTACAAACTCCCTAGGGCTCCCCTGTGTACAAATAGCCAACCCTATTAGACGCTAACCCATGGTAGAATGACCACCTTTAAGACAGGTTCCCCTTCTTCATACGTACCCTTCAAACCCTACTGACTCTTCGTGATGCCTTTTCCCCTTCAGCTTACCCAGTACACTTACTTTATTCTGATTTCACTTGTATACAAATACATGGGATTATATATAACGGGAGCAAGCAGTGTGAAAGTCAGATAAGGGATCAACAGATGGCATAATGATTACATCATTGGACTCCCATGTAGTCAACTGCAGTTCCAGTCCCAGACCTGGCAGCTTAAAACTCACGCCAGGCGCATGTGTGTGCATGTCCAAGATCCCAGGAGGAGAGTGGAGGAGAAGGGATTGTGGCATGGCCATCACCTACTGAGGGGTGATTTCTCACTTTCTGTCTCTGTCTCTCTGGTGATTACACATGCCCTGTAGCAAAAATCCCTTTAGAAAAAAAATCAGATAAAAACTATATATTATATGTAACCTATTTATTCTCAAAATACTGGAAAGACATGAATTGAAATGTTAACCTTTTTTCTGAGTGGTAGAATATTGAGTGATATTTAATATTTTAACGTCTGAATTTTTCAGACCTTCACAATGATCTTATATTTATAAGAAAATATATATATATACACAGAGAGAGAGAGAGAGAGTATTTTTTTTTTCAGTGAAAGAAACCCAGACACCATGTCAAGAAGGAATCCCAACTGGCCCGAAGTTCACATGCCTGGCCTCTTCTCTAAACGATGTAGATTTTTTAATTGCGCAATACTCTAAGTCCTAGGGATCCACTGTGCTGCTAATGTTTATGCTCAGCAGTGACTTTGAGGTACTCAGGCTGGAGAAGATAGTTCTGGCTGCTGGTGTTTGTGAAGGAAAATAAACCGCACCAACATTACAAACTCCCTAGGGCTCCCCTGTGTACAAATAGCCAACCCTATTAGACGCTAACCCATGGTAGAATGACCACCTTTAAGACAGGTTCCCCTTCTTCATACGTACCCTTCAAACCCTACTGACTCTTCGTGATGCCTTTTCCCCTTCAGCTTACCCAGTACACTTACTTTATTCTGATTTCACTTGTATACAAATACATGGGATTATATATAACGGGAGCAAGCAGTGTGAACTTCCTCCAGAGCACAAATAGAAGCAGATCTCAGCTATCAGAGAAGCCATATCAATCACTCAGGTCTTCTTATCACAAAAAGGAATGTGCAGTCAAGGCTCAGCAGACATTTGAGGGAAATTAACAACATGAAGAGAATCTCTAAGATAAACGGAGTAACTGATTAACAAGAATACGTGTGCAGATTTGAAAAGAGATTACATTCATCAAAATAGGACCGAATATTTGAACATGGTGCGGAGAACAAAATATTACATTTTGTAAATTGAAAAATAACTGTCAATATAAAAAGTCAACGTAAGGGCTAGAAGACAAAATCAAAGAAAGAGTATCCATGAAAAAGAAAGAAGAAAAGAAGGAGAAATTTTCAAAAAGAAAGAGAAGGAGGCATTAAGGGATATGGTAATCTAACTTTAATCCAGGAATTCCATTATTGATCCAATAGGAGTTCCCAAAGGAAAAGGGATTAAGAATTAGAAGGAGGGACCAGTGGGTGGAGGGGTGGTCAAGCGATTAAGGTGCTGGATTCCCACATGGCTGACCTTGGCTTCTGTTCAGGGCCCAGCAACTTGGAAAATCATGCCAGGCACATGTGCATGCATGTCCAAAGTCCTGAGAGGAAAATGGAGAAGGAATTGTGGTGTGGCCACACCTCTGGGAGGTGATGTCTCACTTTCCCTCTCTCTGTCTCTCTCTGGTGAGTGCCCACATCCTATGGGGAAAAAAAAGACAAAACAAAAAATTAATTAGAGGAGGGAAATAATCAAATAAAAGAAATTATTTTACAATAGAAACAAGCCTTGGTTGCTCCAATTACTGAACAAAAAGGCCCATATCTAAACATATTCTCATGAAGTCTTGAAATATCAAAAATAAAGAGAATGTAAAACCTTCAGAGATAGTGGAGCAATGTTGGCAAAGTTCTGATAGGTTATTGCCACCTAAATTCTACAGTTAAACAAACTATGAATCACTGTGTGGACAATTTAATGATTTCTTAAATATGCAAAGACCCAAAAAGTTTACCACCTCATTACCCTTGCTGAACATGTAGTTACTATTTGCGGAATGTACTTGTTCCCCTCCAAAACTCATGCTGAAATTTGAGTCCCAGTGTGATGGTGTTGGGAGATGGGATCCCTTGTCGGTGTTAGATCATTAGGAGGGATTAATAGCTCTCTAGAGTGAGCAAGTGAGTTAGGTCTCACAGGAATGAGTTACTTATCATGAAAGCTGATGGCTATAAAGAGACCTGGCACCTCTCTCTGCCCCACTCTGGAGCATGTGCTCTCTTGCATGCACCTGCTCTCTGCCTTTGCCTGTGTTCTCATCACGTAAGGCCATCCACCTTGTTATGTTACTGCATGAGCCCCTTGCCAAATGTCACCACCCAGCCCTGAACTTCCTAGCCTCCAGAACAGTAAGCTGATAAACAACCTCTACATAGAAGTAGAAAACGGACTAAGACATCAATGTATGCAAGTAAAATTTTAAATGTGATAGTAGAAAAAGGGAGACATCAAGTGAACCAGAAGTGCAATGAAATAAAATCTCAAGATGACAGCCATGGAGCAGTGCCAAAAGAGGAAGTACAAATTAAAACAGGAGATCAGAAATCTCCCCCAAAAAAGTCTTCAATTTAAAATATAGATTCACTTCAATAGCAGTGTATTTAAGAAGATTGATAAGCTTATTAATCGAGTAAAGACATTCCAGTATGGTTAAAAATCTTGGTCTTCAGAGCACACCATGACACGGTGGTAAGAAGTGATGCTCTCTTGAGGCTGACCCATAGCGAAAGGTTCCTGGCTCTCATTCAGACACTTCCTTGAGTATGCCAAGTATGTGTGTGTGCCCATGCTTCAGAGCAGGCTGAGGCTGGGGGTGGATTATAGCATCAAGACTCTGTCTCTCCTTCTTTTCCTCTCTCTCTCTCTCTGTCTCTCTCACTTATGAAAAATAAATAAACTAAAAAGCAAACAAACAAACAAAAAATTCAATCTTCAGACTCAGACTGCCTGGTTCAAATCACAAACTATTATGTGACCTTAGGTAGTTACTTAAATTTTGGAAGCTCAGTTTGCTTGTTTAGAACATGTGTAAGAAAATCATTTCTACTTCATAGGGTCATTATAGGTATTATAAAATAGTACATGCATAATATTTGGTGCCTGGCTCTCAGTAACTTCTCTAAAAGATTTATTTTTATTATTATACTTTTGTATCAACTAAAAAAAAGAGACGTAATTCAAAATTTTGGAAAGGACACAACAAAGCTGTCAAGAAATGTCATATGGGCCCAATGTCCAGGGCCCAGCCAATAGCATACTGACTGCGGTGCTAGAAGACACATGGCTGACTGAGGTTCAGATCCTGTGTCCAGTCAGCCTGAAACATGCCTGGTGGTCACACATGTGCCCAAGATCCCAAGCTGGAGGGAAAGGGACAGGGGATGGCCGCATGAAAAGACCCTGTTGAGGGTGGCTCTCTCTCTTCTCATGCAGGTACAAATGCTCACTCTTATGAACAAAAAAGAAGTTCATGGGAAAATGGAATTAAAGTACAAGTTCATTTTTAAAAAGGAAATGTCATGTCAAATCAAAGCAAATTAAAATGCAGTAAGATTTTTGAGCAAGTGAAAGAATACGAAGATGAAGCAGCGTCAATCTGACCTTGAAGATTAGAGTTTTCGTCTTTGAGTGCCACAGGCTTGGTGATTTAGGATTATTTTTCCTTTTCTACAAGTCTAATCAAACTACTTGGTTCTCCACTGAATAATATTTACATAATCATAATTTCCAATTGCCATTTAATGGTATTCGATTTTAAGAGACTAACCTATCGTCAAAGCAAAGACTTAATTATAGTTACAGATCAGAATATAAATGTAATAAACCTTGATCATGTAAAAGTAATGATCAAATCTCAGAGGAGATGGGCCAGAAAAGAGGTGAAGGAAGTGTAGGAGGTATACATTTTCTCTTCTTACATAATGCAAACCCAAGACACACAGGTTTAAGTTTGCTATTTATAGACATAAAGGTAATCCAAAGAAGACACTTTAAACAATAATACAACTTTTTTAAATAACAGAAGATGAGTGAGGTTGATTTGCTAAATTCCATAACTTTCAAAGTCAAGTTACTGGGCTAGCAAGTGGCGCGGTAGTTAAGGCGCTGGACTCCACGTGACTGACCATAGTTCAAGTCCTGGACCTGGCTGCTTGCTTTCTCTTTCTCTCTCTCTCTCTGTGTGTGTCTCTCTCTAGTGAGCACACATGCCCTATAGAAATTTTTTTAAATAACAATAATAAATAAAGGTAAATAATTAATTCTTTAAAAAAGTATCAGGGCCAGCAGATAGTGTGGTAGTTAAAGGTGCTGGATTCCCATATGGCCGACCATGGTTCAAGTCCCAGACCTGGTGGCTTGCTTTCTTGCTTTCCCTTTAGCTGTCTATCTCTCTTTGGTTAAATTAAAAAATAATAACAAATGGAATTAAATTAATTAATTAATCTTAAAAAAAAAAAATGTCAAGTTACTTCTTAGGAGTAGGACCAGGAGTGGGAGGGGAATCCTAACAGCAGGCAGGAGGATAATTTTACTTTTTATTTTATGCCTTGATGCTATTTGAAATTTTCCTCATGTACTGGAGTTCTTGTATTATTCACTAAGTCAAAAAGCACTAGTCGAGTCAGTCAATGATGATGTGCCTTTACAGAGTGCCTACTATGCTCAGGCCTTGTCTAGGTTCAGGGAATTAACAAAATAAACTCCTTGCCCTCGAAAAGCTAACATTCTGACCCGTGAGACTGGGGGTAAACATGGAAATGGTTTGATGGATAATCTAATTTCAGATAGCTTTGAGTAAAATCGAGTAATGTGGTATAGAGTTCCAGGGAGGAGCCTGATGACATCTGCTTTATTTAAGGCTATCAAAATAAAAGCCTCTGGGAGGAAGTGACATTTGAACTCTAGAAACAGCCAATTGGTTGGAATGGAGTGGGGGCAGGGGTACGTAACAAGAGTTCAGAAAGTTTGACAGGAGGCAGATCGTACTGAGCCTTTTAGACCACGATTAACTATTTGATTTTGTCCCGTCAACATGCAAAGTTATTAAAGGGCTGACTCCAGGTGAGCAGGAGAGTGACATGATCTGATACTCACTTCAATAAAGTGAGTTGTGACTCTCCCTTTAGTAACTCTTTCATTTGGATCAGGCAGCCTATGGTTTTTAGCACTTTGCAAGGTCTTTCCCAATTAGTCATAAGCTGTAACCAGTGAAAGTGAAGGTAGGGTGGGCAGCTCGGTGTTCTGGTGCTCTGGACAAGGGTGACAGCAGTAAAGATGGTAAAACTGTCAAAATCAGAATATATTTGGAGGTAGAATGAAAGGACTTCGGATGGATGAACAGATGGATGGGTGGGTGGGTGGATAGGTGTAGGAAATGGAAAAAAGTAAAGAATCCACTCTAATTTTTTTGTCATGAAAAACTGAATAAAGGCATATGCCTTTTGCACAAGTGGGAATATGAAGAGCAGTAGTTTAGGGTAGTTGTCGGGGCTAAAATCCATTGTTCTATTCTAACCTTGTTACGTTTGGAATGCCTGTGATAGACATTCAAGTACAGACATGAAGTAGGCAGCAAGATGTGCAAGTCTGGGATTCAAGAGAAAAGCTCTGAGTCATCAGAGGATCACCAAGTCAAGAATGCAAATAGGGACAAGTAGACATATCCAGACAGCAACCACAAAGACAACCACATTTAGAGATCCAATAGTGGAGGGGAAATCAGCAAGGACTACTACAAGGAGTAGTTAATGAGGTAGAAATCAATGAGTATCATTGAAAACAAAAGATGAATGTGCTTCAAGGGGGCAGAAGAGGTCAACTGCGTTGCATGCTGCTAAAAGGTCAAGTAGCATAAACATAAAGAACGGACCATGTGGCTATGAAAAGAGAAGTCTGCATGCGGTAGTGAGTACAGAGCTTAATTGGAATGGCTAGAAAAGGAAACGGGAGGTGAAGATTAGGAATTGGGGACTATCGGGGCAGCAGGTAGAGTGGTGGTTAAGGGGCGCTGGACTCCCACATGGCTGACTACAGTTCAAGTCCTGAACCTGTTAGCTTGGTCTCTCACTTTCTCTCTCTCTCACTCTGGTCAAATAAAAATAAAAGTTAAATAAGATAATTATTTAAAAAAAAAAAAGAATTGGAGTGTGTAGATAACTCTTTTGAGTAGTTGTATGAAAAGAAGCAGAGAAATACCATAGTAGCTAAAGGACGACATGGGTCTAAAGTGGGTTTTGTTTTGTCTTATTTAGTTTAAGGAGGTGATATTAAATGTGTTTGTATGGAGGGGAAATCAGCAAGGACTACTACAAGGAGTAGTTAATGAGGTAGAAATCAATGAGTATCATTGAAAACAAAAGATGAATGTGCTTCAAGGGGGCAGAAGAGGTCAACTGCGTTGCATGCTGCTAAAAGGTCAAGTAGCATAAACATAAAGAACGGACCATGTGGCTATGAAAAGAGAAGTCTGCATGCGGTAGTGAGTACAGAGCTTAATTGGAATGGCTAGAAAAGGAAACGGGAGGTGAAGATTAGGAATTGGGGACTATCGGGGCAGCAGGTAGAGTGGTGGTTAAGGGGCGCTGGACTCCCACATGGCTGACTACAGTTCAAGTCCTGAACCTGTTAGCTTGGTCTCTCACTTTCTCTCTCTCTCACTCTGGTCAAATAAAAATAAAAGTTAAATAAGATAATTATTTAAAAAAAAAAAAGAATTGGAGTGTGTAGATAACTCTTTTGAGTAGTTGTATGAAAAGAAGCAGAGAAATACCATAGTAGCTAAAGGACGACATGGGTCTAAAGTGGGTTTTGTTTTGTCTTATTTAGTTTAAGGAGGTGATATTAAATGTGTTTGTATGCTAAGGAAAAGGGTCCATTAAATAGACAAAGTGAAGATGTTGACGAGCAGAAGGATATTCGTAAGAATGAAGCCTTTGATGAGATGAGAGAAGATGGAGGATGCCATGCACAGGGGAAGGGTCTGCCTAGGATGAAATCAGGCATTCTTTTCCCATCTCATTCAACAAAATGGAAAGCAAAGTGTGTGTGTACAGATTCACAGAAGTTGATGGATATGGTGGTGGAAAAATGAGGCACTTCTCATCTAATCGCCTCTATTTTCTCCATTAATTGTGAGGGCAAGTTAACTCGGTGTAGGGGTAATTAGAAGGGCATGCTGTTAACTGTGGGCTAGAGGGGTGGGGTGCTGTTGGGGACTTAATAGGTGAGAAGCAGGAAGAGATGGTTCTGCTGCAGAGTGGGAAAGTGAACCTCCAGAAGTCCGTTAAGACTGTATAGCACTCTTCAGATATCATTGGAAGTGCATGGAAATTATAGAAAAGTGAGAAGGGAAGCTGTATAATTTTTTCCAAAAGTACTCAGCTCCTCAGTTGTAGGCATGAAGTCAGCTAATGGGTAGCTGACTGTGACCACATCAGAATATTGCCCGGCAGAGAAGAAAGGAGAGAGTACAGGGAGGGACGCTGCCCGCAACGGAGAAGTTGGAGCGCTGCGTCGCAATTAAATTGTGTTTCCAAAGATGGCCGCACCTCCACTCCACACCCTTTTCTGCATATGATTTTGAGATGGAGTGTATTTTCCCTCCCTCTGAATCTGGGCTCCCCATATGTCTTGAGCTGACTAATGGAATGCAACAGGAGAGATGCCGCGTAGCCTCCAGAATGGGGCTTTACGAAATCCGCAGCTTTTATCTTCGCTAATTAGAATGCTTACTCCTGAGAACCAGCTGCCAGGAAAGAAGCCTAGGTTAGACCCCCGAGAGGCATCCCTGCAGAAAGAAAGGGACAGAAAGGCAGAGAGATCTCAGCCATTACCACCAAGGTTCCAGAGATGTGGGTGAAGCTGCCTCCACATGTCGACCTCAATCACATTTAAGTCCAACCTCATGAGAGACCCCAGATGATGCCGCACGAAAAAGAAGAACAATCCAGCCAAGCCCTGCTCCAATTTCTGACCCACAGAACTGTGAGCAATTAAGACAGTTGTTGTTTTGAACCACTAAGATTCGGGGTGATTTGTTACACAGCGTTAGGTAACTGAATCAGGACATAACCCCTGTTTTGTTACCATCGTTCATTAAAAGGAAATGAGGTGTGCTGGGGGTGCAGATATAGGTGAAATAGTGGTAGGGTGATTGGAGTTGTAGGCTTTGGGGTTTGAGGAATTTCTGAAGTAGGAATGTTACAATAGGAGAACTAGAAAAGATAGGGGGTGATGCCACAAAATGGAAAACTTGACATCAATGTTTTGGGATGATGCTGTCGTCACTGATACGAAGATCCTAGCTATGACCACAGGAGTAGGTGTCTGTGAAAAGGCAGAGGAACCAAGAGATCGAGGAACAGGGAGGCCGGGATGTCAAATGGCTGGGAACATTGACAAGGAAACGGTTTGACGTTGTGTTTAAGTGCACATACCCCAGGGTCAGACACTGACTTTGTGGCTGTGTATACAAGGCAAATATGTTACCTCCCTGCACCTCAGTTTACTCTTCTATTAATCAGGACGATAATAACCCCTATGTCACTGTCCTGTAGGAATTGAATAAAATCATTGTTTAAAGGTGCTCGGAAGAGTTCCGGGAGAAGAGGGAGTGCTGGGTAAACGCTGACTCTCATTATCATGGCTGTAGAGATAAAGGCAGTGAAGCAAGTGCTACAGGCACCGAAGACCAAGGTCAGGGAACGGCAGCAGCAAGGCGGGGTAGCAGGTGGTAACATCTGATGATGTGCTTCAAAGGGGCTGAGGTCTTTGAAGTTGAAAGACAGAGACATGATTAATTAGAAGCAGCGAAGAGAGTAAGGAGGAAACTTTCCCTTTTTCCAGGCACTCAGGTCCACGAAGTATGAAACCCAAAGTGTCTATTTGAGAGGGCTGTAGGGGAAGCCAGGCCCTCAGGTAGAGCCAGGTTCCAGTTAGGGTGAGACGGTGAAGGGAACATCCAAGGGCAGAGATGAGAATTTGTATCCGCCGTTGACCGTGAGTTCCAAAGGGCAGGGTGGAAGGGTTTGGACGGATAAGGAATGGAAGCAGGGTCCGATTTCAGGATGTACAGTGTACACAAAAGGAAACATACATTGAAGCACGATCTGATGAGAATTAAGGATTAGGGCAAAAAGATTCATGACCCACACAAGTTGGTTCAGGAAGTCTTCCAAGAGGAAGTGTGGGAAATTCTGGGATCAGATGTGCATCTTGTGTCTCAAAGTGGTGTGATGGTTTGGGGGGTGGCAGGGGCCTCTCTAGGGCTGTTCTAGGGTAACTCCCTCATGTGTGTTGAAAAAGGTACTGGAAGGTAGCATTGGTGAAGGGGACATTCTATCCACCTATCCCTAGAAGAATTGGAGCATCTATCTGTGATCCATTCCTGGGTGATGATTATCTTCCAGGAGCATAGAGAATGGATCACTTGACCCTGAGCAATTGAAGAATGCCAGACGTTTGACATCTCTCATGACAACAGAAGGGACCATTACTACCCTTTAAGATACCTCAGTGTGATTGAGGAAAAGACCTTCTCTCCTGGCAAATGCAGCCTCCTAGGTACATGTAAGTACATGGCCTGACTAGTACACAGTGTTTTATAGAAGGAATAAGGCTAGGGAGGCTGGCAGGTGGCTTGGTGGTTAAGGGTGCTGGACTCCCACATGGCTGACCAGTTCGAGTCCTGGACCTGGTGACTTTCTCTCTCTGTCTCTCTCTCTCTCTTTTCAAATTAAAAATAAATAAATAAAGTTAGTTAAAATTATATAAAAGAAGAAGAAAAGCTCTGCTTCCTTTTAGTACAAGTAGCTCATAAAAGGGATACCAAGCTAGGTGTGAGCTCAACCAGGTGCCCCCTTTGGGTGTACAACCTGTACATACTATGTGGTGACACCGGCTGAAAGTGGATGCGACATCAGTTTCCCTGGGTTCTTGTGCTCATTCTAACTGTGTTACCTTCCTTAGGGCAGTCACAATAATATTAGTCACTCTAATATTATTCATCTCTTGGAGTCTCATTTGACTCTTATACCAAGTCATAAATGTTTAAGACTGTTAAGTGTTTGGCCTTGTGCTAGAAAGCAACACAAAGGCGAGGTAGTAGCATAGTCTTTTGGAGGACACATAATAGATGATAGTCTCACATCACAATGTCGGTGCTATGACAAAGGTGTGCACAGGAAATGGAGCTTAGAGGAGAGCCTGTTGTCCTCTTGTCACACATGTGACAAGTCTGGCCAATAAGATATAGGCAGAAGTGAAGTAGGTCACTTCTGAGCAGCAATGAAAAGTCCCTCCACAATTCTCCAGTCTCCTCCTATCTTGGTGCAATGCTCCTAGGAGTAGCCTCATGTTGATACAGAAGACCCACAAGAGCAAAAGATCTTGGATCCCTGACTTAACATATGATAGATGGCTGCCTGGACCCACAGTGAATTTCATGTGAGCAAAAAACTTAAGCCATTAAGATTGTGGTAGTTGTTCGTTACTGCAGCAAAACCTAGACTATCCTGACTGCGGCAGGAAAGACATAAACAACAGTAACTGATACCAGAAATGTTTTCTAAGATGGATAGGTGTGATTAACTGCTAGACTTTGGTTTGGCTGAATATACAAGCAAGACCCAGGCCAATGCTGAATTGCTCAGGTTAACAGAGGAAGGCTAAACTACTGTGCTAACAGGCCTCAATCTCCTCGCTCAGGCTTCCTCCAAATAAATGGGGTTCAAAACATTTAAATGTAATGTTTTCCTGTGTGAACTCACTCTCTCTCTCTCTCTCTCTCTCTTTTATGAACTCACTCACTCTCTCTCTCTCTCTCTCTCTCTCTCTCTCTCTCTCTCCCTCCCTCCCTCCCCCCCTCCCTCTCTCCTGTGAAGAAGCTCCAGGAGTGAGGATCTACTTAGGAAATCTACGTATTCTTGGCCACAGTGATTTAATCAGCATTGGGTACATGAACCTGGCCATGCCAGAGAGCTGAGCCCAAGGTATCTTTCTGGAGAATCACTGGACACAAGGTTTCTCTCTTAAGGGGTGGTTATTTAAGTGGACGTGAGGCTAGAGTTGCTAAGGCCTTCTTTGCCATAGCATAGAGAGAATATAACTAGAAATAAAGATAATTTACAGGAAAGCAGAGTCAAGAAATACAAAGAGACATTGTCCAAATGTTACCATTGGGTTGTCAAGAAAATGAAAAGAAAAAAAAACAACCAAGTATTTATCCTGTCCAGGACACCCACTTCAGTCTCCTGAAGGAGTAGGGCAGGAGCCCACTGACCCCAGTCTGTGGTTCTGGAGCAAAGCACAAACTCTGGCACCCAGTTCATTGCCTCAATCTGCAGAGATGAAAAGGGGGTCCACAGCTTCAAGTGTTCTGAGTACAACCACCCAGTCCCAGCCTCTGTACCTTCATTATCAACAGACAAAAGCAGACCCCAGAGCTCTGCGTATCACAAGAAGGATGCCAAACACCTCTCTCCCCCTTCCTGCTCCCAACACTCATCACGTCAACATCATTATCTGCCTTAAAAAGATCTGGATTCATCCATCTTGACTCTCATCCTCGCTTGTACGGATCCACAAGACACGTGACTCCAGGTCATCCCTTATATTCCAGCTTTCATTCTAGACATCCTCTGCCTGATTTTCTCTCATCACTCCTTAACTCCTGAAACTCTCCCATTGTGTCCTCTTAAACTCACTGCGTATCTGCCATCCCCATGGTCCCATCCCCTAAACCTGCTTGCCCTCAGTCTTTCCTTTCTTCATATGGAACAGTAAAGGCTACTCTAAAAGAATACTAGAATGAATATTCATTTCTCACAATTCTGGAGTCTTTAAGTCCAAGATCAAGGTGCCAGCTGATCTGTGTCGGGTGAAGGCACACTTCCTGGGTCCTCAGATCTGTGTCAGGTGAAGGCCCACTTCCTGGTTTGCAGATGTCCATCCTCTTGTGACTTCACATGGTACGGAGCAAACTTGCATGTATTTTTTGCAGAGGAACTAATCCCATTTTGAGAGTCCCACCCTCATGACCTAAATACCTTCCAAAGTTCCACCTCCTAATACTATTACACTGGGGGTTAGAATTTCAACGTACACATTTTGAGGCGGACACAGACATTTAGTCCATAGTCATTACTATGGTCTGTGTGCACAACCTAAAGCATGCAGTCTAACCTCCCTGAAGTCTCATTTCTTCATTGGCAGAATAACTATAAATACTTTTAAAAGGAAATAAAACTGTCTCATACTGTTATTGTGAAGTCGAGTGACATCATTATTTGTAAATTATCTTTCATTTTGTAAGAATTTTATAGGTGCTAAGTACATAGTTGTGATCATGAATGTAAAAGGGGGCTTTAAAAGGCTGTGGAAAAACAGAATTAAAGTACAGGTTTATTTTGATGAGAGGACATTTTGAAGTCCATACTGTTTTTACATAATATGCATTTTCCATGAACTTTTAGGAGACCACTTTGTCACTGCTGCAAGTTGTTGTTAGGAGTTCAATTTTCGAAGGTCCTGAAACTGTCCTGATCCCCTTCTAGAACCTTCAGGGACCAAACACAATCCCAATATGGGCAGCATATCTCAGACCAGCTTAATCTGTCCTGACAGAACTTCAGCCAAACATCTCCTCAGTCCACCTACCAGACTCAGGCACTGTCGACATGCCAGGCCCTTTGTGTAAGTACACTTTTTCTCGGGGAGAAAATAGCTCACCCGTGTGACACCAATTCCATCTTCTAGGACACCAGGGTGGTATTTTGTGCAATGAAAGTAATTTACTAAATGGTCCTCTGGTGCCGTGGAAGAGTGAATTCATTTTGCACAGGTCAGAAGTTTACTTCCAGAGCGCAGTTTCCTCCCTGCCAGAGCAGGCCCAAGTCTAATGGAAAATTGAAGCGTGGCATTGAAGATCCATGCAACAGTGGTTTCTGTTAGTCCTGAGCCTTGGGAGCCCAGCTGAGGGGGAGAAACATGAGAAATCACCATCTAAGAGAAACCAAAGCTGTTCTCTGTTGTTAAATTGTTGTCCCAAAAGCACCGAAAGATTGAGGGGTGAAGGGAAGAGCAGGGTCATTGTTGGAAAGGTGTGGGGAAAGTCAAAGCCAAATCCCATGACCAGAAACACTTGCCTGGGAATAAAGCTGAACCTGATTGGCATTGACTGAGAGACAAAAAGCTATGGTAAGGAGGAGGGAATACACTAGTCTTAATCTATTCTTAGAATGTGGTTGAGAGGGACCAGCAGTTGGCATAACGGCTATGTCGCTGGACTCGCATGTGGTCGACTGTGGTTCAAGTCTTGGACCCAGTGGCTTGAACTCACTCCAAGTGTGTGTGTGTGCATCCCAAGATCCCAAGAGAATGGAGGAGAAGGGATTGCAGCGTGGCCATCCCCCCTAGTGGGGGGGAGGGTGATTTCTCACTTTCTGTCTCTTTGTCTCTCTCTGTCTTTCTGGCGAGTGCACGCGCCCTATAGCAAAAATAACTCTCCAAAAGAAAAGAAAAGAGAAGAGAAGAAAAGAAAAGAAAAGAACGCGGTTGGGAACCCTATCCCAGGTATAGATAAATTAGAACATAGAGGGATAATGATGACCACAGAGTCTGACAAGTAATCAATTCCCCACATCAACCCTCATCCCCCTCCTCCATGTTTCTATGTGGTTTTTTGTTTGTTTTAATTACCAGCAAGTGTATGCACTCACCAGAGAGAGACCCAATGAGAGAGAAAGCTCTTTCCTTCCAACGGGGCCTGGTCACACCACGATTCCTTCTCCACCCTAGAGGGGTTTAGGGCACACGTGCTCACACGGCTGGTGTGTTTTTCAAGCTGCTGGGGCCAGATTCACAATGCAGTTGGTCAAGTAGGATCCAGCTCCCTTAATCTCTAGGTTATAAGACTAACTTTGTTTCTGTGTTTTTAAAAGATCTTTTCACATATGTGTGCACACCCCATGGCTGTTCTTCTCAGATAAGTAACAGTATTTCTCACCAGATCTGGATTTAGAATCTACCCTTTTTGAACATTCAAAATCATTCTAAAATGTCACACAACGTAGGGCTATATGAGGAGACAGCCACAGCACACCCCGCGAGGACAAGCGAAGTTCATCGCTTACTTTTCAAGCAGCCTAAAATCAGAAGGAAATCCACCAAAGACAGCACTACTCAACATTGTGGAGTACCCATTAGGCAGGTCACTGTAGAGATGAACGTTGAATTTATACGGCGTAGGAGAAAGACACCAGCCTGTACCCTATTTTCTGGTGGGTTGCATTTTTCAGCATCTCCCCATTTTTCATTTGCCTTCTAGAAATCTCAGAGCCTCTGCTCTGACTTTAAAAACCAATGCCAAACCACACAACAGTGAGCTATAGGATGTTAATAAGTGCTTTGTAAAAAAAAAAAAAAAAAAAAAAAAATATTTGATCAATTTAATTTAGTAGACTCTAGATGGAGAAAAAAGTTGCACAGGTGTCTTTACTGAAGAACTTTCCAGTGCTTTTAATATGTGGGTTGTGAATCTCAACTATGTGACTACAGCATGTGATGAACCCCACACTGAATGATATTGGAAACCTTTTCCCAGAGAACATCCTGCAAGGCTAGTCCTGCCCAACCCATCTTGAGGAATGCCAGATTCATTCTTTCCTTTTCATTGACCCAAAGAAACAGTAATAAGTTCCCTTACAGTACTCTTCCAGTCAACAATGTACTCTAGGTAAGAACTCATTTCCTGAGTATTTTTGAAATTGTTGGTTTAAATGTTTGATAAACACTTCAATTTGTAATAAGGAGATTTGAGCCACATAGCAGTGGATTATCATTAACTCAAGTTTTATTGAATGCAAACAGCCTAGCGTTGTGGTTGAACTCACAGACTCTGGGACCAGACTTCCTGGGCTTGAATCCCAGCTTTTCTCATTTAGTAACTGTATGGTCGAATGCTAGTTATTTAACCTCTCCCTGTTGCAGCTCTGTTTCTCCATGTGTATGAGAATAATAATAATAGTATCTACTTCACATTGTTGCTGTATGAGTTAACGAGTCAAAGTGTATGAAGTGCTTAAAACAAATACTAGCAAGCTTTGGAAAAAAGTAATATGTGACATAAAACATGTCAAGCTCTCAAGAACAAAATGGTGCAAATAATCTTTGAACCATAAGCTTTATCCCATTGCCCTTCTCCATCTAAGAACTATCCTACTTTGGGGGCTAACAGGTAACATGTTGGATAAGGTGCTCAACTCTCACATGGCCAATCGCAGTTTGAGTCCCGGACCCAGTGGCCTGAAATACATGCCAGGTAAGTGTGCATGCATGCCCAAAATCCTGACAGAAGAATGAGGGAGAAGGGATTGCAGCGTGGCCATCCCTTCTGGGGGTTAATTTCTCACTTTCCCTCTCCCTATCTCTCTGTCTCTCTCTCCAGTGAGTGCACATGCCCTATAGCAAAAATCATTAAAAAAAAAAAAAAAACGAAAGGAAAAACAGAAATTTATTTTAGATATTAACCAAAAAAAAAAAATTGACTAGAAAGTAATACAATATTTAAATATAGAAATAACATTTTATTTGGCCTGGGATATTTTAGAGAAAAATATCAGATAGAGACTAAGTACTTACTCCTAGCCCAATTATGTGGCCTCTTCAGGCCTAGGGACATGTTGACATTTGGTGTAGATGAGTGTACAGACAAGTACGTATGGGCACTTCTGTCTATGCCAAACAATAAAATTTCAAGATTTTAATCATTCAAATTGCTTATTTTAAAAATGGCTATTGTTATGTCGTAGTGCCATCTCTATATCAATATCATAAACCTTTTTAAGCAGGCAGATTTTAAGCTGTATGACTGGATTTGAAGGAGGCTTCTGGAGTTTATTTGTCTGTTTTATCTGTTTTTTTAGGTTTTTGTCATAGGGTGTATACCAGAGAGACAGAGAGAGATAGAGAGAGGAAAAGTAAGAAATCGCCCCCAGTGGGCAAGGATGGGGGGGATGGCCATTCCACAATCCCATCTCCTCCATTCCTCTGTCAGGATTTTGGGCATGCATGCAAGCATGCCCAGCATGACTTTTCAAGTCGTCAGGTCCGGGATTCAAACCATGGCCAACCACGTGGAAATCTAGGGCCTTAATCACCATGCAGAGTCTTTGGGCGTATCCGAGATTACACACTGAGGATTCCAAGTCCCTCTGTGAGCTTCTTCTCCTCTGACCTCTCTCTGACTTACATCTTTGTCCCCTGTTTTGCTCTTGGTCCATCTCTTTCTCCCACCAGCACAAATACCAGACTCTTCTTTTAAAAATTATTTCAGGTGACCAGCAGATGGCTGGACTCCCACATGACTGACCACAGTTCAAGTCCTGGACCCAGAGACTTGAAACCCACTCCAGGTGCATGTGTGTGCATTCCCAAAATCCATGGAGGAGAGTGTAGGAAAAGAGATTGGAGAGTGGCCATCCTCCCAGAGGGTGATTTCTCATTTTCTGACTTTCTCTGTCTCTCAGGCGAGTGCACGTGCCCTACAGCGAAAATAAATAAATAAATAAATAAACACAGTATTTGAGAGGCCAACAGGTGGCACGGTGACTAAGGTACTAGACTCTCACATAGTTGACCACAGGTCGTGTCCCAGAACCAGCAGCTAGAAACTCATGCCGGGAGCATGTATGTGCATGCCAAAAAATCCCAAGAGGAGAACGGGGGAGAAGGGCTTGCAGCATGGCCATCTCCAGTGGGAGTGATTTCCCACTTGCCCTCTCCAACTCTCTGGCGAGCGCATGCACCCTATGGCAAAAAATCTAAAAAAGAAAATAAATATTTCAAAATTCCACATATTCTCATACCTTCAGAGTCTCCCAAAATAATTTCAAGATTCCTTAAAGTAATTTTTCTGCCATTAAAGACATAGTGAATGTCTATGACGGAAAATCCTTCAGACTCTCTCCTGGGTTTGAGGAAGGCATCTTACATCACGTGTCTTAGTGAGGCTGCAGCTCCAAAAGAGGCCTGTACCCTTTTTTCCAGATAACTGTTGCCTGTTACTTCAAAACTGAACTGGTGTGCATTGTTCTTGGCTTGCTCTCTCTCCCGAGGCCCATTCTTTGCCCTTCTCTGTGTAGCTCTGAGTCCTGGAGACGGATCAGTCCTGGAGAACCGTATCAGCCTGGCTCTTGGTTGACTTTGGCCAAGGGAAGCACCTCAAGGTACAACAGAAAGAAAAGAGAAAATGGGATACATCTTTCCCGCTTCCTCCTGCTCTGGCCGTGTTTTCTGGCAGCATCCCTCCCGGACTTCAACTCCCACTGGACCGCAGTACCACACTCTGCGATGCTCCTTGTCCCTTCAGGCCTGGCGTGGTCCTGGCTGCTGCTAGTCTTTAGGTACCCTCACCTTCCCTGCTGGCTCACTTAATCCTGGCCACACCCCTGCAAGCAGCTTTTTCTTTGCAGTCTCTCGAACTATGAACTGGATTGTTTTTTGTGAAATCCTTGACTGATAACAGAGCCTTAGTAGAAATATAATTTATGTAAATCATAATGACTACCATCATCTTTAAACAAATACGGTGTATTTGTATAGGCATCTAGTCTCAGAGGGAAGACAAAGAGTGTGTGTTTCTCAGCTCTACCATCCAGGCGAGGGAGGGCCCCTCCTGCAGGAAGTATGCCTACTGCAGATAACTTACCTTGTTCAGGAGCTAGAGATGATATCCACGGTTCCTAAATAAGGGAAAGTACCTCACACATAGCACACACAACCCAGAGACGATAATTTATCAAAGGGTAGAAAGGTTTCAAAATGTATAATGTTCTCTAAAGGAAAAAAAAAAGCTTAAGTAGAAATTTTTTAATGTAGATATGATCAAATTCATCCATTTTAGCATCCCCTTGGGTGCTGGGCCCTTGTTCTTCCCTCTTCCTGGAATCCCCTACATCTCTTCATGGTGTTTTCTCATCATTTAGGTCTCAACGTGATGGCTACCCACTTAGAGAGGGCTTTCAGTAGCCACCCACCTTCTAATCTTGTACCAGCACCTCTTACACTCGATGTGTTTGTTGGGGTGTGTGTGTGTGTGCGCGTGTGCACACACCTCCTCCCACAGTGGGCCATAAGGTCCAGGACAGCTGAGGCTTCGTCTGTCTTATTCACTGCTCTTTCCTCAACAGTTGGCCCAAACAAGAGCTCAAAAATATTATTGAAGGTGGGGAACCAGCAGTTAGCGTAATGGCTATGTCGCTGGACTCCCACGTAGTCGACCGCGGTTCGTGTCCCGGACCCGGTGGCTTAAAACTCACGCCAGGCGCGTGTGCGTGCGTGCCCAAGATCCCGAGAGGAGAATGGAGGAGAAGGGATTGCGGCGTGACCATCCCCCCTGGGGGGTGATTCCTCGCTTTCTGTCTCTATGTCTCTCTCTGTCTGTCTGGCAAGCGCTCGCGCCCTACAGTGAAAAATCTCTCCAAAAAATAAATAAATAAATATTATTGAAGGAATGAGTTAATAAATTGGCATTTTACTGCTCTTCCTCTCAGAGAATTCATAGATGGGGGGAAGAAACACGCCTGGAAATGTATAATACAACAAAGGACACGGACTCCCACGTCCAGCTACGGCAAGTTAGAGAAGGGCAGCCATTCCACTGAGCAAACGACAAAGGTGTGATATGATGCACAAAATAAAATCTGTTTGAAGACATTAAAAAAACTCTCAAGAAAGCAGGATGCCCAGAACGAAGAGAAACTCACTGAGGTGAGCCCAACATTCCCGTTTTCTCCTCAGAGCATTTTCTGATTCATATGCAGCAAGTGTGTAAGGACTGAGAAGTCAAGCAGAAAGCAGCTGCTAAGAGGGGGTAAAACAATCTGAGGAGAGCTTTCACCACCTCACTCGCTAGGGAGAGAAAAATTGGAATTCAAGGCTAGTAAGACAACACTTAAAGGGCCAGGATCCAAGAGAGGAGGGAAGCAGGAAGCAGCAAGCCCAACAATCTGCATAGCAGTCTCCTCTTCAAGGCATTCGGTTCAAACCAGTGACTTCTAAAACTGTCAGGAAGTGGGCCCTGGCTATCACCAGTCACAAAGCTGGTAGACTTCAAATTCCCTCTAGAGGAAGAAATCACCTATAGCCTCTGCAATTTTTCATGCACATGTTTTGCATTCACTAAAATGTTAGCAGACATACTGAGAGACATAGCCAAAGATAAAGATAAAAAAAAAAAAAGAAAGAAACAGAAGCAAACCCTCTAAGATCCAAGGAGCTATTTAAATAGTTTAAAACACCTGTGATTGGGAAGTTAATGACTACAGAGGACAAGACTAAAAATTTCACTAGAGAATTAGAATCTATTTTTTTTAATTGGGGACCAGCAGATGGTGTAATGGTTATATTCCTGGATGCCCTCATAGTTGACCACTGTTCAAGTCCTGGACCCAGTGGCTTAAAACTCATGTTGGGCATGTGTGCATGCATGTCCAAGAGACGGAAGAAGAAAAGATTGCAGCGTGGCCTTCCCCTCGGGGAGTGATTTATTGCTTTCAGTCTCTCTGTCTCTGTCTCTCTGTCTCTCTCTCCAGTGAGTATACGTTACATATAACAAAGCTCTCTCTCTAAAAAAAAAAAGAGAGAGAGAATCTTTTACAAATCAAATGAAAATTTTAAATTGATATCAGAACAAAAGAACGTAATAAATGGATTTAACAAAAGCTAGACATAACTGGAAAAGAAACTAGTAATTTGAAAAATAGTGAAAGTTATCAAATAAAAATGATCTAAAGTAAAACACAAAGAAAAAGGATGGAAAAGACTATAGGAGACACAGAGGACCCAGTAGAAAAACCTAACATGCAGAGAATTAGAGTATTAAAAAAAAAAAAAAAAAAAGAGGGGATAGGAAAGTAGAGCAATATGTGAAGAAATACTGACCAAGATTTTTCCAAAGCCAACAAAAGATATCAAACCACAGATTCAAGAAGACCCTCAAGCCCCATGAGGATATAGTCAACAAAAAAACCATTAACACATATCATATAAAACTGTTGGAAACCAAATACAAAGAGAAAAAACTTTGCAATATACATAAAATGTTATAGTTACATAAAGGAATAATTTTACTTCAAAAGGGCAGATAAAGAGTCACAAAGAAGGCAGTAATTTATATAATGAAAGACTTCACTGAGCACTGAAGATAGATATCCACACTAAGATGAATCTCTAAAAAAAATAAATAAATAAAAATGACATCATCCTTGCCCTCTAAGAGCTCAAGTTTGATCCATGAGACAGAAATGTAAACAAAGTTTCCATAAAGCCTGCCAAAAGTTTATTTGGTTTTTGTTTCTGTTTTTGTTTTTGTTTAAGTCTCAAAGGTGATTCTTGGGCCAGGCTGGGTCAGGGGTACATGTAAGCTATAAGATATTTACCTGTTTTCTTGCTAGAGGTACCAGGGGTGAAAACTCAGGCAGAGGGGTGCAACGGGAGATCTCACTGAACAGCAGTGAGTTGTCTCTTAGGGCTCTGTGTGGGGAGATGTCAGTGAGTTGCAGAAAATGAGACTGAAGATGTAGGCTGGACGCAGATGTAGGAAGGAATTGAGACCCACCTCCAGTCTTTAGCTGGCAAAGGTCATGATTCAAGTCGTTAGGAAGAGCACCCTCCAGTCGATGTGAGGATGCTGAGAGGGAATTGGCATCTGTCCATGAGACCAACTAGAGAGTTTGGCACTCACAAGAAAGAGTGGAACTTGCACAAAGGCAACAGAAATAGAAGTGGCAGTGTGCAAGGGTATTCTGTAGACATTTCCAAAGCAGAATGGATGGGCCTGGCCGCCACTGACTGTAAGAGACAAAAAAAAAAAAATAAGTCCGCGATGACTCAGGTATGTGGAGGATGTCACGATGGTGTTAGTGCGAGTGTTGTTTGGGAATAATCCCATGAGGCTTGTTGGGTTAGAAATATCATAGGGCTTTTGAAAGCCTGGAGGACATAACAGCATTAAAAAATGTTATGGACACTAGAGACAAAGTGGAAAGAGGGTGGGAGGGGTGTAGGAAAAGAAATTTGGGGGGAAAAATAGAGAGCTAAGACATTTGTGGGACACAGAGTTTATTATTTGTTGATGAGGATGTGTAGAGTAGTCTCAACTGGGCTGGACTGAAGTGTATATCATGCTAGGTAAGGTCTCTTTACAATATAAATGACATATAGTGATTTAAATGTATAAATAATAAAAATAAAATTCTAAATATCATAGAACTTTTCTGAAATGTCTACCAGGGAGCCCGAAACTCAATCTGGAGCTGGATGCCAGGTCAAGAGCTGACGCCAGGCTGTGAGGGCCACAGAGAGCGTGAGGCACCCGGGAAAGTTGGCACAGTAAGGCTGAGGACCGACCAGTGACCCCAAAGCTAGCGCATCTCAGTAAATGCCAATGACCCTAACAAAAGACTCTTGGGTTACTCTTTCTGAGACACGTGAAAATATTTTAATTGGGAAAAATCATTAGTAAGCTCATTACCCAGGAAAACCGTTTGAGAAACAGATCTATTATCCTATGCATGTTATGTTTTCCTGAAGTCTCTTGCTAAGCTGCATCCCCGTTTTTTTTTCGGCTTAGGCAGCAGAAACACTAATGATGTGAGCTGTAGTTAAAAAGCGTTTTCCAAGTCTGCTGCTTGAAAGCTTCGGTATGAATAATGCCGGAGGAATAGGGGGCGTTAAAGGCTATGTCTGCACTGTGTTTTTAAAATAATAGATGTCAAATAAAGAAGAAACACCACTTAAAACTGAGATGAAGCCTCCTTAACATTCGCCAATTACTTCGATTTAAATATATATATGTGTGTGTGTGTATATATATATATATATATATACACACACACACACACACACACAAAATAAATAAATAAATATACAGATGCATACACTGTATATGTCAACTAGGGAAGCTTTAGCTGCAGTCAGTCAGTCAGTTCCTCTCGGACGTGATTTATGGATAAGAATATAACTTTGTCAGTGACATGAGAAGCACTTTTGCAACCCCCGCATTATTGCAGAATACTAAAGTTGAGGTCAAAAATAACAGACTTCCTTCTGCTGCAGAAATTCTCTCACAGGGTTACACCGGATGCAATTTGAACTTTCATGTGTTTTAGTTACTTGTGGTTTATTTCTTAAAAAGTCTGTTGATCTGCTTCAAGCCCCGGAGGCCATTAACGAGAGGCAAACTCCGTTAAGATCTGTACATTCGGTCTTTGGAGATGACTCCCCGAAGTTGTTTTCCTTTACTTCTAAAAACTGACACCCTATAAAATCTACTCCATGGTGGGTCTAATCAGAGAATAAAAGAATTAATTGTTACTGAATCCCTCCTCTGCGTTCAACACTGCTTCATGACGAGACGCGAAGAGGCAGAGGAAGAGATGAGATGTGAAGCAAATGGAAAACAGAAGTTATATTTTTAAAGAAACTAAAAATAGCAAGACACTATAATCGCTGGCTAAATCATGACGAAGCAGGCAGAAGAAGAGCGAAGAGGCAGAGGAAGAGATGAGATGTGAAGCAAATGGAAAACAGAAGTTATATTTTTAAAGAAACTAAAAATAGCAAGACACTATAATCGCTGGCTAAATCAAGCAGTGTCAGTATTAAGTGTTGTAGGATTTTCTACAAGAGAGTGTGCTGTACAATTCTGGAAGGCTCCGTGGAGGAGGGAGAATTTAACCCTAGAAACATTGGTGTGTCCCTTTGGTCTGGATGCAACATTTATGTGACACTCTAACACCATCCAGGAAGGAGTTTCACACCATAGACCTAGTGTTTAAACCTGGTTGAATGCACCAAAAATTCAAACCTTCTTCTTTACACCTTAGAATAATGGTTAAAACTACAGTTTCCTTGGGCCTGCCAGGGTCTTGGTGGTTAAGGCAGCCGGATCCCACAAGGCCAACTTTACAGTTTGAGGCCCGGAACCAGTGGCTGAAAAATCATGCCAGCCATGTATGTTTACATGCCCAAAATTCCAAGAGGAGAATGGAGGAGAAGGGATTGTGGCGTGACTGTCCCCCCAGGGAATGATTTCTCACTTCCCCTCTCTCTATCTCTATCTCTTCAGCCATGCCTGCCTCTATCTTACACACACACACACACACACACACACACACTCACACACACATACACAAGACCATGTATGAAGAGGTAAAGGAGGAAGAAGGATTCTTTGTTCCCATAGGTTGATGTCTTTTTTTTTTTAAGAGACATTTTTTGCTATAGGGTACATACACTCACCAGAGAAGCAGAAAGTGAACAATCACCCCTCGGAATGGATGGTCACACTGCAATCCCTCAGCTCCATTCTCCTCTTGGGATTTTGGTCATGCACGAACTCATCCCTAGCATGTTTTAAGCCACTGGGTCTGGGACTCCAACTGTTAGTGACTGTGTGGGAGTCCAGCAACATAAATGTTACGCCATCTGCTGGTCCCATAGGCTGATGTCTTTAGCCTTATGTGAAGAGGGAGCTGCAGCTTGGTTTCAGGCCAACCTCAAGTAAAATGCCATCATGATGGAAGCTGGTCCACAGAGGCCCTAGTCCAACACTTCTTCCGAAGCTCTCCTTTCACCCTCACTTAGCTTCTTTCTGGAATCTTTGCTCTCTAGGTTCAAACTTCATGGGTGACCATTCACCAACCATTTATTAAGTACCCACAAGGTACTATGCATAGAGTAGAATATGTGTACTCGGTGAAGAGATTGTGACAAAGTATACAATCTATAGGTTCCCCTAAGGGCTGGCAGGCAGTACGGTATACAAGAATTATGGAAAGACAAAGCAATAGGTTGACCTAAATCTTTACTCTACAGAAGACTTGAGATGTACTAAGATCTGCATTGCAAGAAGGGAGGAGGCAAGTGCTGACCATTCACTTCCTCAATATACAAATGTTCAAGAGAAACTCTCTGAGAATTGCCTTGTAGTCAGGAGGGGAGGGGGACCTTCAGAACACACAGAAGGGAGAAAAATCCTTATTGGACTCAACATGAGAGATAAACTTTGGAGCCAGAAGAAAAATGGGGGAAATATTGCTTAAAATTGAAAGAAGTCTCAGTGTTTGTCCAATGGAGCCTTTGTGAGCTGCCATTTTGCTGAAACTTTGCCTCTTTTTCTCTAAGTCCTGATGCGTACTGGCATCCTATGAAAGCAGAGGCTGGTTTCTGCATTAGGGACCCCTAAGGGTCAGAGGAACCAATAGGGAGAGTCAAGGAGAGCTTTATGTCAGTGGCACCAGAACCTCGCCCAATGAGGTAGACTTTTTCTTTTCTTAGCATTTTTCTTTTCTCTTATTATTATTATTTGTTCTTATACTCAATCACTGTATATCATTACAGTATAGCAAATGAATTTTCCCATCATGCATACACTGTATGCTAGTCCAGTCAAAAATATTACCATACACATTATCATCAACAGATAATTTTCCATTTTTATGGCTCTTTATCTTTTTCTTCTTTCTTTTCCCCCTCTATTCCTTCCCTCTCACCACCCCCTATTTCCTCCCCTCTTGCCACACTGTCTCTAGAATCCTCAGTTGTTCTTCCTGCCTTTATACCTTCCAGGAATTCAGTTTCTGCCATAGAGTGTAGACATTCGGTATATATTAAATGGGGACATACAATGCCTCTATTTTATAATCTGGCTTGCTTCGCTTAGTAGTAAATCTTCCATCTTCATCCACTTTCTGTCAAATGCCAAGGTCTCGTTGTTTTTCATGGCTGAGTAGTATTGTGTAGTGTATATGTGCAAGACATGAGGTAGACTTTGTAAAGGTAGCAGTGAAGAGAAGAACATGAGGGGCGTAGGTGGGGAAAGCCATCAGCCTATGCAAAAACATATGGATCCAAAAGAGCTGTACTGTCAATGCATGGTAGGGGGAGAGCACTTCGGAATCCAGTCAGAAGAGTACCACAGGGACGGTTCTGGAGGGCCCTGTCTGCCAGGCTAGATTGTTCCGATTTAGGCACTGGGGTGCCACTAAAGGTTTCTGAACAGGGATAGAGACTGATCCTCCAAAGTCACTGACTGATATTGCCTTGGGTACTGTAATCCTGGAACTATTTATATTTCAAGTAAAAACTTACTAAAGACAAAAAAAAAAAGTCTTTGTCATCCAAATGAAGCAGTGTCAAATGAGAGACTGTAAGGGACACAGTCGGGACAGGGACTCTGACCACAACTCAGACCATTCCTTGCATCCTATGAGACTATTCCTGGAGACCCACTGCTGGGCTACGAAGAAGGCCTAGCCCAAAGATTCTCTACCCTCTCTGCCCTGAGACACCCAGGGTAAATGAGAGTCACTGACAGAACATACACCCACGACTGCACCCAGGGCTACACGGACAACCAGCCTGTGGCATGGTCTGAAACAGCAGAGTTCAAACAGGAAACTTTATTTTCCTCTCGCCACTGCCTTCAGACCTACCCTGTCAGATCTTCCTTCTCTGCCCCGAACCACAGCTTCATAGATCTCAAAACTTTCCAGTCGCTAGCAGTGCCACTACAAACTTCATTTTGTTAGTAGAACTCACTCTCGGACTCGGTTCAATCTCAATCAAAACATCGAGTTCATGCAATCCAACGCTCAGTCTTTTCTCTCTACAACCTGCCCTCCTCCTGCCCAGCTTAGCCCTGGCCTGCATGGAGGGTGGAGGGTGGCCTGTGCTTCCACTGCCTCTTCACACCCCCTGAACCTGTACCCATCCTTCTTCAGGGTCACAGTGAGGAAAAGGGGGGCACTGCAAAGTGGACACGCAAGCGACCCAGTATTGGGGCCCTGGGGAAGCTCCCACCTCAGGCTTAGGAGGTAGAGACAGAGCCTCACCCCTGGAGTATACGGTTCATTTCCTTTTCACCCCTCCCCCTTGAATTTTCAGCCTTCTTAGGTAGCTTGGAGGTAGTTGTTGGGCTAAAGCTCACAGGGCCCTTACAAGTTACACACAGCTCCTAGGACTTATTATCCCATCACTGTTGGTTTGGGGGCTTTAGCTGGATTTTTCAAGACAGCAGAAGTCCCACTCCAGGTGTCTACCTAGGTTACCACTCACTAATTGTAACAAAATCTTTCTCACCCACTCATTCATGAACTCATACCCAATGCAACTCAGTGACAATGACATTATTATACAGAAGCCCCTGAATTTGCTCTAATTTATGTTTATTAGAAAACTAGGATACGTTAAGCATGACTAATAACAAGGTTTTTATTGACACACCTCACAACTCTACGTATATGGAGCCCTTCCTTCACTCACACAATTATAATCTTATGCCAAGGTGATTAACTCCATCGTGAGAGGCCCATTTATTCGGATGTGTGGATTCTAAGATGGCATGTTACGTGTTACCTTGTATTGCTAAAGGGCATACCATGCGGGCAAGTTAAGAAATCGGGGCTAAGTGTACCTGGCATCCCCAATGGCCCTCTCTGACTGCGGCAGGAAGGAAGATGAAGGAGAATCAGCTGTGGGAAAAGGCTACGGCCAAGAGCACATGGCATAGAGGAGGGATCAGTAGCTTCACCCATGCACCCCCATAGCACACCTCCTGGAATTTTCCAGACGCAGTCCTTGGAAAAATTTTGTTCTCTGTGGCTGAGTATGCAGTGACCAGCATTATGGGAAGTACCTAAAAATCTACACCAAATTCTGGTTGGACCTTAATATCTCTCTTCATTCCTTGGTATTTTACAGATTAAGGCCTTAATCTTCACAACAAATTATTTAAAAAACAAGGTACATGCAGTATGCATTGGCCTCTGCTTCTACAAGTAGGGAGAAATTGATGAAGGGTCACTAATTTTTGTTAATTTCCTAAGCTCTTCCCACGTCAACAGAAAAATACAAGCCAGTCAACCTCTAAGACTAGAGAGACTGAATGCTTATCCAAAGTCACTACAGTTTCAACATATTCTCTGAGAAAGGACTTCAGAGTGTGGTGTGGGTCAGGATGGAAGAAAAAAAGGAACAAGCCCATTAAGAGGTAGAAGAGATAATCGATTTCTAGCAGAAAATGATTGGAAGATAGAAATTAGGAGGTAGGAGGATCAGGAGATAATGTAATGGTTACATCACTGGACTCCCCCAGGAGATAATGTAATGGTTACCTCACTGGACTCCCATGTAGTCGATGGGGTTTGAATCCCTGACCCAATGGCTTTAAACTCACACCATGCCCATATGTGTGGGTGCCCAAGTTCCTGAGAGGAGAATGGACCGCGGCATGGTCATTGCCCCCTGGGGGGTGATTTCTCGCTTTCTGTCTCTCTGGCAAGCACACATGCCCCATAGCAAAAATCTCTCTAAAAAAAAAGAAAAGAAAAAAAGAAAGAAAGAAGGAGGTAGGAAGAATTATGATTCTTAAACAAAGACAAGTTTAGCAATGTTGGCAGTTCTCAAATGAGGAGACTCATGAACCAGTCCTATATGGCAAATAGGACTGAGTAATTTCTAAGTCCTTGTGTGTTTGGTTCATAAACCAGCAGCATCACCATCACCTGGGAAATTGTTACAGATGCAGATTCTCAGGCGAGATCCTAGACGTAATGAACCAGAATCTGTATTTTAATAAGATTTTCAGGTGATCCTTTTTTGTTTTTGTTTTTTAGAGTTTTTTGCTATAGGGCGTTTGCACTCCCCAGAGACAGACAGACAGAAAGCGAGAAATCATTCCCCAGGGGGGATGGCCACGCCACAATCCCTTCTCCTCCATTCTCCTCTCGGGATCTTGGGCACGCACGCACATGTGCCCGGCGTGAGTTTAAGTCAAAAGGTATAGGACTGGAACCACAGTTGACTACATGGGAGTCCAGCAACACAGCCATTACGCCAACTGCTGGTCCCTCAGGTGATTGTGTTTTAAAGTTTGTGCAGTTTACAGTTTGAGAAGCAATGGCCTGAGCGATAAGTATTGACCATACACATATAAACGAATGGAGACCACATAATCCCCTTGAGCAGCCATTCTGAGTGCTGAAAGGGAGCAAGCCCAAAGCTTATCCTTTGCCCGCACAAACCTAGAGAATTCTCACATGGCTGGTGCCTCCCACCTGGCACCCAGTTCCTTCAGCAGG
>NW_006199712.1:2791651-2823172 GCF_000334495.1 Tupaia belangeri chinensis
ACAATTTTAGAATTCAAGAGAGCCCTTTTCTCATCCACTGACACAGCAGAGGAGATGCTGAATTAGAATTCACTTTCTCCACAAGACAGCATTTGTTGTGTGTTGACATTGCATATACCTTCAAATTATGTTTTTAATTGCCAGAGAGCACATGTGCTTGCCAGAAAGAGACAGAGACACACACACACACAGAGAAAGCACCCACCAACAGGACACAGTTGCATCACAATCCCTTCTCCTCCACATCTCCATCCTGTCAGTATTCTGGGCACTGATGTACAGGGACCCTGTGTGTTATTCAAGCCACTGGGGCTGGAATCCAAACTTCCTTAACCAGCAGACTATGGGGCTGGCCCTCAAATCAATTTATATATGTTCTTTATACTTTCCAAAAGAAAAAAAAAAAAACTGCAACAATTTGCACCAAAAGATATATATCCAACAAGGCTAATCAAATGCAAAAGAAAACTCAGGCAGAAAGAAGAAGATGCAAGAAGAAAACACTTTAATCCCGATGTTATTTAGACTAAGCAGTAGAAGTAGCTGGGTTGCTGTTAGCCAAAGCAAAGAAAGAACTACGATGAGTTATGAGACTCTCATTATCTGAGACATCCCACTCCAGGGAGGAAAAAAGAAGACATATTTTTGTCATGCCTCGCTATCAGTGTCAACAAGAAGTATTTAGAGAAAGATTTGGGCCTCCAAATCTTCAGACAAAAGGAAGAAAAAAGATACTTCAGACAGGTTTCAAGTGTACATATTTTGTTTTACAACCTGTAGTCTCCATCTGAAACTCTTCAGAACAGGAACTATCTTTCCTAGTTTTTAGCTCCCTATACAAAAGCACTGAATACCACCTGTAAATTCCATGCTGGCCACTAAATTAACAAACTCTTGGCTTGTCAGAAATGTCATGATGTGTTTTTCTACGCAAAAATGTGTCAGGACTTTTCCTACAACCCGATAATATTGCCCTCTTGTTTTCTCCCTTGTAGGTTTATTATGGAAAACACTCCTCTTCAACGTGCTCTATCTTCTTTGAGCCAATAACCCTCTGAAATGATTTCCTCCATTGGACTATGAGGAAAGTAGGCCCAGAAAATTGATGTTACTTATCTTAACTATACGGAAGTTAAAGTGGAATCCGTATTCCCAACATCCAGCCTGGTGTACTTGACACAGCAATACGCTACCTATTCTTGAAAGCCAACGTTTAATTCCTGTGTGCTTTCCAAAATCCCATTTCCAGCTACCAACGGCAAACTCCTAGGGGAAGTAACTTTCTAAGACAAGCAGAAGATGGATCTATAATGTACGGTAAAACCAGCAACCACCCACAGTCAGAAAGCTCATTCTTAAAAGAGTCAATTCGACAGGAGAGGGTTCTCCATTCAAACAGCACCTTCTCCCATGTGCTTGATAGCTCCAGCTAAAACCCTCAGAAGAGGCTGTAAAGTCTCAAAGAACTTTGAAGAGGGGAAGGGGAAAAGTAAGCCTACCATAATCAAAGAAATACAGTAATACAGTCAAGAAAAACGAATGCTGGGATTGACCATTCAGGGACAAGCTTATCTCACCAGAACATATCCCAAGAAAAGGTGTCAACCTGCACGCCAGGACTGTAGGAAAAACGATGTGAAGATGAATTGCACAGTGGGGCTGCTGATCCCCACAGCAGATGAGTACAGAGACCCAAAATATAAATAACCATCTCGGCTAGAAGGAGAGTGTCAGTGTCATTCACTTCCAGAAAATTCCAGTGTCTCCTTGCTAGGAAAACCCAGTCAAAGAAAAAAGAAAGAAGAAAGAAAGAAAGAAGAAAGAGAAAGAAAGAAAGAAAGAAAGAAAAAGAAAGAAAGAAAGAAAGAAAGAAAGAAAGAAAGAAAGAAAGAAAGAAAGAAAAAAAAAAAAGACCTTTAGTTCCTTCCCTCCTCACCTTTAATCCACCTTTGAAACAAACAAATTGGAAACCCGGGGCTCTAAATAGAGGATGTCAACTCAGGAGGCTACTCAAGATAGAGAAGATCCGCTCTGCATCATCTTGGGTCCCATTTGATGTTTCTGGCCAAGAAACTCAGAGCCCAATCTGTAACCTGCCTCTAGCAAGGGTGTTCAGGACCAAATGGCATCTATTTCTTTGTGGCTTCGATTTCTATTTATTTCCTACAACCATTTTTCCAGTGGCTAACATGTATTTGTATAAGCCACATTAAGTTAGCATGGCTTTGGCATGAGGTCAGATAAAGCTGATAAAATGGGGGGCGGGCAGGAAGGCTGACTTAGAGTGTGTGTCTATATACAGGAGACAGAGAGAGATCTGACTTGATTCCAGAACATTTCAGAAACACAGACAAAGTGCATTATTGGGAGTAACCAAATGAGAACCTCCTATCAGCCAAGAGTCCCACAAGGAGTCCCACATAACCCTCCTGGGCAAACGAAATGGTGTATAGAGCCACTGGCTTCATGGGGAGGAGGTCAGAACTAAGCCCCATTACAGGTGTTGTTGTCCACACCTATAACACTCATAGCCACCATTATTGAGAAATTACCATGTTATGCCCTTTCCAGTGCTGTCTTATTTTTATTTAGGGATACGTTACATATAGTCAAATGTGAAAATCTTAAGATGTCCAGTTTAATGAGTTTTCACAGTTATACATACTCATGTAACCACCAAATTTATGAAAAGTCACCTCCATCGCCCTAAAACAGTCTCTTGTGCCACTTTCCTGTTAGCACCCTACCTTGAAGGCAGCCATCATTCCGATTTCTATCATTATAGAATCGTTTATTCGATCCTGGAATTTAGCTCAGATGGGATCATGCTGGATGTGCTCTTTTGTGTCTTCTTCCCTTCACTCAACAACAGGAAGTTCACCCATGTTGTTTGTGTTTCACCAAAGTGTTCCTTTCCATTGCTGCGTCAGTTCAGTTACATGGATATACCACAATAATGTATGTATCTTTTCACCTGTTGATGTATATATGCATGGTTTCCAACTTCTGGCTGCTATGAATGAGTTTCCTATGAACATTCTGTACAAGGTTTTTTGGAGACATGTTATAGGCATTTCATCCTCTTTGATAACTGCCTACAAGTTTAATTGCTGAATCCTAGGGAAGATGTATGGTTAACTCTACAAGAACCTGGCAAACAGTTGTCTACAACAGTTGTACGACCAGCACTTCATGAGTGTTTCCGTTGTTCTGCAACTTGATATCAATTGTTTTCATTTTAGTCACTTTAACACATGAGTAGTGATGTCTCATTGTGAATTTAATTTACACTTTGCTGATAAAGATACCAAATGTATTTTTATGTCCATTCATATATTTTCTTTCATGAGGTTTCTGGCCACATGATTTGCCCATGTTTTTATTGGGTTGTTTAGCTTCTTACTATTGAGTTGTAAGGATTCTTTGTATTTTCTTGATACACGTCTATCTTTATTGGATATGCATTTTGCAGATCTTTTCTCCTAGTCGCTGTCATTTTATTTTCTTAACAGTGTATTTTGATGACCAGAAAATTTTAGATTTTGATGTAGTCTAACTTATCGGTTTGCGCTCGCTCTCTCTCTCTCTCTCTCTCTCTCTTTCTCTCTCTCTCTCTTTTAAATTGACATTCCGCATGCACATTCACCAGAGAAGAGAGGAAAAAGTACCCTCCAATGGGGCATGGTCATGGCACAATCCCTTTTCCTCCATTTCTCCATTCCACTGGGATATGGGGGATATATGAACATATACCCAGCATGTTTTTCAAGCCACCAGGGCTGGGACTCATAGTTGGCCATGTGAAATTCAGCTCCCTTAACTACCGTGCTGCGAGGACAGCCCTCATTTTCTCTCTCTTG
Source organism: Tupaia belangeri chinensis (assembly GCF_000334495.1). Taxonomy (NCBI): domain Eukaryota; kingdom Metazoa; phylum Chordata; class Mammalia; order Scandentia; family Tupaiidae; genus Tupaia; species Tupaia belangeri. Next base: position 2,795,512 of record NW_006199712.1, read on the forward strand.
CTCTTTCTTTTTCTTTTTTTAAGGTTTTGCCATAGGGCATGTGTGCTCACTGGAGAAGAGAGAGACAGTGAGAAGGAAAGCAGAAATTCACACCCCAGGAAGATGGCCACACCCCAATCTATTCTCCTCCATTCTCCTCTCGGACCTTGGGTGTGCTCAGCATGATTTTCAAGCCACCTGATCCAGTACTCGAACCAGAGTTGGTCATCTGAGAGTCCAGGGCCCCAATCATCATGCCACCCACTAATACAACCTCAATTTTCTCTATATGTATTGTGCTTTTCTCATCCAGACAAAGAAGTCTTTGCCTACTCTTTTTTCTACGTTTTTCTTAAGAAATTTCTTTGTTCTGATTTATGTGTTATGTCTGTAATTCAAATCAAATTAACGTTTACATTGGAACTAACACAAAGGTCGAGGCTTATTCTTCTCCCCTCTTGATATTAGGCTGTCCCAGCACCATTTGTTGGAAAGACTTCCTTTTCTCCTAATAAAATAACTTGGCACCTCAGTCAATTACCATTGTATCTAGTTTAGTCTTTACAACAACGCTTTGATGTATTTTTCTCTTTTTATGAGTTAGGAAACTGAAGCTCGTTAGGATGAGATGACCTGCCCAATGTCACACAACCACCAAAATGAGGTGTGTTATTAATACCTGTCCGCTTGATGCTTAGACATCATCCTATGTGTCCTCATCCTTTACAGACCCACGACGGTGCCAGCTCCAGGCTCAGCAGTAACGGCTCAAGAGAAGCCAGATCCCGTATGGTGACTGCAGTTGGGCTGCCTGACCTGGCCAGTCTGAAATAGGTTGAGCATGCATTTAAGGGCCCAAGATTTAACAGAGTGGAGGAAGGGCATTACAGGTGACCAGGCCCAGTGGAGTGTGCCCATTTCTCTCTCTCTCTCTCTCTCTCTCTCTCTCTTTCTCTCTCTCTCTCTCTCGGAAGGCTGCATATTAGATTTTGCACATGAGCAAATGTTCGTCCATTTTGTACCCTTCCTCTAACATGGCTGTCTGCTTCTGGATTCCTGCTTGCTCTTCCCATGAGAAAACAGCTAGTGCTAAAACCGCATCCGGGACGACATCCTGTACCTGCTACTGTCTTTGTTGACTATCCCTAAACTCCTTTGTTTGGCAATGTAACTGGTTGCATGGAAACCCCACTCCCCTCAGAAATATTAACCTGCTTGACTCAGCTTCTGTAACTGCCCTCACATGTGAATCCTGCACACCTGGCAACCGACCCCTGTAAGAAGCTACCCCAAACTTTGGATGGCGCTACAGTTCCGACTCTCGCCCCTGAGCCTCGGGCTGTAGCAGCTGGCCAGCTAATAAAAGACTCCCTTTAACCTTAATCTGGCTTTGCTGGTCGTTTATTCGGTTGCACTCTACAACTCTCTCTCTCTCTCCCCCCTCCACCCCCCCTCTCTCTCTTCCCCTCCTCCCCTCCCTCTCTCTCTCTCTCTTCCCCCCAATGGTCTATCATGAATAAGGAACAAATATTTTTAAAGGCCCTACCCCAGGAAGACTTTCCCACCATTTCTAATCTTCCTGTTGCTCACTCTTCTAAATTCCAATTGCACTTACACGTTGAATGTACTCACAGGCACTCCCCACATAATGACTGAGTTCTGGTCCTACGACTAGGTCACCATATGAACTGGTCAATATTCAGACCTGTGTACTGACAGGCTTGGGCCCATCCACACTCCAGGCCCCTCCTTCACCCAGGGCTTATTTGTGAGGAGAGGCACACCTAAGTTCCAACTACAGGGATAAATTTATAAGCCATAACAGTAATTTTTAAAAATCAAAACATTATAAGTTTATAATCTTTCTATAAGCTTTTATTACCTGCTATTTCTCACACTATTATACAACTATACATACATATTACATATAAGTTGAATACCCCTAACCACCTACACTACATTTTATAGGTGACTTCAGGATTTCTCAAGGTCATTCTGGCCTTTTTGTGCTATATTTAGAATCAGAACCCCCACAAAAGCCATAGCTCTGCTAGGCCTCCTTCATGCCTGTCATATGAGGGTCAATAGAGACTGTGTGCATGAGCCACTTTGCAAACTAAAAGTCGCCAGAAAACCATATCTTTGTAGTAAATACAAAATGTACACGAGCTCCGAAACACAGAGGAATTACAAAAAAAACGCTGAGAACTGAATCATGGGCCATTCACTTTCAGATGAGGGTGTTTCTGAGCAGTCCTGAAGAAGTCATTCTGAAGAATTAGAAAGGCCTGGACTGGCTCCATGTGTAGTGGTTAAGGTAGCCAGCTCCCACATCTGGACCCAGTGGCTTGAGAAATATATCAGGCATATATATATGTGTGCCCAAAATCCTGAACAGAGAGAAAGATGGAGGAAAAGGGATTGAGGTATGACCACCCCTCATGGGAGGTGCTCTCTCCTCTCCTCTCTCTGACAAATGTACATGCCCTCTAGCACAAGGGAAAAAAAGACAGAAAAGAAGAAAGAAAGGAGAAAGGAAGAGTAAAAAGGCCAGTCATGGCCTACAACATAGTCTAATAGTCAAGAAAGACAGCCATATGGCCAACCACAGTTTGAATCCTGGCCCCACTGGCTTGAAAACCAGGCTGAGTACAGGCGCATCCCCCAAAACCTGACCAGGTGGATGAATGAAGAAGGGATTTGCAGTGTGACCACACCTCACTGAGAGATGTTTACTCCCTCTCTCCATTTCCTTCTGGTGAGTGCATGTGCCTTCTGGAAATTTCAGGAATAAAAGACCAATCTCATCAGAAAATGCAAGATTATTGAGCTTAACTGCAGGTGGGGAAGCCCATGCTGGAAGCTCAATATAATACCAAGCTTAAGAGCATGAGCTCTAAAATGGGAAAAACTGCACCAAGAAATGCAGAAGCAGCACCCTTAGAGGACAAGGATGTCTAAGAGTCAGAAAAGCCATAGGCCTGGGGCCCACTAAGGAGGTGATGCAGTGACTGAAAGGTTAAATGAATTCTTCACAGCAGCTGGTTCCTTAGAGGAGCTGGAGCAATTCCCATCCCAGAAACATCACCGGCAGGAAATTACAGACGGGGTGTGATCGAGACTGACGCCCCCAGGGGAAGTCAAGCAGCCTCCAGAGAAGGCGCTAGAGAGACAGCAGGGATAAATCACGGGGACAGAGGGCAGCACCCGGGAATTCAGAAGGAATTAAAAGGCTGAACGGCAGAGCATGTGTTGGAGATATGAAATCCAGGTCACCCACCGAGAACATTCCCGTGCGGGAGCCGATGAGAAGGGCAGCTTCAAATTCCCCCCGATGGCATCTGCGGGCTTACTCTGATACCAGGACACAACCAAGCACTTGTTTCCACAAAGTTAAGGAGAGAATTCAGCCTATCTCTGTGGAAACTAAGAACAAAAAACTCAGATGCTCAAAAAATAAGAACTGTCATGGCCAACAGGTAACGTGGGGGTTAGGGTGCTGGGCCCCCACATGTCTAACTGCAGTTCGAGTTCCAGACCTGGCAGCTTGCTTGCTTGCTTTCCCTCTTTCTCTCCCTCTGGGGAGTGCACGTGCCCTGTAGCAAATTTAAAAATAATAGTGATAATAAATAAAATTAAATACATAATTTTTAAAAAGCCTGTTGAGGCCAACAGGAGTGGTGGTTAGGGCACTGGACTCCCACATGGCCAACCATGGTTTGAGTCCCAGACCTGGAAGCCTGCTTTCTTACTTTCCAATCTCTCTTTGTATCTCTCTCTGTCTCTCTGGTGAGCACATCTGCTCTATAGCAAGATTTTAAAAATAATAATAATAATAATGACAATGATAAATAAAACTAAATAAATAATATTTTTTTAAAAAAAAAGAAAATAGGGGCCAGCAGATGGCATAGTGGCTAAACCACTGAATTCCCACATGATCAACCATGGTTCAAGTCCCAAACCTGGTGGCTTGAAACACACGCCGGCAGCCTGTGCATGCATGCCCAAGATCCTGAGAGGAGAATGGAGGAGAAGGGATTGTAACGTGGCCATCTCCCCAGGGAGTGATTTCTCACTTTCTCTCTCTCTGTTCCTTCAGCGAGCACCTTATGGGGGGGGGGGGGGACTGTCCAATTGTTGTTTTCATCTAAATCATTAGAATACATTCTCAGCACTACCTTTTAAAAACAAAAGAGCCTTGCAATCTAAGGACAAATCTCACCCTTTTGGTAACTCAAGAAATGGTTATGCGGTCGAATCAAATGAACTTACAAATGTTTTCTTAATGTCTCCTCAGGTCTTTGTAATCTTCTAGAATTCTCTGGGGAAAAAAAATAATAGCAACAGGGAGTCTCTCACAGATACAAAGCAATTTATGTAAAATACCTGTACATACACAGGAACTCAATTACCCACGCAAATATAAGGAAACACAGCTAATTCGCAAATGGCCATGAAGCCACCTCGTACCAATGGCCACCAAGCACCTCACATGCAGGAGCTTATTTATCCTCAGAAAACGCTGCGGTAATAACAACATCGGCAACATATTTGAATTATTTCATTTTGTTCTCAAGCCTTAGAGGGAAGTTCTAGCCTTATCCCATTTTACAGATAAGGAAAGGATTTAAAGACACTACATAATTTCCTTGCGGTCATACAGGTAGTGAGTATAAACCAGAACCTAAACCCAAGTGCCTTACCTCATCGCTCATGTCTTTAACTCTGCTAGCCTCTCCCTATTTTAAGATGAGGAAACTGAGCCCTACAGAGGTTAATACTGTCAAGGCGCACCCAGCTAGTGAGTGGTCACGTCAGAAATTGGACTCCAGTCTTTCTCATTCTAAAGCTCATGCATGCTCTTAAGCTTGATATCATATTAAATTGACTCTCTTGTGGCCAGCAAGTGGCGTGGTCATTCAGGCCCTGGACTCCCACATGGCTGACTATAGTTCAAGTCTCAAACATGGCGGCTTGCTTTCTCCTTTTCCCTTTCTCTCTCTGTCTCTCTTTGGTCAAATTTTAAAATAAATAACAGTGGGAACCAGCAGTTAGCGTAATGGCTATGTCGCTGGACTCCCACATAGTCGACCGTGGTTCGTGTCCCGGACCCGGTGGCTTAAAAAAACTCACGCCGGGCGCATGTGCGTGCATGCCCAAGATCCCGAGAGGAGAATGGAGGAGAAGGGATTGCGGCGTGACCATCCCCCCTGGGGGGTGATTTCTCGCTTTCTGTCTCTATGTCTCTCTCTGTCTGTCTGGCGAGCGCACGTGCCCTACAGTGAAAATCTCTCCAAAAATAAATAAATAAATAAATAAATAACAGTAATAAATCAAATTAAATAAATAAATAACTTTTAATTGACTCTCACACAAATCTAATTTCAGTTTGGATTTGAAATTTGCATAAAATGTGAATTCAAGAAAATTCGAGTGCTTCAAACCAACACCCAGGCGTCATGGTGAAGGACTGGTTCAGAAGAAGTTGTGTGGATGTCTGAGCGACCTGGCCCAGCCCGGGGCTTCACACTGCCGTGAAGGATGGTCCAGAGCACTGCTCGACAACAGCAATATCACCTCAGAGCTCTACCTAGTTCACACCCGCTCTGGCAGTGAGGGGAATAGCTGCTTAGGGTTTAAAGTTAATAGCTGTAGACGTGGGAAAAGAGACTCTCTAGCGTTATTTGCTTTATCAATAAATTTACTTAGTGCTCACACTAGATGGGAGGAAAATGAATATCTCCTAAAGCGTAGTGGGCATCTGGTGCTTGAGGTCTACCACCTTTCTCCACCAGAAGGTCCCAATTCAAGGCATAGTGCCTTCCCACAACCTTGGGTTGGCAGGTGACCGTACCAAACCCATAGGACACCCCCGAGAATTGAGTCTTGAGAGGAGAGATACAGAGAGAGGTTCCTACAGTTGATTCACTTCAGCAGCCATGCCCTGGACACTGAACTGCCCAGGTCCCCCCAGTCCCTGCTCTGAACAGCGCCTGACAGCCTTGCCCTGAAGTCTGTGAACAACCTCATATCCTCTAGCACTTTCCTTTTCTGCTCGTTAGCTAGAGTTAGTTTCTGTGGTCTGTAAGAAAAGCTAACTGAACTCAAGTTGGCCAAGGGGCTGCATCCTATGACACTGATGAACGGAGGCCTCAGAATCCACTACAGAGACCAAGAAGTAGTCGCTATGGAGGAAGTAACGAGAGAAGTGTCAACCACATGGAGAGACAAGGAGATGCGGGAGGAACGAGCTCTCGTTTTGTTGAGTTTCTGCACCAATTTGCATCCCTGAAATCCTCTGTCCTTTACATGATTCACACTTTTCACTGTTACTCATCCTTTAAACCCACAGATTTATTATCCTGTGCTAAGCAGTTCAGCTGCCTGGAGCATGATGCTAATGAGGACTGCATTTATGACTTGATCTTGGGGGCTGGTTACAGACACGAGTCATAGTTCTGAGTCAGACACAAATGGCACTCCGAACTTGGTCAACACTCTTTTGACATTTCATGGGGTTGGAGTAATGAAGCTGATGGACAACGCGAATCAGTGTCACAAATTCAAGTTCAGCTCATATTTCTGAAGATCCTGCTCCATGCCAGGCAGTGCATTAAGCACTTCCCAGGCATGATCTCACTGGCCATCAAGTATACACTTGTGATAAATGGATCGGACTCTACTACAAATGAATGACATAACCGCATGGCAGAAGGTAGAGGAGAAAGACCTGAGCTGAGTAACTGGGTAATATACCCTTGACTGGATAATCTAAGGCCAAAGACGAAAACTACCCATCAACACGGTACTCCGGGTGACACAGGGTTTGCTGGTACATTTGCTTCTTGCAGGGTCCTTGGGTTAGCAATTCTGAAACTGTTTTCCATGTAGGCTAGTGTGGAGGTAGGTAAGTAAATAAACTGCAGATCATGAAACCCAAGTTTCTTACTATTAGAGGGGAAAATTACAAATAAATAAAGGGAGAAGGTTTGAATAAATCTTATGGAACTGGGTTGGAGCCAGAGGCAGCCGTGTGAATTTACAACTGTTCTTTTTTTCTTTTCCATTGTGGCAAAATATACATAAACATAAAACTTACCATTTAACCTTCCATTCAGTGGCATGAAGTACATTCACGTTATTGTACAACCATCATCACTTTCCATCTCCAGAACTTTTCTGTAATCTTTTTTTTTTCTTTTTTTGGAGAGGTTTTTTGCTGTAGGGTGCGTGTGCTTGCCAGAAAGAAAGAGACAGAGAGACAGAAAGCGAGAAATCACCCCCCGGGGGGATGGCCACGCCATAATCCCTTCTCCTCCATTCTCCTTTCGGGATCTTGGGCATGCACGCACACACGCCCGGCGTGAGTTTAAGCTGCTGGGTCCAGGACTTGAGCCGTTGTCGCCTACTTGGGAGTCCAGCGACATAGCCATTACGCTAACTGCTGGTCCCCTGTAATCGTAAACTGATACTCTTATACCCATTGAGCAATAACTCCCTGCCCCTCCACCCAGCCCCTAAGAACCACTACTCTACTTTCTTTCTCCACGAATTTGACTATTCTAAGTGCTTCATATAAATGAGGTCATGCAGCATTTGTCTCTTTGTACTCAGCCTATTTTTCCTTGTATAATATTTTCAGGGTTCATCCTTGCCGAAGCACATATGTGAACTTCATATCTTTTTTTAAATCATTTTTTTTTTATTTATACATTCAATCACTGTGAATCATTACAGCTTTAAAAATGAATTTTTGGGACCAGCAGTTGGTGTAATGGCTATGTCATTGGACTCTCATGTAGTCGACTGTGGTTCAAGTCCTGGACTCAGTGGCTTAAATTCGCACCGGGCGCATGTGCGTGCATGCCCAAGATTCCGAGAGGAGAATGAAGGAGAAGGAATCGCAGCATGGCCATCCCCCCCCGGAGGTGGGGTGATTTCTCGCTTTCTGTCTCTCTGTCTCTCTCTGTCTTTCTGGTGAGCACCCCGCGCCCCATAGCAAAAACCTCTCCAAAAAAAAAGAAAAGAAAAGAAGCCTGGACTTCATTTATATTGTGACAGGCCATGAGGAGTAGTGACACCTTTATCACAAAAGAAGAAAACAGCTGTCTATCTCAGGTCAAGACGACCGGGATGGAACCCCAGGCCAGTTGCTCATGATTTTGTTCTAATGGACTTGGAGATGGAGGGAGGAGGCAATACCAGTTAGGGTTGCAGGTTGTGCTAAAGGGATATATTGGAGGGATGTGGGGGCTCTCTCAATCAATTGAAAAACTAAAGATCAAGGCTTGGAAAAAGAGAGGCCAAGGCTACCAGGAACACAGCCAAGGTCCCTCCTAGACAGGGTGTTACCAGGTCTCCCCAGCAGGGCCAATGCTACCCAGCTCTGCCTGCCACAAGTCATCTCCAACAGGCCCTGCGACCTTGCATCCCTGCCGGAGAATTCCAAATCCTGGTCGTAGGTCTTATTTGCCAAACAAACGAGTGAGGACTAAAGAGTAACGAACTGCCCCCCTCTTTCCTTCTATCAAGGCATCTTGAATCTGTCTTTTTTCTACCACCCTACCCCCCCACACACACACACACACAAAGAGATTTGTCTAAGAGTCCTCTGATGTTTGAGACGGCCAGCAATGACGAATGCCGACCACACCTGGACAGTCCAACTACATGCTTGGACTGATTATGGAACAGTTGTCGCAACCTGCCTGTCCATTTGTCTAGGTCTAGAAAATTCATTTGCTCCTGGTTTTTGAGCACTTCAAGGTAGCTTATCTTTTTAAGAAGCCTATAAGGGAGAAAGGCTCCCAGGAAAGAGAAGCCTCCCTTCTGTAGAGGGAGAAAGCAGCAGCATTTATGAGATGAGTATTTACTGAGCGGAGGAGCAGAGGAGGTAACTCATGCCCCAGCCCACAAGCCTGGGCTGGAGCCATGTGTCGCATTTCGGGTGCCCCATCACAGCAGGAAATGAAGCAAATGATTGGGAAGATACTAGGCCGGCTGGCTGGGAGGGCTGGAGCTTTGTATTCACTATCTTCAGCAGGCTGCTAGGTTATATTCCAGAAAGGAGTTATTCAGCCCAGACTAGGGAGACAAAAAAGCAAATTCAATTGAGGTTCATAAAACTTATGAAGCATATGCTGAAAAGTGCCTCAGCAACTCACTCTGGAGCCTTAGCCCATAAATAACACAAGGACAAAGGGTGAAGAAAATGAAATTGGAGACTAGGAGAAAAAAAAATCTCTTTTTCACAAGGAGTTCAGATGGGTTTTCCTGCGGCAGGCAGGAGTTGCCAGTGCGGGCAGGGTAGAGAATGTCTTTAAGAAGCCCATTTCCTTTCCATTCTTTCTTACCTTGTGTGGCATTCGCGGGTGTGGGCTGTTGGCTCTTCTTGATTTAGGATGTAATTATATGATCATTGGGAAGGGCGGACTCAGAGGGTGTCAGAACAGTTCATAAGTAGCAGATTCACGTCTGCATCTCACCCGTCTCTCCATGTGACTCTCCTCAGTTTCTTTTCTCTGGGAGATCTCTAGGTGGACGTGAACACAGCACTGGAGTCCGAAGTCACAATCACATCTCCCCATGCCCTTCCCAAGGTACTATGAAGGTGAGTGGGGGAGCATCGAACTCCAGCAGGCACGTCTAACACTGGGCCCCTCTTTCTCTTCCAGTAAACCAAGGGCTGAAGAAAGTGGCCTTGGGGTAAGAAATGCCATCACCTGGAGATGCCTTCGTTGTGGGATCTTTTTTTTTTTAGAGAGACTTTTGCTATAGGGCACATGTGCTCACTAGAGAGACAGAAAGTGAGAAACAACCCCCCAGGGGGGTGGCCACACAGCAATCCCTTCTCCCCCATTCTCCTCTTGGAATTTTGGGCATGCGTGCACACGCACCTGGTGTGAGTTTTAAGTCACCAGGTCTGGGACTCAAACCGTGGTCCACTATGGGACCATGGGAGTTCAGTGACGTAACCAACACCATCTGCTGGTCTCGGTCATTGATTTTTTTTTTTTTTTTTGGAGAGGTTTTTGCTATAGGGCGCGTATGCTCACCAGACAGACAGAGAGAGAGACAGAGAGACAGAAAGCGAGAAATCACACCCCCCCCCCAGTGGGAGGTGCCAAGCCGCAATCCGCCCCCCAGTGGGAGTGGCCATGCCGCAATCCCTTCTCCTTCATTCTCCTCTCGGGATCTTGGGCACACATGCACAGGCATCCAGCGTGAGTTTAAGCCACCAGGTCTGGGACTCGAACCGCAGTTGACTACATGGGAGTCCAGCAACCTAGCCATTATGCCAACTGCTGGTCCCAGTCATTGATTTTTTTTTTTTTAAACAGCCAATGAAAGGAAACAAGACTGGCCATTCTCCCAGTTTTAGGAAAGTCACTCCTGGCCAAACCGATGAAGCAAGAACTCCTTCTGAAATCACAACCACAGGGAGAACAGTATTTGCATGACAGAGCCTGGAAGAAGCTGGGGATGTAACCAAAAAGAGAGAGAGAGACTGAGAACCAGGACAAGAAATTGGGCTGCAGAAGAGCAGAACTAAGCCCAGCCAATTCTAAAGACACAAGTGGCCCATCTGCTTGCTCAGGATGGATTGCTTCAATTTAAATTTTTTGAAGAAACAAAGGACAGAGGAGGCCAGATGCCATAATTTAAAGCAAATCAGTATCTAGAAATTCTCCTACAGAGAACTAAGCTGTATAGCGTTTTCTTTGCCCACTCATATGCCTTCTGTTTTCACATAAAATCTAGTGTCTATTTCAAAAAGGGAAAATGTATGTAAGTCTGCTAGCCCATTGTTAGGAAGACTGTATCCATTAGAAATGCATTTGACTGTAAATAACAGGGAAAAAAAAAAAACTGTCAGAGGCTTAAATAGATAAGACCGTATTGGTCCTTTGCAAGAAGTAGGCTGAATTCAGCAGTCTAGCAGGACACGAAGCCTTCAAGAAGTTCACGGAAACTGTGTATTATGGAGAAAAAAAAAAATTAGGTATGGATTTCAAAACTATTTTGCACCAAAATAAACTTGTATTTTGATTTACTTTTCCACAAACGTTTTGAAGTACCCACATAACTCAGATTCAACGCTATAGCATCAGGAATCCCACTCTTCTTTCTGTTCCGCAAGCCTCCTGCCTTAGTCCTCCATTCAATGTTTATTGCCTCATGGTTCCAGCATAGCTGCTGTACCTTACAACGTGCAGACATTGTATCTATATCCCAAGCAGAAAGAAGTCAAAGAAACAGAAAGGAGTCGCATTTGTTTCTAGAAAGTAGATGCTTTTTCCAAAAAGCCCTTTAAAAGTCTGCTTCTGATCACTCAAGTGACCAGATTACAAGGTAACCGAGAGTTATGCAGTTTCAACTGGAAATATTGCCAGTCCCTAACAACATCACCATTCAATTACGAAAGTGAAAATGAATATTAGAGAGACCGCCTATCCCACAACCACAGGCAGCAGTCCAGACGTGTCAGTGCAAGCGTTGGAGTCTGCTGAGTGGCAGCCGCTGTCTGAAGAACACTGGCACTTTCTAGTATACTAACATACAAATGGATGAGGCTGCAGGGCCAGCAGGTGGCGTGGTGGTTAAGGGTGCTGGACTCCCACACGGCTGATAGCAGTTCAAGTCCGGGACCTGTCAGCTGGTTTTCTCACTTTCCCTCTCTCTCTCTCTCTCTCTCTCACTCTGTCCCTCTCTGGTCAAACTAAAATAAATAAACTTAAATAAAATAAATATTTTTTTAAAAAAATGTATGATGCTAAGTTTTCGTAGGGGTTAGTCTTGTCAGCCGTTCAGTTTCCCAAATATATAAAATAGGTCCAAGCAGAGTTGGAATTATCTATTGGGAAGAAGGGGCCAAAAATGTTCCTAAAAATATAAAATGTGCATCTAAGTTTTCTCCTCAACCATAAGGCCTGCCACATATAATTAGTAGTTCCCGATTTATGTCTAGCAATAATTCAATTACTGTTTGCTTGGAAATCATTGGGCTGATGGGACCAGCAGATAGCATAATGGTTCTGTTGCTGGACTCCCATGTAGTAGACCGTGGTTTGAGTCCTGGACCTGGTGGGGTGCATGTGCTATGTGCCCAAAATCCTGAGAGGAGAATGGAGAAGTTGCCGCTCCAATCTCCAGGCCCATTGAAGGAAATGGCTCTGGAATAGCATAGTAACTCTGGGCATGCCTGACCACAGCACTGCATCCCAGGCCTGCAACCCGATTCAGTTAGTCTTTCTCTCCCTCCAGCTCCTGACATGGTGAATGTCACTTTCTCAGCGAGGCCCTCCCTGGCCACTTTGCCACACCTTTGCTGTGCCCTGACCCTCTTTATTTCCCTCCATGGCCCCTCTGTACGTGCACTGTCCATGTCTAAAGGCCCCATGAAGACAGGCACCCTGCCTACTCCTGCCGGTGCCTGCCGCAGTGCCTGGCACACAGCGACGCTCCAGAAATGCCAGCCCGATGACTTCTCTCCCTTTTTTTTTTAAGAGACATTTTTGCTATAGGGTTCAGGTACTTGCCACAGAGACAGAAAGTAAGAACTTACCCCCTGGGGGGTTGGCCACACCACAATCCCTTCTCCTTCATTCTCTTCTTGGGATCTTGGGCACACACAAGGTAAGTTTGTGTTTGTTTGTTTGTTTGTTTGTTTGTTTTGCTATAGGGCACGTGAGCTCACCAGAAAGATAAAGAGAGAGACAGAGAGATAGAAAGCAAAAAATTAACCCCCCCCCCCACCGAGAGGGGGAAACACACACTCTCCATTCTCCACTAGGGATCTTGGGCATGCACACGCGCACGGCTTGAGTTTAAACACCAGATCCGGGACTCGAACCACTGTCGACTACATGGGAGTCCAGGGACATAGCCATTACGCCAACTGCTGGTCCCTGAGGTCAATTTTTAAAGTCACTGGGTCCAGGATCAAATCGCAGACGACTACGTGGGAGTACAGCAACATAACCATTACTCCATCTGCTGGTCCTTGTCCTCTCATTTTTCAAACCAGAAAACTGTGGCTCCAAGAGGTTCAGGTTGCACAATAACAGCAGAGACAAGATTTGAATCCGGACAGGGGCTGAAGCTTCTCTTACAAGGGGAGGAAAGATGCTGTTTGACATAACGTGAGTGAACTAGAAGGAACAAGGTCAAGAGAAACAGGCCGGGTTACGAAAGAAATGCCGTCTGTCCTCGCTCGGCATATACTGTGTGTCTGCACTCCGTGGCAGAAACTGACGTTCTCAATGACACGGAAGTGGAGAAGGTCATGGCAGATGCCCAGAGGTCCTACTCTGCTCTATCTGCCTCCATATTGTGGACGTTCCCACAGCTCTGTGGCTTAGATTGTAGCGGCCTGCTGCTCCTGACACGTTAACAGAGGGGTCTATTATAGTTCTCCAAGTCTGCACTGAATCCTATTTCTCAATCTTTGTCTCCTCTTCAGACCTCACTTCCCCACTGCTGGACATGACCCCATATCGCCTTCAACCCTTCATTACTTGGGCACAAAATAGGCACTGGTAAGCATTTATTTAAAACTGTCTTAAAGTCCCCGATTGGCAAAGTCATAGTTTGTTGGAAATAACATACATTATCAAAGCAACTGTGAAAATGCTTATCCATTTTGCTCAAAGAATTTCAGCGATGGCAGGTGTAATTCGCCATATCCCATCAGTTACTGTTTATTGAGTACCTACTTCATGACAGCAGTGCTCATGGGATGCTTCCCATAAATTATTTCTCATCCTTTCAAAAGGTAACATTTTCCCATTTTCGAATTGAGAAAAAGAGCCATCGAGAATTCCAGTGAATTGCCTGAGGTTGGGTCATAAAGAATAAGAGAAAGGATGGACTTTTTCACTAAGTGTTACCATACTGTGAATAAATTAAGTACCAGGACCAGCAGTTAGCATAATGGCTATGTCGCTGGACTCCCATGTAGTCCACTGTGGTTCAAGTCCCAGATTCGGTGGCTTAAACTCACACTGGGAGCATGAGCGTGCATGCCCAAGATCCCGAGAGGAGAATGGAGGAGAAGGGATAGGGGTGTGGCCATTCCCACGGGGGGGGGGGGGTGATTTCTCGCTTTCTGTCTCTCTGTCTCTCTCTGTCTTTCTGGTGAGTGCACGTACCCTATAGCAAAAACCTCTCCCCCACCAAAAAAAAACAATTAAGCATCCATTCGGGCCTGAAGCCCTCATAAAGAAAACTTAAGAAGCATTAAACATTCAACCATAGTCTTAAAATAAAACCCCACAAGGCATTGTCTGAGCCATAGGATCCATAAGAGTTAACATACAGAACTTTCCCGCCTCAATGAGAGAAGTCACTACCCTCTCCCAACAATGTCGGTAAAGAGGAAGCCATTTCTGACACACTCCAAGAAAGAGCTTCATACCCTCAGTCACTTCCTACCTGCCCAGCTTCTTGCAGACAGACCTTCCACCTTACTCACAGCTCCTGTCTACACAGGGCTTATAGCTCTATTCCAGACCCACCCTCAAAAAAGAAACGTTGGGGGCCAACCCATGGTGTGGCCGTTAAGGCAACTAGATCCCGCATGAGCAACCACACGGTTCAAGTCCCGGACCTGGCAACTTGAGAAACGTGCTGGACAGGTATGTGTGTGTGCCCTCAATTCCAAAAGGAAGGAGAGATGGAGAAGATGGGATTCAGTGTGACCATCGCCCGTGTTTTCTCTCTCTCTCTCTCTCTCTCTCTCTCTCTCCAGTGAGCATGCACTCTCTGACAAACTGAAAAAAAGGAAAAAAAAAAATTGCCTATCGTTAGGGAGCATGACAAGGTTTTCATTTTCTCCAGTTTACAGAAGTAGAATTGAAGACTCCGAGTGAAGAAGATTGCCTAAGGTCATTTATTTTGTTTTCCATCAAGCCTGGGTTTGAACCCACGTCTGAGGACACCAAACCCTGTGCCCTTTCCTCTGTTTCTCAGAGAAGCTTTGGCGTCCACACAGGATGTAGAGGCCACGGAGAAGGAGGAAGAGGAAACATGTGATGGGCAAAGGCAGCGTCCTCAGAGTCACCCCATCCTGACCGGGTTTACCTTTGGGGACTCCGCAGCACAGCGTGTTAGGGAGCAGCTGAGTCGCCATAGCCACGACCTGGGACTTCCACACTGTGCCGCCTTGGTGGTTCTCATCCACGGGAAGAAAGTACCACCAAGCTCTTCCCACAGAACTTACTCCCTTGGACAGAGGGGCTTAGAGAGTTCTAGAACTTCTGCTCATTTCCTGCCGCAGACTCTGGAGTCAGACAGACCTGGGTTCAACTCCCACCTCTGCCCCCAACCAGGCAAATAACGTCCATGTCCCCACCTGTAAGAGGGGGCAGGGAGAAGGTGTCAGGGAGGGCATGAGGGATGGAGGCGCTAATGGGTACACAGCCCTGAACAAAGTGGCAGCAGCAGGCTTGGCTGTTATGTCTGTCCCTACCAGCTGGAAGAAGGTCCCAGAGGAGCCACTTGGCCCAGCTGCAGGGAGTTAACAGGGCAGAGGAGGCAAAAATTGCTCTTCTTCAAAGGTCAGCAAGACATTGCCTAAAGGGCCTCTGGCTTCAGACGGAGGCACACGGGCTCCCTCGATGAATCACACGGACGGTGTAAGCTGGGAAGTGTCCTTGGGTTCCACGACAGCGGCCGTGGCCAGTGTTTGCCAAGGAACACCATTCACTCACACGGAGGGAAGTGAAAATTCCCAGCGGCAGCTTGTTTGCAAAGCAGCCATCCAGAATCTAAGTCCGCTTTTTTTTTTTTTTTTTTTTTCATAAAAATGCATGAAAATACTGTTTTTCTTTGTTTATACCATTTCTAGCATCGCAACGTTGTCTAAGAGACACATTATCATAACTATGGTCACCCTCTGTGCACAAAACCTGCTTCTTTCACAAAATATAATTATTCCCGCGCTCCATGCTTTTAGCCAAAGATTAACTTGTAGCAATTTAAAAGGTCAAAGCGGAGATCAAACTGTGTGTGTTTTAATCTCTAAAAAATGTAAATTGGCCCAAAGTTTTAAATATAACAAGCCCTGTGGGTAGACTATATGCTCAGGAAAAGTTTCCTGTGACACACGCACTCGTCTTTGGATAACCAGCTTGCATCCAGGCAGAGATGAAACCTCGGATGAGGTATTCGCCGCGGAACAGTAAATGCTCATGCTTTATTGAAAAAGGAACAAGCAAACAGAATAGAAATATCACAGGCTCCCCCACGCGCTATGGTTACCACGAAGGTAGTCCCCAGCGTGGTGGTCACGATGATTTATTCAGTCAACGTTTAAATAAATGCCTTAGTATGTTTGTATTGATTGCACTTGTTTTCGCTGACAGAAATCGTGTCTGCTAACTCCATCTCTGAGTTGGGTTTGGGGGACTATAAATTCCACCAAGGGGTTCCATAAACTGTCCTGAAAAACGAGCCCCACTTGCATGGAAACAAAACGCATTCCTTTCCACATGGCTGTTCTTCAACAAGAAATAATGAAGGAAAGCAATGTTGAAATGTGCTGTGCAATTCTTAATGGCATTTGAATAGTTTAAATTAGGAGCCAAAGGCCTCTCGGCATGTGGTTTTGCATAAACACTGCCCTTTCATGATATTAATTGGGGTGGGAAGAGAGAGAGGAGCGAGCACAGAGATGTCAGATGCCAGGCCTCAGCCCAGCTCTCCCGGAGAGGGAGCCAAGAGGTGGAGTCCCCCTCAGCCCCTGGAAGCAGCAGCCAGCCCAGTGATTTCATAGAGCAAACCCTATCTGCACACACGGCTGACAGCTAGCTGGCCTGGACACTTCCACTGTTAATGTGTATAACGTTCAGCAAGGAGGAGAGCTTGAAAGTAAGTAAGGGGCAGATGATTCCCACAGCAAACCAAAATCCATCTTTTCTGACCTCTACAAAGAGGGCGATTATAATGAGATGCCAGACAAAGAGGGTGATAGTAATGAGACGCCGGAAGACAGACAGCTATGGGGTGTGTGCTTTACGATGTGCAGACATATCTTAGACCACAGCACCCCAATGATGGAGGCACAGAGACCTTCCTCTTCTAGGGAAAGCTGGCAGCTTGACATACTCTATTTTTTTTTTTTGAAAGGTTTTTGCTATAGGGCACATGCGCTCAACAGAGAGATAGAGAGAGACAGAGAGATAGAAAGCAAGAAATCACCCCCCGGGGAGATGGCCACGCCGCAATCCCTTCTCCTCCATTCTCCTCTCGGGATCTTGGGCACACACGCACATGCGCCTGGCGTGAGTTTAAGCCACCGGGTCCGGGACTCCAACTGCGGTTGACTATATGGGAGTCCAGCGACATAGCCATTATGCTAACTGCTGGTCCCAGCTTGACATACTCTTTAGCACAGGCATGCAGACCTGGTCTACCTAAGACAGATTCACCATCCCTGTTCTAAACCCCTGCACAGACTCATGACCGAGGCAGACACGGTCCCTGCTCTCAGGCCATTCCAGCTCCAGGCATCAATGAACACATCAAACAACAAAATATAAGCCAAGTGCAAAGAAAATAAAACTAGGAACAGAACGAGAGTGTCCAGGGGGTCAGAGAAGCATCTCAGAGAAAGGGATGTTTAACCTGGGGTCACGAGACACGAACAGCCAGGCTGAGATCTCAAGAAAAAAACATTTTGGGCAGAGGACGCTTCAGGTGCAAAGGCCCTGAGTTGACTCTGTGCCATGGTCCCTGACTCTCAGCACCAAAGCAGGGCTGTGGCATGTCAGATCTCACCCCAGCGTTGCTGGGACAGGAGGCCTCAGCTGGCATGTTGCTCATACAGAAAGCAGTCACCTTACTGAAGAAAAGCAGTGCCATGACGCCATAAGGGCACAGAATCCCAGGAAAATAGAAAAACACAGTTGCTGCTTTTAGGTCCAAGGACTGAGCCACAGGACCTCCTTCTGAACTCGTGAGACAGTTACCAGCAGCAAAGTCACGTGGGGCCAAAGTAGGGGAGGGAAGGTGGGAGCAGGGTAGGGCACTCTGAGAGGTGTTTAACCAACACCAGGTTGCCTGCTAGGTTTTTAACCAGCACTGAGAGGCCCCTCATCCTGTCGCCAAGTGAGCTGATCTGGGTCAGTCGGTTTCTCTCTGCCCCATACTTCTCATCATGGCAACGGCATCTGCCCATGGGGGTAACCTTGGAAGGGGAATCGGGCTGGGGGCTCTCAGTGTAGGCAGCAGGCACCAACAACATGCACCTGTGTGTGCTAGGCTAAGAAAAGTTGTCATCCCATATATTGGGAGCTCTGGATGCAGAAAGGATGTTCCCAAGCGAATAATGGTATCGTATTGTGTCCCGAGGCTAGAGCAGGAGCCCTAAGTGGGCCTTATTTTGCCAGACACCGTCGTGACAACAGAACTTCTGACAGGAAGCGTGCTTCTGTTGACATGGTCACCCGAAGTCCACAGGAAATGCCCTCGCTCTCTGGATGTCCTTCTCTTTCAAAGGACAGTGCCATGGCCCAGTTCAGTATCCATCCCGCTCGGGCATGTCACTTGAACAGTAACTCCTTTATAGTCACAACACAGGTTTGATCATTTCAGGAACTGCCTGTCTATTGAGGAGCAGGCTATAGACAATGGGGACCACCCTGCCCCACAAAAAACAAAGCATTTTTATGACAAGAATGTATAGAATTCCTCCTAACTTCTCTCTCTTGAAATCTTGCTTTTCCCCCCTCCTTAATCTGTCATTTGCTACCAAATGCATCAAACACAATGTAGAAGATTCTTCGACTGGCTAGATAAGAAGAATTCGATGTTTTGATTTATATGATTGCTCTAACTGCTTTCCCCATGTGGGAAACGGTTAGCTAAATCAACATGATTGAATTGTGTTCCAAGGGTTTCTCACCACACTTCTGTTTGATCTATAGAGTGATTTTGATGAGGAATCCATAGAAAATGAAACGAAGACATCCTTCACTGAAATAGAACAGATTAGCTCTTGCCCTGGGAGATGTGGCCTTGAGGTTCATAAATTACCTGTTGACTATGCATATAACTCTACACCAACCCGCAGGGAAATGGGTGTTCCAGAGTATCAGCCGTACTGAGATTTGATGATTCAACCACCTCGGCAGATGTATTGGCTTGTCTGGAAAGTCATGGCACATTTTATATAGAAAAGCGTGAAAAATACATCAAGACTTTCCAGAGAGCCTAATGTTACCAGCTGGAAAATTGAATTTTTTAACTAAAGTCATTTTTAACCAATGTAATTGTACATACACAATTGTTTTGAAAGTGAAAAATGTAGTCAATTAGCTGTGATCTAACAATGTCAAACAACGAGCCAAGTTAATTTTTATTGCACTAAATTGACCAGTAGCTTAAGCAAATAAGCTAAGGTAACTAACTGATAAAAGACTTGAATAAGGGACCAGCAGCTGGCGTAATGGCTACATCGCTGGACTCCCATGTAGTCCACAGCGGTTTGAGTCCTAGACCTGGTGGCTTAAACTCACACCAGGCACGTGTGCATGTGTGCCCAAAACCCCAAGAGGAAAATGGAAAAGATTGTAGCGTGGCCATTCCCCGTGGGGGGTGATTTCTCGCTTTCTGTCTCTCTGTCTCTCTCTGTCTTTCTGGCGAGCACACGAGCCCTATAGCAAAAACCTCTCCAAAAAATAATTTTAAAAGACTTGAATAAATACAGCCTCAGGGCCAAGAGAGATGTGCAGCTGTGGAGAAAGGCATTCTGAGAGGCCGAGCAACGTGGGAAGGTTCCCAGTTCATGTCCAGAGACCTCCCTAAGTATTCTAGACACGCACTTGTCCCTGAGGCTGGCTGAGATGGAGATCAGAGAGGAGTGCTTCTCTTGTTCTCTCTTTTTTGCTCTTGGAAGAAACAAATAAATAAACTTTAAAAGTATATTATAATCTGTTTGCACTGAAACATACAAGTATATAATCAAAGTTAGATAATCCAAAATCTGTTCTTTTCAGTTATAGCAGCAATAAATTTTGATACTCATGGGTAAATAGATGAATTCTTAGAACAGAAAATATTCAATAAATATTGGCTCAGATACAGTAAATAAAAATAAATACATATACGGATATATATGTAACTGTCAGAACAATAGCTTATATTCTGACACCTTACAAGCCATAAACATAAATTGGTAATAAAGAAGTAACTGAGAAAGAAAGAATAAAAAAACTGCAACACCCAACAAATCTTCATTGTGTTTGTTTAAAATCGTTCTGGTTAAATGACCAGATCTCAATTTCTACATGCCATTATCCAGTAAAAATGAATCAAAGCTCTTTGATTCAGAGATAAGGAAGGGAAAGCAAAAGATGAACCTGGACCATCTTACACTGCTAAAAAGTAAAAAACGATAAAAAAAAAAAAATGAGGAAGTATGTCAGCATGGCACAGGAGCCAAGTGGCCAAATCTAGGACAATTTCAGCAATAAAGTAATGATAGTTTTGTTTGTTTGGGTTGTTTTTTTTTTTTTAAGATTTTTTTGATGTAGGGCACTTGCACTTGCCAGAGAGACAGAAAGCAAGAAATCACCCTCTACGCGGGGGTGGCCATGCCACACTCTCTTCTTCATTCTCCTCTCGGGATTTTGGGCACACACACACACACACATGCATCCATCATGAGTTTTAAGCTGCCAGGTCCAGGATTCAAACTGCCATCAACCACATGGAAGATCAGCAACATAGCCATTACGCCATCTGCTGGTCCCAGTGATGGTAATTTTGATGCCCATAAAATAAGATCTATTCATTCATGCTGATATAAATAATTGAATAAGAAGAAGAGAAACTTCTTCCCGTGAATTTTAATTGATAAAGGTAAAAGGGGCCAGCCCATGATGTGTGGTTATGGCAGCCAGATCCCATATAGTTGACTGTGTGGTTCGGGCTTCTGACCCAGCAGCTTGAGAAACATGCAGGGCATACATGTACGCATGCCCGAAATGCAGCAAGGATGGAGAAATACAGGAGAAGGCTTCAGAGTGGGACCATTCCCTATGGGGGTGCTTTCTTACTTTCCATCTCTCTCTCCCTGTCTCTCTCTAGCAAGCACATGCACCCTCTGACAAAAATATTAAGTCGTCAAGAAAGGCATGACATATTTTCCTGGTTTTCTATGCAAAAATGTGTCATGCCTTTCCAGACAACCCAAAAAATGAATAAATAAGTAGGAATTGTTCTTAATGTAGAAGAAAGGATGAAAGGAGAAAATTATCATTTGACAAATACCACAGTAATAATTGTCCCAGGCAATAATTATCAATGGTGCTAAAATTAATGGACACAAATACAAGAAACGAAATACTTGCGTAGTTTCAAATTGTCTCCCTATAAAATACTCATTAATTACAAAGAGAAAATGGTAATGTACTAATGGGAAGACCTTTCAGACACCACCTTAACCAAGTTATCGATATCACCAGTTACAGGACAACTTAGTCACATGTGCCTCTGTGGTTCTTGTCAAAAGTGCATAACCTGGGACCAGCAGTTGGTGTAATGGCTATGTCGCTGGACTCCCATGTAGTCGACCGCAGTTCGCGTCTTGGACCCGGTGGCTTAAAACTCATGCCGGACACGTGTGCGTGCATGCCCAAGATCCCGAGAGGAGAATGGAGGAGAAGGGATTGCAGCATGGCCATACCCCCTGGGGAGTGATTTCTCGCTTTCTGTCTCTCTCTGTCTTTCTGGCGAGCACACGCGCCCTACAACAAAAACCTCTAAAAAAAAAAAGTGCATAACCTGAATTTAATCCTCACAAAACATTAGACTCTAATTAAGTGACATCCCACAACACAATGGGGCCAGGACTCTTTTCCTAAGTGTCAAGATCATGAAAGAAAAAGATGGAGAAGCAAACTACCATGGATAAAAAGTAAACATAGCAACTAAATGTGACGTGTCATCCTAAATTGTATCTTGGACCAGAGAAAGGACATTAGAGGGACAACTAGAGGAACAGGAATAAGGTCTTTGGATTATACAATGGTATTACACCCGTCAATTTTCTCACTTTTCTGATTTTGCTGTGGTTGTGTGTGATGTTAACATTTGGAGGCTCTTGGTGAAGGATGTATTGTATTATTCTTTTTTTTTTATTTATTTATTTTTTTTTTGGAGAGGTTTTTGCTATAGGGCGCGTGCACTTGCCAGACAGACAGAGAGAGACATAGAGACAGAAAGCGAGAAACCACCCCCCAGAGGGGATGGTCACGCCGCAATCCCTTCTCCTCCATTCTCCTCTCGGGATCTTGGGCACACACGCACACGTGCCCGGTGTGAGTTCTAAGCCACCGGGTCCGGGACGCAAACTGCGGTCAACTACATGGGAGTCCAGTGACATAGCCATTACGCTAACTGCTGGTTCCCTGTATTGTATTATTCTTCAAACCTTCTCTAAGTCTCCTGTTATCCCAAAATGAAGCACTAAAGAAGGGAATATTTCTGACGATTCTGCCTGGAATTGCAGATGGAGTTGCTAAGGAGGGGCAGAGTATTATCAGAACCATCTTTGCGCAGACCACACTGCGCGGTCCCTCAGAGAGCTGAGAAGTCAGCTACAATAAGCGGCAGTAGCGACTTGAAGATTCAAGGGTTGGGACCAGCAGTTGGCGGAATGGTTATGTCACTGGACTCCCATGTAGTCGACTGCAGTTCTAGTCCTGGACCTGGTGGCTTAAACTCACTCCTCACTCTGGGTATATGTGCCCAAGATCCCGAGAGGAGAATGGAGAAGAGATTGTGGCGTGGCCATCCCCCCTGGGGGGTGATTGCTCACTTTCTGTCTCTCTGTCTCTCTCTGTCTTTCTGGTGAGTGCATGCACTCTATACCAAAAAACTCTTTTTAAAAAAAAAAAAAAATGATTCAAGGACCCAGATAAAACCTAGTCTCTGCAACTAACCTGATAACTCGAACCCATACCTTTGGTCCACATTTACCTCTTTGTTCCTATCGGTCTTCAGATCCCACCCTACTACCTCAAAGTGGAGAATAAACTTCTTAATCAGGCTTTGGACAAGTTACTTAACCTCTTCATTCTTTGCTTATAAAGTGGGGCGAATAACAGCAGTTAAGTCATAGGACTATTGCGAGGATCACACGAAATAGTGTGTAAAGTCCTTTTTTGGCATAGAAAAAGCTCTTGATCAATGCTGTCCTAATTGTCATCTTCTTCATTCTCATTTCTCTTTTGTTTACAAAGTTCTGCCACCTACCTTCCCAGAGGCCTTCTGTCCAGCTCGGTCACCACTGTAACCCTGACACCTCACACACAGTGCCTCCAAGGAGTTGGTAGGTACTCTATAAGCAATGCTATTCCAATGGTAAAAAGAAGTATCTGGCCCCAGCTGACCCCCTGAATTATTTAAGACATTATTCTAGCTGCTCCAACAGAGATCCAAATTACTAGTAATGTGAATAAGGCAAATGTTTCTTTTTCTCTTACATAACCATCTGAGTGTGAGCATGACTGTAAGAAGCCTCCAGTATCAAGACCCAGATCCTCGCTCAAAACGGAACCACTCCAGAAGGCTCCTGACCTCATCCACGCTCCAGCCAGTAAAAGCAGCAAAGATGAGGAGGAAGGACTGGCCCTTTAAGAGCATAGCCATTAGGATGTACAGATCACTCGTGTTCCTTCTCACTGGCCAGAACACAGACACGCAAAGGGCGTTGGGAAATGTAGTCTTTATTCTAGGCCACATGCTTCACTAAAACTTGGTGGTTCTATTACTACCGATGAAGGGCAGAATGCAATTCCGAAGCCACCAGCAACGTTGCCAATCTTCCCTGCTTTGCCGCTCACATTCTGTATGACAGCCCTGCCTGATGGACTTCTCACAGTTCTTACACCCGCTGCTCCTTGGCCGGTGCTCTAACTTGGCCTCCACCCCACCAGGGTAGAGAATTCCTCCTTCACCTTTCAGGCCTCAGCAGAGATGTTCCTTCCTCTGAAAAGCCTCCTTGAGCATCCCCACCACCACCCAGGAGGGCTTACCTCCTTCTCCCTCCATTCAAGTCCTTCTCACTCCCTGAACCTGTGGCGTGTCTCACACTGGGCTTGACCTGTGCATTATTCTGTGTCTCCTATTTCAATATACACTCCAAGGAGACATCGAATGACAACTCTTTACGTTTCAGCCACAGTAGTAAGTATGTACTTTTGAGAATCTATATTTGAATTTCTAAGCTGTTGTTGTTTTGCGCAATTAAAGAATATTTTTACATAAATCCGACGAGCCCACTCCAGACGCAGGCAAGAAGTAGAGAAGGCACCAGGGAAATCAGACCCATTGCTTCTAGAAGAAAGGGATCCAGATGCTGCGGGCCCCAGAGGACCTGGGAATGCTGTTCCTGCTCCTGACTTACACTTCCGCCTGGCCGCACTGCAGAACAGCAGAGACACATCACCAACGCATTCCTCAAGGATGTCCATGAGACCAGCGCTCTGTCCAGACCCAGCCTGGCACATGCTTGCTTCCTGAGCGAGGAGAGCTCGTGAGGCTGTTCACATCGGGGCTCGGATGGTTGCAGTCACAGCCCAGATGGCTTATGAACATGAAAAGCCCGTTTAATGTTAAAAACCCTTTGATTTTTTTTTTCCAGATTAATTTTTCCTTTGGTGCCCTGCGAGCTGTAGGCAAAACTGCGTGAGCCAAGGAGAAAGAGCATTTCAACCGAAACACGGCGTTTCCTTGCTTAATACCAGACCCTTTAGTTCCAAATCAAAGTCTTAAGGATATGTTTGTAGATTCAAGAGTTTGTGTTTATTTGAGGAAGGAGAGTGAGGATATGATGCCTGTCGGTTTTGTTTGCCCAAGGTTCAACGAAAGGGAAGAGAGTGAAAAATATCAAGCGCAGATGGAAGAAGAAAGAGAAGGTACCATTTGCTAAGGATGATCTATTAAAAGAAACCTAATCCTAAACCTAATCCTAACTCTATTACTGGGCTTAGAATTCCTGTCTTACCCTCTCTTCCTTGCTTAATGCCATTTCCCTCAATTCCAAAACAAAGTTTTAAACAGAAGTGTGTGACTGGAGGTTTGCTCTTGTTTGAGGAGGGAAGAGTCCTCTCGGTATTAGAGCATCGAGCATTTTACGTGTTGGGCTAAACCAGTCGCTTCACGGCCTTTCCTTCTCTCGACAACTACATAAAGTCAGCTGCAAACCGGGTTCGGCCTGGTCCCCGGTTGGTAAATGACTGTGTCCTCCCACTAGAGACTACCACCTAGAGAAAGAAGCCAAAGATACCATTTTTCTCTCTGAATACCTGGGAAAGTTAAAGGGCACCCAAGATCTTTTTCATAAGAAAATTAATAAGCCGATGGAGCATAGTTGATAATGGCACTATTAATCAGCAACTCCCTAATTTCTTGCCTCCTGCTGGGTGTTCTACGGGCCACCGTGACTTGTGCATACGCTGCATAATCAAAGGTGTGCACGGCGGCTGCCTTCTGTGTGAGTGAGCGCAGAGCAATCGCATGAAGCAACAATCCCTGTCACAAACACACAGCCACATCTTTGCCCTTGGCTCTTAGGTTTGTTTGTTTGTTTGTTTCTTTGTTTTGTTTTGTTTTTTTCTTTTTTTGGAGAGGTTTTTGCTATAGGGCGCATGCACTCACCAGAAAAACAGAGAGAGACAGAGAGAGAGAAAGCGAGAAATCACCCCCCAGGAGGGATGGCCACGCTGCAATCCCTTCTCCTCCATTCTCCTCTCGGGATCATGGGCATGCACACACACGCGCCCAGCGTGAGTTTAAGTCACCGGGTCCGGGACGTGAACCGCAGTTGGCCACATGGGAGTCCAGCGACATAGCCCATTACGTTCACTGCTGGTCCCTTCATTTTAAGTATGTAATGCTGTGGAAGATGACAGGCTTGGAATTTTTTCCTCCCCCGCCCAGTCTAGTCTGAACATCATGTGATGTCTTTCTGATGCTGTAAGGACATGATCTCGAAAAACCAATATCCATGTGTACCTCAGATTGAAATGTGCATCTTTCTTAACAGTGGGGTTACTGGGGTTCTACAGTTGCATTTCTAATTAAGAAAACAAGCAAATAAGTCTTTCTAAGTCATTCCGTGTCAACTGATTCTACCTCACACCAAAGGGTTAGCCCCATATGCAATGGGAAGGCACTGCACGGAAGAAGCTGGATTCCATATGGCCAACTGGGTTTGAGTCCAGGCTCTACTAGCCTCAGGCTGGGCACATACATGCACACTCAGTATCTGCTGGGATGGTGACTTAGAAGGAAAAGGATCATGGGGTGACCAGGCTCATGGAGGTATGCTATCTCACTTTCTCACTCCCTCTCTCTCTCATTCTCACTCCCACACATGCACCCACTAGCATAAATCACAACAATAAGAAACTAATTATTTTACCCATGCCCCCAGAAAGAATATTTTCTTTAAAATTGCTCACTTGATTCAAACTCTGGGTGATACATGATGATAATTCAAACCAGAATTAGATCCTAATTGAGTATTAGGTACCTTGAAGTGTTCTTTTAAAAACCTGAAAAGGGGGATGGGGGAATATTGAAGTTTTGTGATGTTTTCTTCTTCTAGATTTTTGACTTGACAGGAGGTTGGGGAGCCATGTCAGTCCAAAATGAGAACTACACATTTTTTTTAGGAAATAGAGTTGAATGGTTGAACAGTAAACATGGGCTCTGGAATCCCGATGGCCTGACTCTGTCAATGACCAGCTATGTGACCCCGGGCAGGTTATTCCACTTCTCAGAGCCTCGTTTGTAGAAGGGATATGAGTAGTAGCTACCTTAAATGGTCACTGTGAGGATTAATACACAACCACCACAGAGGACACAACAGGGCACTCAACCAATGATGCAAATTATCACCTTCTGGATGACAAAGGAAAGAGGATCTCTTCTACCCACTCATTCCAAATACAAAGTTGCTTTCAGACGTGAACAAACCATCAGCTTAGCAAGTTAGGACTGACTGGTGCCTCTCCAGAAGGAGCAAGGTGTTGACCTGTACCAAGTGACCATTAGGTACATCCAAGTCCTGTTTACCCCACTGGCACAGCTCTGGGTGCTTTCATGCTATTTGCCTATGAAATCATCCACGTGGATATATACATGTCTGTGTGTGTGTGAGTGCGGATGCATCTAGATAGATTAATACGATGCACGGATATCCATTATTGCCACGCTTTGTTGACTTTTCCCACTGTGAAGGCTGCCTCCGCCCTCACTGCCAAGAGCCAGTGTGAGAGCACAGAGCACACTCTTGCCCAGACGGTGCACCTCCAGCTACCCCAGACTGTGTGTTCACTATGCAGGGTCTTTGCCCCCTGCCACTCGGTGGAGCTGTAAACCATGTCGGCTATCAAAAATTGTATAAATGAAGCCATTTAACCTGCGACAAAGAAAGAGTGACATGCTGAATAATAACATTCGAGTGACCACAACTGGAATATTGTCGTGGGAATGTGAGGTAACAGTCTACAATTAGAAGGTCGTGGAAGTCCTCTGATATTGGGGGGGGGGAGGGTAGGGGTGAGCATCATAGCATTTCTGGAACCCAGAGAACGAGACTGGAGACTGAATGAAGGATGGCCAAAAGGTCTGAAGTGCTTTCAGGTGGTTTGAGACATCTGGAAGA
>NW_006199712.1:2823192-2838998 GCF_000334495.1 Tupaia belangeri chinensis
AGAGCGGTTGCCAATGGTGATGCCAGGTCCACATCCCCTAGGGATGGTGCTGAGTCAGTTGTCGCCCCACTCCATGCAAGCAAAAGCAGCTACAAGTGATAGGTGCACGTGTCTCCAGCCTGAAACCTCCTAACACTCATTTTTAAGCAAATTCTTAACTTACCAAAAAGAAACGACTCATCCTCTCTGCTGTGCACCACTCGAAAGTTGTGCAAATCACTGCGTCACATGTACATACATAGAGAAATATGCATGTATGATCCCTACATGAGACTTGTCTTTATAAATTCATGTTGTGATTGGGTGTAAAGCTCTTAAGGTAGAAATACATTCTCAGTAAATGGGGTGAGCAGAAATCAGAAAAAAATAGAACACTGTATACATTGTCATTCATAGTTAATACTTTTTTTTTTTTTTTTTTGGAGAGATTTTTGCTATAGGGCGCACTCGCCAGAAAGACAAAAAGCAAGAAATCACCCCTGAGGGAGGACGGCCATGCTGCAATCCCTTCTCCTCTACTCTCTTCTCGGGATCTTGGGCACACACGCACACGCACCTGGTGTGAGTTTAAGCCACCAGGTCCGGGACTCGAACCATGGTTGACTACATGGGAGTCCAGCAACATAGCCATTATGCCAACTGCTGGTCCCACAGCAAATATGTTTTTAAGAGACCTGACAAATCAAACTTTCTCAGCACCTGAAAACAAGTTCAGAAATTAGAACATTAGTCATTTTTCTATTATTTATACAATGCTTGTTTTCCTTGAGCCCTCCCAATAATGTATGCTCAAAAAGACTCTCAAAATCAAATTCTGGAGTCAGCCACATGGCTAAAATGCTGCGGGATGGAAGCCCAGAATTCATTTTGATGTGTAGCATTCCCTAGACTGTGACAGAATTCAGGTTTCAATTAGCCTTCTCCAGGCCCCCAAACCAAGAAGAATCTAGTGGGTTGTTAACATATTCATAAGTAAACAAATGCTTTGTCCTTTGGCCGGCTTCCAGGACACAGTACCAGGGAGAGAGCCAGGTGTCTGAGGGGAAACTGTGGGGTCTTTCACCTCTCTGACTCTGTACAACTGGACCAGCTGTGGATACCACACCTGACTTGCTGGGAATCTTTATCTAGACATTTAGGGAACCCTGTAGGCAAGACGCCCCCAATATAGGCTTGAAGTGCAGCCAGAATTACTGAACGGAGCTGGTGATCTCTCTGTGCCTGCATAACCATACCAAGCTGAACGCTGGCAAAATACAGGTCTGGAGGGTAGTCCTTCCTGACAGCACACAAATCACCTGAAGATCTTATTAAAAAGCAATTCTGGGACCAACAGGTGGAGTACTGGTTACATTGCTGGACTCCCATGTAATCGACCACAGTTTGAGTCCCGGAATTGGCAGCTTAAAACTCACACTGAGTGGGACCAGCAGATAGCATACTGGCTATGTCACTGGACTCCCAGGTAGTTGACTGCGGTTCAAGTCCTGGATCCAATGGATTAAACTTGCACCGGGTGTGTGTACATGCATGCCCAAGATCCAAGAGGAGAATGGAGGAGAAAGGATTGTGGTGTGGCCATCCTCCCTGGGGGTGATTTCTTACTTTCTGTCCCTCTGTCTCTCTGCGAGTCTCTGGCAAGCACATGTACCCTATAGCAAAATCTCTCTCTTAAAAGAAAAAAATGAAGATTCGGATCTACAGAGAGACTGACACTGCCAGTCTGCAGTCCGCACTCTGAGTAGCAGTGCTGTAAAATGAGCCTATTCCTTTCGCAATGAAATAAACATGATTTGGAGGCATCCCAGCGCTGGGCACTGTGCCTTCTGCTGGAAGCACGCAGAGGATACAAGGGCCCTGCCTTAGAGGAGCTTGCCACGTAACAGGAGCAACAGCTCCCAACAGCCCGGGTACCTTCTGCACTTGAGATTCCTTGCCTGACAAAGAAGGAAAAGTCCAATCCAAAGTGGTTCGAGCAGAGAATGAAACTGCCTGCTCCAATTGCGAAGCCCAGGGTGAGTCTTGTTCGGGCCCAGTTTAAGGCAGCGCTAAGAAGACCTCCCCAGTACCTAGTTTTCCTGTCTGCCGCTGTACCTAGTTTTCCTGTCTGCCACACCTGGTTTCTCACTCAGCACCTTTTCAGAAGGTGAACTCTCAGCATTTTGAACATCTGCTTCCTGTAGTTTGGCTCTCTTCTCCTGGAGGCAACATGGATGCCAGTCATTACGTCTTCTTCTCTTAATATCTGCCTCTACCAGAAATCTCAGCAAAAATCTCAAGGTGTCTCTGGTTGTAACTGAGTCAGATGCTCAGTCAGTCACCAACCACACTGGTCCTGGGGAAGACAGGCTTCCAGCACTGCAAACCCTGCAGTTGGGGTGGACTCAGCTCCAGGAGAACCACTGCACCACGACAGCAGGAAACATGGGTTCTCAGAAGAAAATCGGTGATTGGATTCAAGGAAGCTCACAGCCCAGTCACCACCAAGAGGTGTTTTAGAAGCGTTTCCAGTGAGCAGTGAGAGTCTGGGGAAGGACACTGGTGCCTGATAAACACTACCATTGGCAAAAAGTGTGTGTGTGTGCGTGTGTGCGCATTGTGTGCATGCATGCATATGCGTGTGCATGTGTGTGCACACATGCATGTGTATACCCATGTACATTATGAGACACAGTGCAACATGTACACAGTGCCCAGTATGGAAAGGACAGCTGATTCGTTTCCTGGGGGTGTTCATACAACTCCCCTTCCCTCATCTCTGCCATGTGAATCAGTCACTCCAAAAATATTTCATTCACTACTTTCTGTGCAAAATATAAAAAATGAGCTGTGTACTTTCACTGTTCCCAAGGAGATTAGAGTTAAGTTGAAATACAGACCAGATTGACAGGCGTCAAATAATTTGAAGCCGGTACAAAAGACTGTGCCGCCCAGCAATGATTGGTGCTCAAAGGAAGGAAACATCGGTGTAGACCGGAAGGGAAGTTTCCACAGGCACAAACACCCAGATGGGGTAAGGAGCTGGCTCGCACACTGGGACAAGAAAAGCCCAAACAAAGCCCAAAAACAAAGATGGCTGCAAGAGTTGAGTGCCCAGATCGGTGACTTCTCCACCACGATCCCCTCTACCATCACCCATGACATCCGTGTCTACTTTAGGGACCTCGCTGACATTCCAGCCTTTCAGCACCTTATCATCTTCGCTTCAAGCCAGCACAGCCCGGAACCAGTAACAACTTGGCCACTTGGAAAATGTAGGTTTCAAAAATTCCTGACTGCCTCATCAGATTCTGCCAGAAATTATATAGATATAAATATATAAATAGATGCTCTTTAATCTCAGAGAGTCCCTACTCCCTTCTACTCTTGCCCTGTCTATTACCCACATTGCTAATCGCCCCACTCTGTCTTCTCCACATCTAGTCTAAAGCAGCACCATGCACTGGAGAATACCATGTAGCCTTTACATTCACTAGAGTCACAAATGTCCAAAATAGCAATGAGGATGAGAACGACGGTGTCGCTGATATCATGTATTAACATTTATCGAGTATCATTATGAAACAGCCTATTCTCGGTTCTGAGTCAGGAAGTGTGTAATTTTCTTTGGCTTAATTTAGCTCAGCGTTTCTCTAAGAAAATACAATTGGCATTTGGAGCAGGACAATTCTTCATTATGTGGGACTGTCCTGAGCATGGCAGAACATTCAGCGTTATGCGCCCAACCCACTAAATGCCAGTACCATTCCCCAGTCACCCCATAGGGGGGGAAAAATCCAGGGCTATTTCCCCATCCTCCCTACAACCAGAGTGTAGACGGTCTCCACCAAGTTGAGAATCACTAAGTGTAAAGAGTGTCTAAATTCAAATGGGCTAGACTTTTGAGACCTTCGGCAAGCCACTTAGCCTCTCTGAATCTCAATTTCTTCTATAAAAGAAGGATAATAATCTTACTTCAGCCTAATGGTTGCAATTTCAAATGATCTAATAAAATACTAATGAGCATATTGAGTGTATTTATTAAAACTGAATTTGGCTGTGAGTAACAGAAAGTTGACAGCCGTGGCTTAAACAAATAGATGCTTATTCTCCCACATCACAGGTGTTCTGGAGACCAGGGGTCCACAGCTGGTGCGGAAGCTTCGTGATGCCATCAGTGCCGCATCTGCTCTGTCTTTCTGCAAGCAACTTTTACCATCATGGCTCCCTCTTGGTCACAAGCTAGAGGCCCCACTTCCATATGCAATCTGCAAACTATTGGGGGATAGGGGGAAGGAGAAGAACAAAACAAGCAAGAAAAATCTTGTCTTTTTCAGAAATATAAATTTTTGGTCATGCAACCAAAGAACCTTGACTGACACTCTCAGGCCACCCAGTCCCACTGTCTGCTTTAGTTTCAGCTTCATCTCCTACTGACATTTAACCAGAATCCCAGAAGGCACTTCTCTGATCCCAGACGTCCACTAAAGACTTTGGTAAATACTAGAGTGGCCAACAGACTAGTAGGAAGCAGAGAAATAGAGGAACCTGGGTATTTCCAGTAGACTCCCATTTACGTCTCACTGGCTGTCCCGTGATCATGCTCACCTATCAGGTTGTCAGGAAAGCCACAGCAAAGTTTTCTGTTTTTCTATGCAAAAATGCATCGTGACTTTCCTGACAACCCAATATAAGGGAACCCAGGAAATGTTTCCAGCTAAGTATACTGCCTCCCTGAACAAAGCTAGGGTTCCATGAGAAAGAAAGAAAAGGGGAATGGGTACTAGAAACGTCTTCCATATTAGTAAACCACAAAGCATGGTGCAAGTGGCAGGTGGCATGATTATTTACACCTAAAACAAAGTACACTAAATATAACATCTACATAAATTTCACACGTGAATTCCAGCTGGCTTCCCATTTATCTACATTACTTAAATAAGTGAATGGCCTTATTTATATCCAAGCATGGCAGTCTAATTGACAAATGAGGCTCACCTCTGCCTACCCTGTAACATCACAAGGCAGAGTGAACAACCTCGCATGGCGTAGACGCTAAAGAAAACAGTCCCTAATTATTCAAGGTAATGAGAATAGTAATAAAGCGTTAAGAGTCAATACGGAAGGCAGTTACTGGTTTGGGATGATGTGGCATCCATTCCCCCTACTTCTGCTCATTGCAGCCTGATTTGGTTGTGAGGAATGGCCTTCCCACATCACATCCAGGCTAGTGGGATTATCAGTCAGGATGCCCACTCAGATGCTAAGGACCAAACTCAAGCAACTGAGCCAAACTCAAGCAACTCAATTCAACTCTCTCTTCCAGGACTTGCAATTCTGAATGTGCGAAGCAAGGAAATCAGGATGCTCACTCCGATGCTAAGGACCAGTCACCTGACCCAAACTCAAGCAACTCAATTCAACTCTCTCTTCCAGGACTTGCAATTCTGAATGTGCGAAGCAAGGAAAAGAAAGCAAGAGGGGAAGGGAATAGGAAAGAAAAAAAGGGGGGGAAGGGGAAGGGAGGGAAAAGAGAGAGGGAAGGAAGGGAAAAAGGAGAGAAGGGAGACAAGGATAGAAGAAGGAAGGACGGAGAGAGAAAGGAGGCAAAGAAGGAAGGGGAAAAAAAGAAGGGAGGAAGGAAATGAGAGTGGAGGGAAGAAAAAGAAGAGGGGCAGGGGGAAGAAAAGTATCCAGACTGGCTCCTCAAACATTCTTCAATTATGAGTTCCCTCATCTTTTTAGTTAATTAATTGTTTTACTCAATCTAGTTGAGTCAGTCATGCAACCAAAGAACCTTGACCAACACTCTCGGGCTACCCAGTCCCACTGTCTGCTTCGGTTTCAACCTCATCTCCTGAAGTTTAAGCAGAATCCCAGAGGGCACTTCTCTGATCCCAGACATCCAATAAAGACATGGATAAATACTAGAGTGAGTGGCCAACAGACTAGGAACCAGGGAAATGAAGACTCAGGGCAAGAAATGTCGGCACGCCCAGAATTGGGGCTCTGATGCTGCAACGTCTAGTTTGTTCCTTCTCGAGCTAGGCGTGGGACTCAAAGCACATCTGCACCTCAGTTCCACACCCGTAAGTGCCTGCACTGTCACCATTCCATCAGCTCTCACCACATGCCACGTTTCCAAGCTTGCTGCATCACCTCCTGCCCCCAGTTCCTGCCCGGGGAGCCCCTCATTTTAAGCCTCCTGGACAATTCCTGACTTAAGCTTTGCTGAGGTCACCTTGTCCTCTAAAATTGAAATAAAATGGCCTGAAATCCTCATCTCATAGTTGAGAGAAACTTCGCCCGGACACCTCCTCGGGTAGACCAATGCATCCATGGACACCTATAACTGCAAATTCCTTCTTCCAAAAATTTGCGATCACCTCTGCATGTCACCTCCTATAGGAACTGGCCTGTTTTTGTCCCATGTCATCCTGGTTGACACTCCCTGGACACTACCTTCAACCTCAGAAGACCACTCACTCAAGGCTGTGTGTGGAGCAGAGCCCTTACAGGAGTTTTAGGGCAAAAGAGATGATGATGTTGCAGCTCAATAGGACAAATGACTCCAGGCGGTGCGTGGGCTCCCCCAGTCTTGGCGTTCTCATTCCTCTGGCCTCACCGCAGTGTCCTCTCCAGGGCTCCAGCATCCTAGCATATCACTTGTCCCTTTATCCTTCTCCTCTCAACTCCCAAATTTCCTGTTCAGATTGTTTTGTTTTGTTTTGTTTTTTGGACAGGTTTTTGCTATAGGAGCATGCACTCACCAGAGAGACAGAGAGACAGAAAGTTAGAAATCATCCCCTGGGGGGATGACCACACCACAATCCCTTCTCCTTTATTCTCCTCTCGGGATCTTGGGCACAACGAACATGTGCCTGGCACGAGTTTAAGTGACCAGGTCTGGGACTCGAACCACGGTTGATTACATGGGAGACCAGCAACACAGCCATTACACCAACTGCTGGTCCCATCCTGTTCAATTTTTTTTACAGAGCTTCTTTCCATCCCCAAAAAGTCCTACTGCGGTGTTATGCTAAACAAAAGTCATGCTAAGAGGAATTTTGACCAAGAGCACTTAAACTAACAATTACATTTTTCTTTCTGTTGCCCAAAATACATCACAAAAGATACTGACAGGCACCTGTTCCAGGGTTGAAGGTATAATGCGTGGTCATTCAGGATGCACCTCTCAAAGAGCGTTTGGCTGGGACAACAAAGCTGTTGATATCCCTTAAATGGAAATACTGTGGTCTCTGATGTACCAAGCAAAAACAAAGAGACTGGACCAGCTGGAGGCATGGTGGTGAAGGCAGCTAGATCTTAACATGCTGACTGTGTGGTTCAAATCCCAGATCCAGTAGCTTGAGAAATACGCTGAGCATGTGTGCATGTGTGCCCAGACTCTTGACAGGAGGAAGAAATGGAGGAGAAGGGATTCCACCATGACCATTCCCCATGGGGGGACTTCCGCACTTTCCCTCTCTCCTCTCTCTGACTCTCTCCAGGGAGCACACACACACACTCTGATGAATTTTTTAAAAAGAGAAAGAAAGATTTTACCACTCATTAGCTGTGTGCGCTTAGGAAAAATATTGATCTAAACCTATCTTGCCTTCTGTAAAATGGGGACCCAATGACACTTTCTCCAGAGGTTGTCATGAAAATCGAATGAGATCCATACTTAAAAAGTCGTGCCCAGCACAGCTTCATTCTTGCTATTTAGGACATTTGAAAGTGAAATGAAAATGGTGGTAGGAAGTTATAAAGAGCACAGCACATGAAGATGCCACTTGGGAAATGTGAAAATATAAATGAAAACTATGCACAGCGAGGACTTAACCTAAATAATGTGAACTCAGAACTCAATATCCTTGGGAGAATACTGGCCTCACAGCAAGTAGGGCTGGTTAAATAACAGGGCCATAAGCTATGGGTGTAAATGTCATTCTCTCAGAAAGAAACGTATAAGTTTTCGTGTCTCTGTTTCTTTTTAAAAGGAATAATGTGCAACTGTCCTTCATGTAAAGATACCAAGCACTAGCAGGAGACCATGAAATAGTTTAATGCCTACTGGAGCTAGCTCAGTCCTAGAGAGACAGACTTGCCAGAGTAACCGGAACATCTGAAAACAGAAATTGAATAGTTAGACCGCCACATTTCCAGAAAAATGCCCAGTCCCTGAAATGGTTAAAAGATGGTTACGTGGGGGTAATCTCTGCCTGTCAAAAGCACATGGCCAGCCTGAGACGGAGCATCACCCAAAAGGCCTACCCCAGGGTAGTACGGTCATACATTTTCCTCCTCAGACTTTGTTTCATTTTTATTTAACTGCAATTCAGTCTTTAGCTCTCTTTGGGGTACTCTAATTTGTTTCAAACATCATTTGAGGCCTTCCATAGGGATTACGTGGCATTCCCCTTTGCCCATATTAATTTACCTTGCTTGGGGTGAAGTGTGCCACGTCATAAAATATAGCACTGCTAACTCTAAAGCCTCCTAGAGAAAGTGTCTGTCCCTCGACCCTTTGTGTTTTGACTTCTTGGGTTACAACTTACTTAGCACTCACTTTGTTTTTTAGAATTATTTAATTTTTATTTTATTATTATTATTATTATGCTTTAATTTGATCAAAGAGAGACGCAGAAAGAGAAGGAAAGAGAGAAAGCAAGCAACCAGGTCCAGGTCTCGAACCACAGTCAGTCATGTGGGAGTCTGGTGCCTGTAACCACCATGCCACCTGCTGCCCCCCTTTAGCACTCACTTTTTAGAGACCTGCATATAAGATACTGCTTTGGTATAGGGGAAATATGTACACACACAAATAAGTTCCAGTCCCTTCTACCTTGCAGGATTTAGTCTAAGAGAGAAAATTAGGCCTACCACAAAAAAAATAATTCCAATCTGAAGTGACACACACTCTTAGGTCTACATTACACACCAAACAGTAAGGGAAAATGGGACAGAAAGACACATCTGCATCTGAAATGTCCGTTTGTCAGAGCAGGGCTGATAAATAAAAGCTTCCAAAAGAGCCAGGATCTTCAATGAGTAGGATTCACAACAAGAAAAGAAAATGGGTGACGAGGAGAAAGGTAGAGAGGGTCAAGAATGGTTACCCAGGGGAAAATGGGACATCTCAAACCTATCCATAAAATGATCTTATCTGACTAGACTGATCACAATAGAGAGGCATAGCAGTTGGCTCAGAACTTCTTGTACCCTCACTTTGGAGCTTATTGTGGCCTGACCTTCAGCTTTCTGTCTCTTCTACAAACTAAGCAAATAGAAGAGTCCCGTGAAAGTTCCAGAAGGAAGAGAACATGGTCATTAGCAGAACTTGCCAGCACCCTCGTGGAGGACAAGGAGGTCACTTACTCTCTCTCCATGCGAGGCATCTGGCCTGTTCACATGAGACGAATCCCAGGAACAGCACGTGCCCACTCGTTCCCGAGAGAGAACTCTCAAACCCAACCGATGATGAGAGCATCCTCAATCACTTGCTGCCATCACCAAGAACACGTGTCCTGTGTTCACTCAACCCCTTGGAATTCTGACACGAACAGTGTATGTACGTGTCTTTGCTTGTGTTACAGTTTTACACAAGAAATCATAACCTTGCACCCATTGTCCAGAAACGTGTAGGACACTATTATCAGCCCTCTCTTGTAGGTAGGCATTCCATCCTATGCATCTGGAGGCAGGACCAGCCTCAGAGGCATAAAACCTGCCCGACTGCGTGGAGTCCCACATGTGGTTTAAATTCTCTGCTGTTGCCATCTTGAAAGGCTTAGTAACTTTTTTAACAAGAAGCACTGCATTTTTATTTTGCATGAAGATGTGCAAATTTTGTAGCTGGCCCTGTCCAGAAGACTAACTGCTTCAAGTTGAATTTCTATCAAGCCCTGTCTACACACCTGGGATAGGAGCCTTTATAGAACAGTTAAGTACAGCTTTTGGTTCTAGAGATCATGTTCAGCATCATTCTTTTGGCAGGGTGACTAGTACAAACCTGAAAATTCAAGCAGTCCAAAAACACCTTTGACATCCTTCGTGACAGAAAACTGGTTTGCCCAACGGTCAGCTTGGGTCTTGATCACCTTTATCACCCTGTTACCAAGTGTACAGACAAGCTCCTGCTCCTTCAAACCTCCTGCAAGCTTATCAACAATACCACCTCCAACCACTGGTTCATAAAGTTTTTTCATTCAATGAACTTAATGAGTTATGCAGAATTTAACATTTTCCTTAGCATAATTTGATTAAGCATATGCAGAATTGGATCAGATGTAATAAAAGCCAAGCCCTGTCATTTCCATTATGAAACACTTGTACCAAAGCCCATACCTGAGCAGCTCAGTGGGTCACACGTGAACCGCCAAAGTAGCAGCTACACGTCCAGAAAGGAGGGAAAGTATGTGAACAAATTATTTCCTTAGCAGTGACAGATTTGAAAAGGTTCTCTTCCAGGTGAGTGACAAAAGGGGTCTGTAAACTACACGCGTTGACCTTGGAAGAGCCTATCAGACACCTCAAGCCAGTCCTCAAATTGCAATTGTCGTTTTCTACCTAACTACACTGGATCCTGACACAGAACTGTCACAGGTTCTGATATAATAATTGCCCATTCACTTTCTAGAAACCTGAGATCAGAAGTGTCCCTCACGACATACCCGTTGGCTAGTATTCCATCTCTTTTCCCGAGCTTTTCAAGGCAATGCAGAAACTCAGTTACATGTGCATGTGTGTAGGAAAGGAAGATCTGGGGGCAGGTGCTGACTCTTCCTCACTTACCATGAGTACGTGAGGAGATGTGCGTTTTTATTTTCTCTTACTCTTCTTGACGTCATCTCCAGAGACTCGATTTCAAACATGATCTTTATTTCCTCACTCAGGACCCATCGTTAATTTAATAGCCTCACCCAAATTCACGTCCATTTCAAGCCAGCAGCATGATCTAGGTGCAACTGTACTATGTCACTGTACATGGCCAGACAGAAAGGTCTGGGGACAGATGGCCAGTCTCACGCAACGTCCACAGGAGGACGCACTTCCTGAAGGGAACTGTCCCTGTTCCTGGGTGAAACCCACATCCCAGCTCTTCAGACCGCACGTTCACAGTGCTCAGAACAGTACACATCACACATGCTTCTGCAAATAATGAGCAACTCTCCAGGCCTCGCCTAGGCACCTAGAGACGGTAGCATTCCCTCTGAGCTGTTCTGATCCCCGCCCTGGAACTGCTCACGCAACTGAGAAAACAAAGGATAAAAATCAAAGTCCTTGTTTTGAAACTTTCACCTCTCCACATTCAGAAATTCTACATGTTCGTTTCTGATTCATTCGTGGAAAGTACTGTCTACACACAATCACCCTGGAGATCGTGAAGCAGTTCCTATTACTCACTCCCCACATCTTCACAGAACCCGGCCCCCTTCCTTCAGCAAACTCTGCAGAGTAGCCTGCCACTTTCTCCTGTTTGGATAGCATCCTTCTATCCTTTCCCTTCTGAACATTTACAACATGTGATCGTAGCTTATTTCATTCGCTTATTTAATAAATATTTATCAAGTGCTCATTCTGTGTTAGATGCTGAAGGGCAGAGGTATGCCCCGGTTCCTGCCTGCAAGGTCCCCCCGAGTTAGTCTGAATGAGGCCTTTGAGTGCCTCTGAGTTCCCTGAAACTCAAGCACCCTGCCTGTGCCTCTGCCTTGTTCCAAATTCACATTTGTTGACGAAACGCACTGGGTACACTTTGTTTTATAAATAGAGCTTTCTAATTAACAAAGGCATTCCAAAATCAAAGGAGTAAGTCAGGCATGCTATCAGATGAGCAGAATTTGAAAATAAAAATCACTCGCATAACCTGCCCTGAAGAATATTCCTCCTTGCTGCTGGACACACTGCCAGGGTGGGAGATGGGAACGGATCTGTTTCCTATCCGCAGCCTCAGACGCGGCCACAGGTCTGCTGCAATGTGTGTGTGGACAGGTCTGCCTGCACCAGGGGCTGACAGAAGCTTGTTAACGCCGAAAGAGCGAAAGAGCGTCTCTCCTCAAACCTGCGGAAGCCGGATGTCACGGATACAACCATCTCGCCCTTGAGTGAGAACAACACCTGTCTCACTTTCCTAGAATGCAGGTAGGTACAAATCTCCAGGAGTAACAAGTCGTCTTTTCAAATTACAGAGCCCAGAAGTGGCAGAGTAGAGGGAATGCAGCTGCTACCAAACAAGGGAATTACCGGCAGAGATCCTGTGCAAACAGAGCAGGGGCAGATCTGTTGGTGTTTAGCTGAAAACTGCCTCTGAGCAGAGGCCATGGAAACTCTGTGGGCTGCAAAGGCTCCACATAGCCTCTAACGTTTCTTTTTAAATACAAGATCCAAAAACCTTGTCATCCTACCTCAACACGATCTAAGTCCTTAGATAAACGAGGAGAAAAATGAATTCGACTGCTTGAAAATCCTTCACTCGAGAACTAGGCATGAATTTCACTGTGATTGTTAAGAGCTGATTCTAATGCCACATGAAATGTGTTTCTGAATGGTTATTTTATTCAGAGTGGTTGCTTTTTAATGATGTTGTCTTAATTCCTTGTTAAACCTGTTTCCTCTATAGTCATCTAACATTAATATTTATTTTGTTCATTTAG
This sequence comes from Tupaia belangeri chinensis, assembly GCF_000334495.1. Classification (NCBI taxonomy): domain Eukaryota; kingdom Metazoa; phylum Chordata; class Mammalia; order Scandentia; family Tupaiidae; genus Tupaia; species Tupaia belangeri. The sequence goes on from NW_006199712.1 coordinate 2,835,828, forward strand.
TTTTAAAGTATTCTTAAATTAAAGCTGTCACAAATGCTGATAGTAATTCAGCAAAGGCACTAACCACAATAATATGGAAAACATGATCAATGTGTTACAGCTCTTATCTGGCTTAATAAACACAATGCTATAAACTAGTTTAATAAGTGAAGAAATAACCATTCCAAAATGTATTATAAAATTCACTGCTACACTTAAAAAAAAAAAAAAAAGACTGTTTCTTTATCATGGAATGCTTACCAGAGTAGTTAGATTTCACTGTAATGCTAATTAAAATTAAGAACAATCTTGGGTTAAAATATTTCTCATGTCTCAATTGCTTTTCCTCTTTTCTCTAAAATAAAATCTTCAGCATTTAACCCACTCATGTTAGCTTTCAGAGACCTTATAATAAAGGGAAATAAAGCCACGATTATATTGAACTTGTACCATATTGAACATCACAGTCTCGTGTTCCTATTTTGAGCTTTGTAACTTTTCATCACAATATGACATTCCGCAGACGACTGCTTCAGTACAACATGGGATGAAGACGCAACAGGAAAAATTCAATGGCTTTTCTCCCTGGAAAATAGCAAATCTCGAAACCTCACACAAACATTCATTTTCATTTCCTCTTTCCCATACCTCATTTTCACATCGATGAGCCCATCTAAAAGGCTTCTTGCCCGAAGCTTTACAGTATTTGCAACATATTATTTTCTTTGCAAGTTTACTTTTAAGAAACATGATAAAGAAAAGCAATGTATCCCACAGGCATCCCAAGTAAATGATTATAAATCCACATTCCCTTTTGCACACATCGGGATGAAAAGCAAGTCCTCGGGGAAAACTCCTTGCTTTCATACCCCTCCGTACAATGTCAGAGACAGAAAAACACACCAGACGTAGCACTCCTGACACTTTGCGAACCCAAGAAGTTGCTACCGTCACCCACAATACATTCACATTCATTTTCTAGCTTTGTGTTCTAATCACCAGTTTTCTTAAATTACATACTTCTTAAAAACACTTCTCATGAACCCACCTCAGGACTCTGCTTCAAGGCTCCCCATCTTAGTGCAACAGTAATCAAATCCAAATGCCTTCACATCCTCAAGGGGTTTCTTCTTCCTTTCCATGCTGGAACGCAACAGGAAGGGAGTGTGTGCTCTTCCACTGCCCGGTGTGGCTTTTTGCCTTTAGAATTTGGAGATTTGTTCTCATTCCTGGGCACCTGACAGACTGTGATTTACAGATGAGAAAATAACTCCTGGTTTAGCATCAAGGAGTCAGAAGCTGCTCCCAATTTATTTGTTTAAAAAAAAAAAAAAAAAAAAAAAAAAACTGGGAAAAAAGGGATGGGATAGTGGGAGCTGTTCTACCGGAAGCTATAAAGAACAGGTAACACAGGTAACACCAAAGTAACGGAGGCGAATATAAAAAAAGAATATTATTTATTTTCTTCTTTATTAATACTCACATGTAACCTTTGCTTTTCACACACAAGTCTTACTTTTAGAAGACGACCTCCTCGGTTTATCATCCCCAGTGGGGCTTTTTGTTCCCGGACCACTTCCCCTTTCTCGCCCTCCCTCCCGCCCCCCCCCATCCTCTGACAGGTTCACAGATACCACGAAAATTTGTAAACAAGATTTGGGCGACTGGAACTTGACTTCTTCGACATCCCACTTGGAATGGAGGGCAGATGGGGAAGGGGATAAGAGAAGGGAGAAAGGGCATGGCAGAAGGGTCAAGGAAGAGGGGAGGAGGGGCAACTGGTCAGAACTTTCAAGTCTTGCCTTTTCTGAGATGTGTGTGTTGTGGCTGTTCCTTGAAATTCACTGACTTAAAACATTGACAGCAAGTGCCTGTGTGGTTATTTATATGATGTATCTATAATAGAATACGTGGGCTTCCTCAGCTTGGATCTGGGCTGTGTTTGTTTAAACACACCAGAATCCTCCTGGTGGGTGTCTCCACGGGGCGTCAGGTCTGCCAGGGAACCCCTCTCAGAGCCGGGGCTTGCGAAGCAGCGTCTTGCTGAGGTCTTTGACCTCCTCGGGGCTGTTGACCCGCTCATAGCCCAGTACTGCCATGGGCTGGTAACAAAACTCCTCCACCTGTTTGATCTGCTGGAAGGTGAGGGCGGTCCGCCAGGCATTGGCGGCCTGCGTGGCATTGCGAGCAGACACCACGAAAGGTTTGGAGGAGGAGCCCGAGCCGCTGGTCATGTTCAAGGCAAACTGCTCCATCTCGGGGCTCACGTGCAGCCCCACAAAGTCGTACACCCTCCGTAGTGTCTTGACGGGGTCTCCCACCAGGTCCTCGTACCGCACAACCAGGTAGTGGCCCTGCAGCCAGTCGGGGGGCTGCAGGGCCGTCTGCAGCGTCTTGGCCATGCTGTTGCAGATGACCTCCATGGCGCCGAGCGCGTGGTAGTCCGCCGGGCCGCCCACGCCCTCTTTCTTGGCACCCAGCTTGTGGCCAGCGGCCTCCAGGAAGGGCATGCGGTGGGCCCGTGGGTCCCGGCTGCGCACCACCTGCAGGCTTTCGCGGATGAGGCCATGGCGTGAGCGGATGCGCGAGCTGGCCACCGCCCGGGGATCCCGCACCAGGTGGATGACCTTGAGGTCCAGGGCTGGGTCTCGAAGCAGCGGTGCCAACACCGCCACGTCGAAAACGCGCACACCCTTGATGACCAGCGTGCGGTATTTGCGGCACTCTTCCTCGAAGCGCGCCAGGCGCTGGGGCGGGCACTTCTTGCACACGCGGTCATCCACTAGTCCCACGACCTCCTTGCGGTAGGCGGGGCACAGCGGCGACGAGCACACCACCTTGTTGGTGGCCGCTCCGAAAATACCCAACGTGGTGAGGTTGCGCCCCCCGCTGCCCGCGGGGCTATACAGCTGGAAGACCGAGAGGTCGCAGCGGTACAGAGCGCTCAGCATGTCCCGCGCTGCCCCCTGCAGGGACACCGCGTCCCCCGGGTACAGTTTTTGCCACACATGCCACACTGGCTCGTAGAGGAAGAACACTTCGGGGTTCTGGTTGAAGAGCTCGCCGAAGAAGGACGAGCCCGAGCGCCACGTGGTGAACACGTACACCAGCTGCCGCTTGACCCCACTGCCCGCGCTGCCCCGAGTTCCATTCCCGGGAGGAGCCGCGGCCCCCACCATACCCCCCTTGGCT
>NW_006199712.1:2839553-2840249 GCF_000334495.1 Tupaia belangeri chinensis
GGGGGCCGCGGCTCCGGGGGGGGCGCGGCGGCAGCGGCGGCTGGTCCCTGATGCCCAGGGCTGGCTCTCCCATGGCAGCGGCTCCGAGAAGGACCTGCGAAGGGAAGCGGAGTTAGGGGGTGCGCCCCACTCTTCCCAGCCGCCGCCTCCGCCTAAGTAACACCCACCCTCAGGTCTGCCCCGCTCCTCGCTCACCTGGAGCCGAGGGCGCGCCCCGAAGCGGCCCCGGATCACGGCCCAGCGGACAGTCCGGTGGTCACTCCATCCTCGGCTTCTCTCGTGTCTCTACTGATGGGGTCCCCGCGAGTTCGAGGGTGCGGTGGGACTCGGCAGCCCGAGCCCTGGACAGTTTCCGGGCAGTGGGCGCCCAGCGGCTGGAGAAGGCAAACTTTCCCCGGGCCTGGCGCCCTGCTCGGCGCTCTGCAGAGCCCAGCGCGTCCCGGCTCCAGCGACGTCTCCTCTGCTCTCTCGGGACCGCAGCTTCCTTCCTCTCTCCGTAAACGCCCGCTGGAGCGATGGCTGGGGGCGGCTTACACCGGACCCAGCTCCAGGCACCCGCGCTCTGCTTCTGTCGCTCTCGGCCTCGGGGCGGCGAACCTGCCCATCTCCCCGGCGCTGGGTGAGGCGCAGCGCGATCCCCCGGCAGCGGCGGTTGCTCCTTCCATGACCGGGAGGATGCCTGGGAGACAGCCCCCG
>NW_006199712.1:2840385-2847121 GCF_000334495.1 Tupaia belangeri chinensis
CCCTCGCCGCGCCGCGCTCCTCCTCCGCCCGCCGCGCCGCCCCTCGCAGCGCCCGGCGCCCCTGCCGCCGCCCTGGGGTTGGAGATGCGACCGGGTTTACCAGGGCGCCGCTGGGCCGCCATCCGTGCGTCCCGGGGCGCAGCTCTCCAGGAGCAAGTCTCCGGCGCGCGGACGCGGGATTCAAAGCGCCTCGGCACCTGGAACTACGGACTCGGATTCTGCGTGCGGTTTTCGGCCCCGGCCGCACGTTTTCGTTCTCAGAGAGAGTTGGGGATAAGTTTGGGCAGAAATCCTCCCGCGGCCGTCCTGGCCGCTCTTCTCCCGGGGTCGACAAGGCTGGCCCCTCGGGGAGCCTGGGACACGCCGGCGCCCCGGAGCGCGCAGAGGACGCGGAGCGCGGCTCGCAGGCGCAGACACGCTGCTCGCCCTTCCCCGCTGGTCCGAGCTTCGCCCTCGCGGAGGAAGTCATCAATCTTTCTGGCCCCGGGGGTTAAAGACGACGCCTCGGTTTTCCGGAGGGGTGTGCCAGCGAGGCATCGTCTCCCCGCTCCGCTGAATCTGCCGACCCGGCGACTCCGGCGTCCTCACGCCCGCGGATTCTCACCCTGTTTCCGCTGTCACTGCTATTCTCTGTGGCTGGGCGGTGAGGCAGGGGGCCGGGGGGCTCGTCTTTGTTCTCATTTACAGAAACATACTTGCGTTTCTTGGTTTCAGAGATGAGACCAAAGAAATTGACCCCGAAGGAAATACTGTTGGAAGTAAGGCATTTTTCGGACGGTTTAAATAGTTTTGTTTGTTTTAATAATTATTTTTTATTTTATTTTATTTATTCATTCATTTATTTTTTAGTTTGAGTGTTTTTTTTTTTTAAGTAATGAGGAAAAAGCCCTTCTCCCCCACCCATCTCTGCCCCTCTCCATCGCTCCTGCCAAGCCCTGCCTCTTCTTCAGCTGCAAAATGGGGACAGTTACAGTGACCTCCGGAGATCACCAAGGATTAGGGCTACCGAGTCACCTGGAAGGGCTGACCCGGTTCGGCTGCCCTCGGTGCGGAAAGGGAAATCGCCACGGGTCCTGAAGCGCAAGGGCCGCGGGTAGAGCGCAGAGCTGGGGGCTTTGTCGCCTCCTATCCCGGTAGGGTTTTTGTAGATTGGACAGTTCCTGCGAAAATGTCTTTGCACTCTTTCGGACACTCTCAGCCAGAAGACCCTTGCCAGTTTAAAATGCTGCTATTTGAGCCATCATTCTTACAGCATCTGCTGAGGGCAAGGGCTCCTGAAAGCGACTGAACTCGCTTTCTATGGGTTTTTAACTCGTTTTTTATGGATCTAATTTCAAGGTAGAAAAAAAAAATGTTCAAAGAACTTGATTTAGCCCCGTTTTCCAGAAGAGTCCACAATGTCCCGAGAGTAGAGAGTTCAGCTAGCTGCTGTCCCCAGTGGTTTTCTGATTAAGTGTCAGGATGCGGGGTTTCTGGGACAGCCTTGACGCAAACGTGGGTGGGGCGTGGCTGGGAGCACAGAGCTCAGGTCTCCGACGCCCCTTTCTCAGCTAGTGGGGCATGGCCTCTCCGACTGGGTCAGGACACAGACGCCTGTGATCCCTGTTCACAGATGAAGTGGAGTGACTTCCCGGTTTTCCTTGTCTGGCCCGCCTCCCCACTCCTTTTCACTTGCTGTCTCAAATATCCCTTCCCCTTCTGTCCTCTACTCTTTCATCACGAAAATTAAAGTTGTATTGACACATGAAAAGAGTGATGGAAGGGAAAGGGAGCTGGAGAGGAGTGAAAAAGTTGATCCTAATAGTGTTATGCCAAGAAAAAGAACTTCGGATAGTTTCAATGTAGCCCCTGGCTTTGTGCTTACCCGGATAGGACTGAATTGCAGTTAGTTGATGGAAGGATCCTTTCTTAAGCAATTGTTTGCATGGAAACACGTTGTTGCAATTTTGTAACACTTTACTGGAGTTGGCAAAATAGTGAATGTATTTGCCAGCCGCCCCCACAGGGAGTGCTCAGCTGTGCACTGTCAACTGGCATCAGTTTACAGGTTCTGCCATCGCGACCCTCTCCTTGCTTACAAGTACTTTAGGATCCCGCTCGGTGTCAGGATTAATTTCGAACTTTGTTACGGCTAATGGCATCCAAAACTTGGTAATGCCATCCTTCTTACATTCGTACTAAAACTCTTTTCATTTTAATCTGCTTATCCTTTTTAGCATAGTAATGGCCCACACATATAATAAGTCACATAATTATTTCCAGACGATCTAGTCATGCCACTGGACCGTCCTTACTTTCAGCTTGCTGTTTAGCTCCCTGCCAGACTTTTCCAGGGGTGTTCCTTGGTTTTTCTCTTCTCAGATGCCGTATGTGGACAGGAAGCTGGTTTTAGAAACTCTGTGACTTTTCTCTAATCCCGGACAAATAGAGGGCCTAACACCTAGCCATGGCAACTGGCAGAGAAATCTTCAAAAACCTGGTTCCAGAGGGACTGGGGAAAGAGGCTGTTTACCTAGACGGTGCCCATGCAGGCCGATGTCACCAGGAGGCCTAGAAGATTCTCCTTTAGGAACAGCTGCCCCCTAAGCACCAAGATAGGTTCATTCCCTCCTATTTTCAACAAATGAGCATCTACAATAAAACTTCGGTGCACAGAATTCATCCCAATCCTTGATTTAACACACGCTGTCATCATTAGTCGAAGCGTAACTTCTCTGTTTTTTTATGCTTATTTCTTTCTTCCTTTCACAAGAATGAGGAATCCCCAGAATCTTGCCATGCTGAGACTCTCCTTCCAGCCCTCCAGCCAGCCTGAATCACGGCAGCACAAATGTGCCCATAGGAGCACCCAGAACGTTCAGGCTGACCGGCACCCTGACTCCAGGGTGTGTTCCAGGATTGCACCACAGCTGGGCCCCTCTTTTTATTTTGTATGGTCTAACATACTTACAAACCTATTACACAGCCTTTCAGAGGTCACCGCTGTACTTAATCCAGCTTAGAAACAGATGAAATGGGGGGACCAGCAGTTGGCGTAATGGCTATGTGGCTGGACTCCCGTGTAGTCGACCGCGGTTCGAGTCCTGGACCCAGGAGCTTAAACTCATGCCGGGCGTGTGTGTGTGTGTGTGTGTGTGTGTGTGTGCCCAAGATCCCGAGAGGAGAATGAAGGAGAAAGGATTGCGGCATGGCCATCTCCTCTGGGGGGTGATTTCTCGCTTTCTGTCTCTCTGTCTCTGTCTTTCTGGCGAGCACACGTGCCCTATAGAAAAAAAAAATGTCTCTGTCTTTCTGGCGAGCACACGTGCCCTATGGAAAAAAAAAAAGAAGAAGAAGAAGAAACATGAAATGGTGCCACGGGGCGGGCAGGGGAGAACTTGCCTTAACAAGCTCAAAAAAACACAATCGTTTGTTGCCTACTCCTCCCCACCCCACCCAGCACGTGCCAAAGCAAAGGCCTGAATTGTGCTCACTCTCTCTGCCCTTAGGGTACGGGCACTGAAGTGGTTACACATTATGGGGGGAATCTTCCCAAATGAAAAAGGACAGGTGGGGGCCAGCAAGCAGTATAGTGGTTTAAGTGTTGTACTCTCTCTGTCTCTGTCTGTCTGGTGAGTGCACACACCCTATAGCAAAAACCTCTTAAAAAAACTATATATATATGTATATATATACACATATACATACACACACACACACACACACACACACACACACACATAAAACTCTAAAATATCTGTAAAATGAATCTGATCAATTGAAGGAAAAAAGTCTGTCACAACCAAGTTGAGTTTATCCCCAAAACATAAGAACAACCTACTAAACACTTACTAAATATTTATCAGGAGCCAGGTGCTGGCCCCACTGTGAGAGGTCTAGAAGTAAAACAGGCCTCACTCCTACTCTTATGGAATTGACACTCCAATGTGGGAGGTACACGTAATTTAAGCAAATATGATTGTTTTAGAACACGGCAGGTGCTGGGACCAGCAGGTTACGTTCTGGTTACCATGGCTGGACTCCCACATGGCCAACTGCGGTTCGAGTCCAGGACTCACGGCTTGAAACTCATGCCGGATGCATGTGTGTGCATGCCCAAAATCCAGAGAGGAGAAGGGAGGAGAAGGGATTGTGGTGTGACCATGCCCCCGGGAGGTGATTTCTCACTTTCTACCTCTCTTTTTATCTGTCTCTCCAGTGAGTGCACGCGCCCTGTAGCAAAAATCTCTCAAAAGAAAAAGAAAAGGCAAGAAAAAAAAATAAAAATAAGGACCAGTGCCACGTAGGAAATAATCGAGATGGATGTGACAGCATGACTAGAAACGGCTGCTCGTACATTAGAGAGTGACGTGTCCAAAGGGGAGGGGGCAGGCTGAGCACCGAGGGATGAGAATCGATGCAGATCGTGGGTACGGCCAGTGCATAGCCCCTCGTGGCAATGAGGCCGACGTGGTTAAAGGACAGCAACAGGTCCCCTGAGGCTGGAGCCCAGCGAGGGAGACCAGGGCGTCCACCTGATTAGGGTATGCCTGGCTTGCACTACCGGAAGGGATTTGTTAACCGAAGACTTTAAAAAGCAATTTCATCAGAAGCACAAAACATGATGTTACTGGCGAAGTGCACGCGGGTTTTCTTCTCCAAAACCATACGTGGCCCTTTTCCAGATGTGTCACTCTGGCGGTGTCCTAGTTTGAGATGAGCACTACCCTCTTCTCCCCAGGCTCCACTGGACTTCTACATCTTCGCTTTTTAACTAGCCCAGCTACCAGCTCCTGGGTCTCACCTCCACCTTGCAGGATGGCGGCAAGGCTCTGGAGCTTTTCTGCAGTTCTTCCTTCCAGGTGGTAGAAGACAAGGGCTAGCCAATGACCTGAGCAATCCCACTGCCATGATAGCCACCAGCGACCGGGGCCCTGCTGCCCGCGGTGGACATCCCGCTGGGTTTTGCCTTGCCCGCCTCCTGCCTTTGGTAACAGCGTCTGAACTACAGCAGTCCGTTGCATGGCTTTGGGGGAACCTTCGGCCACAGTTCTCTCCTCCTCCCAAGGCCAGGCACCTGGCCCGAGCTCAGCCAGTGAGTTCTCTCCAAGACGCTCCCTCCTTGCATTCACTCACTCATTCGGTGCCTCATTCCCAGGAAGTGCCGAAGTGCCTGCCGGGCAGCCTGGGTCCTCGACAGAGTAGGCAGAGCTGGGAAGCTGGCGCTACCCTCTCCTCCCACCAGTGGAGCCATGCAGATGGCCCGTTATCCTCTCAGAAGGAACCCTGGGGCCTATGCGGGTTTTCCGTAGACCGTAAGCTACCCCACATGCTGGCACTGAGCCCTCCCTCCCCGTTATGTTCCTCAGAGTCCATTTCTGTGGCTTACCATCCGAAATTCCTAGCCAACGTGGTGGCCTACTGTGGTGGCCTGCTGCCCAACTCAGGTGTGGTTTCACTGGTGCTTTTGTCTCTGCGCCTTGTCCCTCCACCCTTATGCCAGGGATTTCTCATCGGGGCTCCACCTTTATTATTATTTTCTCTTTGAGAGGTTTTTGCTATAGAGTGAGTGCGCTCACCATACAGAGACAGAGAGACAGAAAGCGAGAAATCACCCGCCAGGGGGGATGGCCACGCCGCAATCCCTTTTCCTCCATTCTCCTCTCGGGATCTTGGGCATGCACGCACACGTGGTGAGTTTAAGCCACCGGGTCCGGGACTCGAACCGCAGTCGACTACATGGGAGTGCAGCGACATAGCCATTATGCCAACTGCTGGTCCCAAGGCTCCACCTTTAAATCTGGTCTCCGGCCGGCCAGTCATCCTAAGGAACTCCATCTTAGCCTCCAGGTAGCATCAGAGGCCCCACCACTCATACCTTTCTCTGGCCTTCTTCGCCAGCTCTGGCTGGGCTGCTCGCTGGTGTTCCCTGAGAGTTAGAACGTCCTCCCTCACTAGTACACCTTGCCTGGTGGATTTACTTCCGGAAACCATTTCTCATCATCAATATCTCCTGATCTCTGTCCCAAGGATCTCCAGGGTTCTTTTATTATTTAATTATGTCTCCTCTATTAAAATTTTTAAGAATTATTTATTTGAGGTTATATATTACTATTATTATTAATATTATTACTACCAATGTTTAATTCACCAGAGACAGAGAAAGGGGGAAAAGTGAGAAACCAAGCCACCAGGTCCAGGACTCACACCACAGCTGGCCAGGTGGGAGTGCAGTGCCTTAACCACCGTGCCACCTGCTAGTCCCTCTCTATTAACAATTCTGAGGAACCAGCAGATGATGTGGTGGTTAAGGCACTGGATTCCCATATGGCCAACCATAGTTCAAATCCCAGACCTAGTGGCTTGAGAATCATGCCCGTGTACATGCGTACATGCCCCAAACCCCAGGATGAGAATGGAGAAGGGATTGCACCATTGCCATTCTCTCTGAGGGGTGATTTCTCACTTTCCCCCCTCACTGTCTCCAGTGAGTGAACACGCCCTATGGCAAAAACCTTTATAATTTTTTTCTTTTATGAATATAAGGTAGTCCACAAAGATACAAACAAGAAAATAAATCAGAAACAAAAGTAACATCAGGACTAGCAGTTAGCATAATGGCTATGTCACTGGACTCCCACGTAGTTGACCGAGGTTCATGTCCCGGACCCGGTGGCTTAAAACTCACACCGGGCGCATGTGTGTGCGTGCTCAAGATCCCGAGAGGAGAATGGAGGAGAAGGGATTGCGGCATGGC
>NW_006199712.1:2847196-2847689 GCF_000334495.1 Tupaia belangeri chinensis
GATGTAGAAAAAAAAAAAAAAAAAAAAACCTCTCCAAAAAAAACCGAAAGTAACATGAAGTCAGGGGTATGGTCTATATAACAATTCATTTCATGAGGTTGTGTGCAATTGCTAAAGATAAATTGGGGGGGGGGGGGACTCTGAGCTCCCTAGTAACCATAGTAAAGAAGGAAATTCTTCAGGAGATTGACAGACCTGCCTAACATAGAGACCCAAGAAAAAGTTTTATCTTTCTTCAACAATATGAACTTCATTCATGTGATTCCTTTGTTCAGTGCCTTATTCCCAATGAAGAGAAGAGCACAGTGTCTGGCATATAAGTGCTCAAAAATATTTGACTTGCTATGGGTCTTTTTGAAAGAATTACGTGCTGTAGAAAGTAGACTATGTCCTTAAATACATCTCTATAATTAAAACCACTTTGAGTCAGTGAGAAAGGTGGTTCTTTTTTTTTCTTTTTCTTTTTCTCTTTTTTAAGTCCCCCCCCCCCCCA
>NW_006199712.1:2848451-2936901 GCF_000334495.1 Tupaia belangeri chinensis
CCCCCATAGAGCATGTGTGCTTGCTGGAGAGAGACAGAGAGGGAAAGTGAAAAATCACCCCCCGGGAAGAATGGCCATGCTGCAATCCCTTCTCCTCCATTCTCCTCCTGGCAAGATTTTCAAGCCGCCAGGTCCCGACCCAAACCATAACCACCATGCCACCAAAGACGGTGGTTCTTATAAGCCCAGGCAGTGCAGTCTACGGCATAACATCAATCTTCAGTTCACAAGAGGCAATTTCATGCGGGCCACCACTTCCACACTGAGGGGCTGGCTGCTGGCTATCTCAATGTGTTTTTCAAAGCTATGCACGAGGCCAAAGTGGGTAGAATGACTAATTTCTAGAAAAGGTTTCTTGGAGAAACTACTGCTTAGAAATGGAAGACCCCATGCTGTCATCTCTTTACAACGCTATGCCAAACATCGGCCACAGCAGTAAAGGATGAGTCCTGTCCTGCCCGCAATTCGTTTGGGGGTTGCATGTGCAGCTTGTTCTGGCCTCTGGCCCTTGGCCCTGTGGGGAGCTCCAGTTTGCAGGCCTTCCCCCTCGTTCTGTAAACACGGGCTGCTGTCACTGCTGGTGCGTGGCTGCCAGCCTCCCTGTCCCCACTCAGAGATGGCCGCCTCCCTGCACAGTGGACATTCCGGACCCTTCTCTCTCTCTCTGGTGCTAATCACTAGGGAGAGCAGACCCCTGCCGGAGTCTAAAACACAACATTTGAAAGCATTGAGAAGCTTTGAGACTGAGGTCATGATTAAAAATAAGTCACCAGTCACCCAAATCAACTGTCATGAGGAAGCAGAGATAATGTCACATTCGTAGGAACTCCGTGACACAGCTGTATGCTCTGTAGTGACAGAATTTGATTTAAAACAAATAAAGGGGTGTCTCGTGTAATACTCCAGGCCTTCAGTGTCACTTCTACCTCAGGCACCACCGTGTCCAGTAAAAGGCTGTCAGTTGGAAATCCTTCTCTCTATGGACAGAAAGAATTAAGTTCCTTGAAATTTAGAAACAATAGGAGCTCACACACAGAATTTCGAATCAGCCTTAAATTTAATTCTTTACGAGTTTATTTTCTATCTCTATGTTCTTGGATAAGGTATGTCATCTCTTCAGGATTAAGGCCCTCTTCTCCTTCAGGAAGGGAGAAGGCAAGTTAAAAGAAAAACTTGGTCTGCAAGAGACAAGATGGTGTATACTCTCTCATGCCTCCTTGGGGAAACATAGGGATTCCGTTCGGTGAAGGCCTTCCGGGGAAGGAGGGTTCTGGTTGAGGTTTGTAAGGCTGGAATGATGGAGAGGGAATTTGATAGTCAGCAGGGAAGAAGGATCCCATCACGGCCCGAGTTCACCTGTAAGCTTTGTCGGCCTTGATGTCAAATGGGCCTTGCTAGTCAGTGTGGACGGTGGACCAGCTGGATCAGAGTGAGCCGAGAGCTTGTGAGCAATGCAGACTCTCAGGCCAGCTCTGAGGCACAGCGGTCACGTAGCTCCCCAACAGGGCTGGGGGTTCTCTTAAGTGTGGGCACCCGGGGTTCTGCTGACTGAGAAAAGTGGGGGTAGACTGCAGTGTGGGACCCTGTCGGTGGTGTCTCTCTCTCTCTCTCAACAAACTTTAACAAAAGGAAAGAGGGAGAGAGAGAGAGAGAGAGGAAGGGAGAGAAGAAAGAAAATATGAAAGAAAGAAGAAAGAAGAAAAAAATGAACAAAAGAGAAAGAAAAAAGAAAAAGAAAAATAAGAGAAAGAAAGAGAAGAAATAAAAGAAAGAGATAGAGAAAGAAAGAAAGAAGAAAGAAAGAAGAAAGAAAGAAAGAAAGAAAGAAAGAAAGAAAGAAAGAAAGAAAGAAAGAAAGAAAGAAAGAAAGAAAAAGAAAGAAAGGAAGGAAGAAGAAAGAAAGAAAGGAAGGAAGGAAGGGAAAGAAAAAGAAAGAAAGAGAGAGAAAGAGGAAAGGAAAGGAAAGGAAAGGAAAGAAAGAAAGAGAAAGAAAAAAGAAAGGAAGGAAGGAAGTAAAAGAAGAAAGAAAGAATAAGGAAGGAAAGAAAGGAGAACTGCAGAATCTCAGGGCCCACACCTCCCGTGTCACGATATGCGTTTAACAATATCCTGTGAGACTGGTCTGCACATTGGAGTTCGGGAAGCACGGTATTGGCCACCTCAGTGTTTACTGGTGGATAAACACCTCTAATAAATAACTCAGTGCTAGGCCCAGGCACAGTGGTACACACTGCTAAGACACTGGTTGGCGGGCCAGGGTCACATGGGAGACCCAAGTTCAATTCCTGGTCCACCCTAAAGGTTGGGTACTGTGACCGACACCTGTAATCCCAGAGACTTGGGGAGGCTGAAACAAAAGGATCGTGAGTTCAAGGCTACTCTAGACCACATAGCAAGATGCTCCCACCAACCTGACCCCCTCTCCAAATAAATCCAGGCACACCTGTAGTCCCAGCTGGGAAATGAGACAGGAGAATGGCAACACACCAAAATAAATGAATACTTTAAAAAAAAAATTAATACTTGGTTGAATGGGTTGACCCTGCCCACCCCACACTTTTCGGTTGCACAAAGTGATCAGACCAGAGGCTTCTTCTGATGCGCTGCTAGCCCCTACAGCACACAGGTGGAAATTAAAGAGAGACACCCTCCCACCTCCCACATAGTCTGTGTCAGGGCGCACAGAGGGCCCCGCGCCCCCTCCACTGCAGCCTTGCTTCAGGACAGCCTGCTCAACGTAGCAGGGCCTGTTCTTAGTAATAATGCTTGAAAATATCCAGAATTAGTCCATCGCCCTCACCTTCCATGTTGACTCCAAGCAATAGAAATAGCTGCTTTGCTTGCACTAACCAGAAAGGAAAAGAAATTATTACAGCACTTGATTACAGTCGCCACACATTGTGACGCTGTTCTCTCTGAAGAAAGACCCGTGCTCCGGGCATCTCCTGAGTCTCCCATACACATGCCCAGACACAAAAGCAAATGCCACTCTAGGCAACGCGCTCTCCATTCTCGTGACTTGTAGATAAACTATTATGTGAGCCCTGGCAATTTCCCACAAGTGGCCTCTACGCGTCTGTGTTTAATTTCCATGATGTCTCGGTGAATGTACGATTTCATACATACATTGTTCTGGTATCACAAGGTAGAAAATCCAACAGGGAAAAAATATTGGAGAGCGAAAATAGCTCTCGACCCAGTTTCATTCTGCTTCTTCTCAGCTCTCACTGGTCTTTATTCCTCCTTTCATCTCCTATTGCAGCGTCTGAGTCCCGAATTTCGAAGTTTTATGTCAACTCTTTGTACTTTGTCTTGGATCTTGTCTAGTTCCATGCTGAAAAGTTGGATGCAATTTTTGCTCAAAATGCAACGTCTCATTAGCTTTCAGATGACGCTTCCTCGTCCCCCAGATTTCTCTTTTCCTCAGTCACGACATTGTATGTGGTTGTACTTACTTCAAAGGAGCAAACTTTCGGCTTGAGCAGCTTCTGCCACGTCCATTTCTAGAGCACAAAATGTTTTGTTGATTTGGTGAGCTGTTTCTTTTCCTTTGCCTTGTTAGCTGCAAGATTTCATTGTTAGGATACAACTTATTATGCAGAAAAGTCTCTTCTGCAAATCCTTGTCCCGTTTACAATTTTTGAAGACACTCCACATTTTAATGCTACAGGTCACATGTAAGTGCAGCCAACATCCAAACCCCTGGTCTTCCTGAGAAAACACATTTTTTTCTTCATCTCTAGCCAGGGGCCCATTTGTCATTCATTTCAGTTTTGCAGGGACTTCATGATGTTTCAAACAACATAAGATATTGGGAAGGGGGGACCAGCAGGTGGCATGTGGTTAAGGTACTGGATACTCCCATATTGCTGACCACGGTTCAAGTCCTGGACCTGGTAGCTTGCTTTCTCACTTTCCTTCTCTCTCTCTCTCTCTCTCTCTCTCTCTCTCTCTCTCTCTCTGTGTGTGTGTGTGTGTGTGTGTGTGTGTGTGTGTGTGTGTGTGTGGTCAAATTAAAATAAATGAATGAATTCATAAAATAAAATTAAATAAATATTTTTAAAAGAAAGAAATTAGGAAGGAATTGAACTGAGGTGTCTGTTTTGATTTTTACGGCAAGCATGTTTATTTTCCACCATTAGTTTATGACAGATATTTTGTTTCTTCTTTCCTGCCTAGAACACAGGAAACTGGCGACTTTAGGCTTGCAGTTTCAGTTGATCACTTCATACTCACCATGGAGAACCACGTGAATGTTCTGTCATTGTCTCTGCCAGGCCTCTGTGCCCAGGGAACACAGACGAGGTGTGACCGTCATCACACGTGCTGTCACACTTAGCAGGACCACAGTGCTGAGGGGATCAGCAGATGGCATAGTGGTTTACATCATTGGGCTCCCAGATAGTCGACCCTGGTTTGAGTCCTGGACACAGCAGCTTAAAACTCAGGTCGAGCACGTGCGTGTGCATGCCCAAAATTCCAAGAGGAGAATGGAGGAGAAAGGATTGCGGTGTGGCCATCCCCTCCGGGGGGGGGGGGTGATTTCTCACTTTCTGTCTCTCTGTCTCTCAGGTGAGTGCACGCTCCCTATAGCAAAAAAGTCTCTACAAAAAAGAATTACAGTGCTGAGAAAGTGGGAGAAGCGGTCACTTAGGACAGAAGGACGCCCTCTCCTGCTGGTGAAAATGAGCTCTTCTCAATTACGCATAGCGCTGCTCAGGAAGCTTTGGTTTGATTCTGTCTGGGATGATGGAGGCCATAGCATTCTCACATATTTGCAGCCCTCCTGCTGGGGTCGCCAGGTCTCAGCTCTCGGGTATGATGTGGCCTTCGGCTTGGAGTACCGTGCTGGAGAGGAACCCAAGAGAGGTGGTGCCTTGTGGTGTGTCTGGGCGGAACTGCATTGGGTCTGACACAGCTGGATGCAGCCGGCCATGCTGGCCACCGGCTTGGGTGTTTATGGCCCTCGTGAAACTCCCACATCACTAGGGCAGACGGCTGTTCACTGATGCTCTGCTGGAAACCCTGGGAAACCCATGCTCAGTAGCTGCAGATGTGCTCAGTAGCTTGTCCACCATCCCAGCCTGGGTCAGCAATCTTTTATATCCTTTTAAAAAACCCACAATGTAATCCCTAACAGAGTATTATCCATCTGGTAGTTTTAGGCAACGTGCTGAATATGCACTGTGTGTATTTGGGCTCCTATTAAGTCTAATCCCAGGGTTGTTGCTAGTTCACAAAGTTTCTGTTTACCTTCCAGACCCCCACATCACTAATTTTTGCTGCCAGTGGAAGACAGAGAATGTCATCTGCTTGCATGACCGTAATTCACTTTCAAAGCAATTTACAGATGCTAGTCCTTGTAACCACCCACCAGAGATGGGTGAACGTTTTAAGAAGACCAGAAATGTGGTGCCAATTTTGCCTATCAATAGCTAGGTCCAGCAGGATTGTAGCATCCTTATTTCACAGGTCCCCCAAGGTCTACTGAATGCCTAACCATGGACTAGGCTTATGAGAAAGCCTGAGCCGAGGACTAAGAAGGTTCCCTCTCCCTCCTCCCACATCCGAGCTTTCTCCTCCAGATCTCCCCACAGCAGTGCTGCCTCATCAGTAGTGAGTGCAGATAAGCCTCCAGGGCAGCATGAGATGCCCACGCAGGCTGAAACGGCGCTAGCCACTGATCACAGCCGGGAGCCAGGACACAGAAGCAGCTCCCCCATACTGCAGGCGCCTGGCCAGGAAAGGAAGGGGGCCTCTGTGCTCAAGGGCTCTGTTCTGCTCTCCAGCTCTTGGTTTATTCTCTAGATGCACAAGTTTGTTCAAGTGGCTCAAGGACTTTTCAAGGTGATGTTTTAACACAACACAAGGACATACACACCCTGTCCACTGAATCCTCCTCTCCGTGGGTGAGTCCTGGAATCAGCACGTCAGAAAAGCCTCCCGCTGGTTCAGCTGGGACCCACCATCCACTGCAGTGCACATGTTGACCCTTGGCCTTTCCTTCATCTCTTTTTATGTGTGCTTACCAGAGAGACAGAGAGAGAGAAAGAGTGCACCCCCAATGGGCATGGTCTTACCACAATCCTTCTTCCTCCCCTTCTTCATCCTGTCAGGATTTAGGGCACCCAGAATAGCTGTCAAGCTGTCAGGGCTGGGATGTGAATTACGGTGGGCCGTGTGGGATCTGGCTCCCTATGCTTGTGCTAAGTGCTGAGCTACGGAGCCGGCCTGACCCTTGGCCTCTCATGATCATTCTCCCATTTGTAAGACCCCCTTGCTCCCATCCAGTCTCCATGTATAGAAAGCCACCTCCAGGAAACCTTCCAGAATTGCTATAGGAAGAAAAGGCAGCAATGCCAGAGCTCCTTCCATACCTCATGTGTGACTTCCACCTGTATTGTAGATTTCCATGTTCTTGTCTTATTTTCTCATGTGAGCCTCCTCAAATCTCATTCATTTCTCTGCCATTTTCATTCTTTCTCTCTCTTTTTCTCCCATGCAGATACCACTTGTTCCATTGTTTAATATTTTCTCTCATCTGATTTACTATTTCATATTTTCACCATACATGTAAAGCCATTATCACATTGCAGAAATGAAAGCAACCAAAAAATAAATATAGCAGAAAGAAAAGGAAGTTATTAAATTCCAGTCTTATTACAACCTATGAAAGGCTTAAACATCCCTGTTTTATTTGTTTTATGTTTTTAAAGGAGGGGAAGACTAACTATGAAAAATTATTAGCGACATGGGCCAGCAGGTGACATGGAGGTGAAGACCCCAGGATCCCAGGATCCTACATGGCTGACTGCATTTTGGGTACCCAACCCTAGTGGCTTAAAAATCCCACCAGGCTTGTGTGTGTATGTGCCCAAAATCATGAGAGGAGAATGGAGGAGAAAGAATTGCAGCTTGGCCATAGTCCCCATATTTTCCTTCTCTTTCTCTCTGGTGACCACATATACCCTAAAACAATACATTTTAAAAAATGTTAAAGACAGATCACCCCAATGCAAAATTAAAAATTATTTCTCACTCCCCTGAAAATCTCACATGCCATAAGTAGCAAGCATCCTAAGTCTCTAAGAAACTGTGCCTCAGGACCAGCCGATGGCATCGCTAGATTCCCACATAGCCTATTGCAGTTTGAGTCCCAGATCTGATGGCTTCCAAATCATGCCAGGCACATGTGCGTGCATACCCAAGATCCTGGGAGGACAATGAAGGAGAAGGAATTGTTGTATGGCCACTCTCCATGGTGGGTAATTTCTCACTTTCCCTCTCGCTGTGTCTCCCAGCCTCCCGCCCCCAGCAAGTACACACCCTAAGGCAAAAAACTCAAAAAAAAAAAAAGAAGAAGAAGAAAGAAAAAGAAAACAATAAAGAAAGGAAAAAGACACACTGCCCTAAAAATTGAATTTCTCAAAGACAAGGACTGTTTTTATGGGCGATGTGACAATGCGTGGGCAGACACACTGCCACAAAGAAATCGATCTCGGTACTTTATCGTACTCTCGTGTCCAGCTTTACAGCTGCAGCAGGACTTAGCATGAACGTCTGCGTATGGAGGATGCCGAACAAATACTTGTTGAGAGAACGAACGAAGGCATGTACAAACATCCTGGCTGTAAAATTGATTTTGTACCTTTTTTTCAGTTTAACTGCTCCATTAGCCTATAGTGGTTCTGCGCATTGTCCCCCAAGTACAATACAAATTCTACCCCATGAATTCCTTCTGCTGGGCGACGCGTTCAATTGCACCATTCAAGTAGGCAGCACCTGATCTGCGTGTGATTTGATTGCAGTCCGTTTGGTCCCTCATAGAGGCTGAAGTGGATTTTTTTTTGTTTATTACACTTCCCCTCTTGCATGCCAAATCACTCGTTTCGTTTACGCTAGGTCTTGAACCACCCAGCTTATTGGAGATGCAGTTGGTTTTAAAGTTCACGTTTGGGTTTGAGATAAGTCTACCATCTGTCCTCCAGTAGCTGGCTTGTCTGTACCTGAGGGTTGGTGTTCACAACTATGAAGCCTAAACCAGGTTCATTGAACCTGGAGCTCTCTGAGTTTAGCTCATTGGATAATCTCTTTGTGTTATTATCTTATTAGCTTAATGGTAAATATTTTCATTTCTGGCTCATGAGCATTACAGAAGATGCTAGTAAGCTCCATGCATTCCAAATCTGAGAATTCTTCTGAAATGCTAGCATAAACTACATGTACGTACAGTTTGCTTTTGTTGCTAAAGTTCATACTTAAAAATAAAAACTTAAAACATTCATTCTGCTATGCTTTTGTTTTAGAGGTTTTAGGTATAGGGCACGTGCTCTTGCCAGAAAGACAGAAAGCAAGAAATCACCCCCCAGGGAAAATGGCCATATCACAATACTTTCTCCTCACACATGCACCCACCGTGCGTGTAAGTCACCGGATCCAGGACTTGAACTGTGATCAAATACATGGGAGTCCAGCGACTTAACCATTATGCCAACTGCTGGTCCCCATTTTGCTCTGCTTTTAAGTGTATCTAGAGCTTCTTTTCAGAATATTTATAATCAAATTCTTTTCTTTTCTTTTTTTATTGGAAAGGTTTTTGCTATAGGGCGCATGGGCTCACCAGAAAGACAGAGAGAGACAGAGAGACAGAAAGCGAGAAATCATCCCCCAGGGAGGATGGTCATGCCACAATCCCTTCTTCTCCATTCTCCTCTCACGATCTTAGGCACGCATATACTCATGCACCCAGCATGAGTTTAAGCCTCTGAGTCCAGGACTCAAACCACAGTCAACTACATGGGAGTCCAGCGACATAGCCATTAGGCCAACTGCTGGTCCCAATCAAATTATTTTCTAAATTCATAGCCATAGGGGTATTATTGCAGTCTGCTCAAGCTGCTATAACAAAATACCACGGGCCAGTGGCCCAAACAGTAGTTGTTTATTTCTCAAGGTTCCAAAGGCTGAGAAGTCCAAAGGCAAGCTGCTGACCCTTTTCCATTCTAAATATTAACCTGCTTTTGGGAGTATTGTTTGGTATCACCTTTTGTAGAGGGTCATTTGTTGTGATACTGAAATTCTTAAAAATGTTTTACTCAGGGGGCCAGCAGGCAGCATGGTGGTTAAGGTGCTAGACTCCCACATGACTAAATACGGTTCAATTCCTGTACCCAGCAGCTTGAAAATCATACCAGGTATGTGTGCATGTGTGCCCAAAATTCTGACAGGTGAACAGAGGAGAAAGGATCGTGGCGTGGCCATTCCCCCTTGGGGGTGACTTTTTACATTACCTCTCACCGTCTGTTTGTGTCTCTCTCCCTCCAGTAAATGCACATATCTTATGGCAAAAACCTAAAAAAAAAAAAAAAAAAAGTTTTACTCAGAAGATTCTGCTTCCTCTACAGGAGAACTTACTGAGAGCAACACTGATGTGAAAGTGGGTGACGATATAATATAAAGGGCCAAGAAAAGCCAAGAGATCCTCAGAAGGAAAAAGGAGACCTTACCCTTCCAAAGAACCAAACTTAGTACAAAGCTCTCATATTTAGGACAACATGGTTTTGGTTCAGAGACCAAAAAATAGGCCATGACTAGGCTAGACTGGAGAACTCCATTACAGGCTCATGCATATTTGGACTCTGAGTTGAAACACACTCAGCACCACAGAGGAGTGGGACAGAGACAGCCTTTTAACAGCTCGCGCTCGGACAGTGGGGAAGAGTGGCACTGGACACCTACCTTGGGCTATACACAAGACTCGGTTCCAGGTCAGCAGGTGGCATGAAGGTTACGGTGCTGGATCCCACATGGTGAACTACACTGTTTGAGCCCCAGATCCAGCAGCTTGAAAAATCATATGTGTTCATGCCCAAAATCTCAGGAGGAAACTGGAGGAAAAGAGATTGGGGCATAGCCATCCACCCGGGAAAGGAGGGATGTTTCTCTCTCTCCCTGTCTCTCTCTCTCTCTCTCTCTCTCTCTCTCTCTGGTGAGCACACATGCCCAACAACAACAAAAAAAATAAATAAATAAAAAGGAAAAGGAAAACTTAGTTCCAGCTAAATTATAAACATTAGTGTGGGAAACCAGCAGTTACCGTAATGGCTATGTTGCTGGACTCCCACGTAGTCGACTGCGGTTTGCGTCCCGGACATGGTGGCTTAAAACTCACTCCAGGAGCATGTGCATGTGTGCCCAAGATCCCGAGAGGAGAATGGAGGAGAAGGGATTGCAGTGTGGCCATCCCCCCTGGGGGGGTGATTTCTCGCGTTCTGTCTCTGTCTCTCTCTGTCTGTCTGGTGAGTGCACGCGCCCTATAGCAAAAAAAAACTCTCAAAAACAAAGCAAAACAAACAAACAAAAAAACATTAGTGTGAAAGGTAAAACAATAATGCTTTTAAACAATAACACAGCAGAATAGCTCGACCAGGAGAAGAAATGTTAAATCATATATAAAAGCACTAGTCATGAAGAAAACGATTGTGCGCACACTCACAAGTCTTTGGAGAGTTCGTATCCCAACCTGGGGGCTCGGTCTGAGCTACAATGCCGGAAGCACATGGCCGATCACAGGCCTGGATCCCCTACTCAGCCTGAGGACAAGCTCGGTGCACACACACACAGCGCCTGAGACTGGGGGGCTAGGAGCTGAGGAAAAGGGATCTTGATGTGAAGAGACCCTGTCATGGGTCTCTCTCTCTTACACAGGCACATACACTCTCCCCGTCAAAGAAACAACAAACCAACAGAAATCTCAGCCCCGCTTCAGTGGATCAGCCAGTAGCTTACCGAACTGTGGATAGAAGTCACATGCAGATGATGGTTAAGGTCCCTGGCCTTATTAGCCTGGAGCGAGAGCTCCCCCTCTCTTCTTTCTATCTCACTCTTTCTCTGGTCAATAAATATGTTCTTAATGGGAAAATCAAAAGTTGGTAGAAAACACATATTATGAAAACACTACACATGATTTCAAAATTTTTACAAGATAAACGTGTACATTAGTTCCATTATGATATAACTGTTTGAAATCCCTTTTTATATAAGACTACAGCAAAAGTAAGAGTTTGTTCTGCTCACAGAAAACATCATAAAGAACCAGTGGGGCCAGCAGGTGGCATGATGGTTAAGGTACTGGACTCCCTCATGGTTAACTGCAGTTCAAGTCCTGGACTCGATAGCTAGAAAATGATGCCAGGTATGTGTGTATGCATGCCCAAAATCCCAAGAAGAGAATAGAGGAGAAGGGATTGCAGCATGGCCATCTCCCTGAGGAATGATTTCTCACTTTTCCTAATGGAAAGATAAACCATGGAATGAGACTTATAAGCACACTATACAAAGAAGTCCATAGATAAATAAGAAAAAGCTAAGTAACTTAATAGGAGAAAATGCAAAAGATCTGAATAAACGTTTCACAAAAGGAAAAGACAAAATTGCCAATAGACTTAAAAACTTCCTCAGTCTCACTCGTAATCATGGAGGTACAATTAAGAACCATAATGGGGCCTTCTGGCCGGAACCGCCATCTTCCAGTAAAGAACCAAAATGATGAATGCAAAGGGCAAGAGGAGAGGCACCCGATCTATGTTCTCTAGGCCTTTTAGAAAACATGGAGTGGTTCCTTTGGCAACATACCTGTGAATCTACAAGAAAGGTGATATTGTAGGCATCAAGGGAATGGTTATGGTTCAAAAAGGAATGCCCCACAAATGTGACCATGGTGAAACTGGAAGAGTCTACAATGTTACCCAGCATGCTGTTGGCACTGTTGTGAACAAACAAGTCAAGGGCAAGATTCTTGCCAAGAGAATTAATGTGCGTATTGAGCATATTAAGCATCCCAAGAGCAGAGGTAGCTTCCTAAAACGTGTGAAGGAAAATGACCGGAAAAAAGAAGGAAGCCAAAGAGAAAGTTGCCTGGGTTCAACTAAAGAGCCAGCCTGCTCCACCCAGAGAAGCACACTTTGTGAGAACCAATGGAAAGGAACCTGAGCTACTGGAACCTATTCCCTATGAATTCATGGCATGATGGGTGTTAAGAATAAACTAAGTTGTGGTCTATAAAAAATAAATAAATAAATAATGGGGACCAGCAGGTGGTATGGTGGTTAAAGGTGTTGGATTCCCACATGGCAGACCATGGTTCAAGTTCTGGACCTGGCAGCTTGCTCTCTCACTTTCCCTCTCTCTGGGTCTGATCAAACTGGAAAAAAATAATAATAGTAATAAATAAAGTTAAATAAAATAATTTTTAAAAAAAGAACCATAATGAAGGATTATACACCACCAAATTGCAAAAAAAAAAAAAAAAAGAAAAAGAAAGAAAAAGAAAAGAAACAAACAAAAACAATGTAAAAAAATCTGTCAGTGCCAACTGTAGGTGAGAACTCTTAAACACGGCTGGTGAAAATCATAAATTATTGCTACCTCTGGAAAAAGGTTTAGCACTTTCTAGCAAACTTGAAAATGTTCAGGACCAGCAGATGGTGTAATGGTTACATTGCTGGACTTCCACATGACTGACCGCAGTTCAAGTCCCAGACCCAGAGGCTTGAAAATCATGCCAGGCACATGTGTGTGCATGCCCAAGATCCCAGGAGGAGAATGGAGACAGGATTGCGGTGTAGCCATCTCCCCAGGGAGTGATTTCTCACTTTCTGTCTCTCCGGTGAGCACATGCGCCCTTTGCAGAAATCTCTCAACAACAACAACACAATTGGAAAATGTTCATGGCCTATGACCCAGCAGTTCCACTTGTCGGGCATATTTGCTAGAGAATCTATGGATCTGTGCATCAGGAAACGTTGGCCAGAATTTTCAAAACAACATTGTTTATAAGATCCAAGGAACAAAACAGAGAAATACATTTTACGGTCGCGCAATGGCTTATGAGATGACCAGGAATGAGCTAGACAGCGAAGTACAAAGATGGACGGCTCTTGCTAACAGTGTTGAGTGGAAGCACAATAGAACCTCCTTCCTGTGAAGGTCGACAGGTGAAACGAAACCGTGTTCCTTGGGTATGTATTCATAAATGACGCAGTTAGAATTTAACAAAGCTAAGGCATGCTGGTACGAAAGTCAGGACGTGGCTTCCTCTGCTGTGGAGGCACAAGCAACGTATAACCGAGGAAGCAACAGGGGGCACTTGGTGAGAACTCGCATTGTTCTATTTGTTGACTTAGAAGTTACCCCGCGGTTTTTACTTCATCAGTACTCATTACAACGTACATTTTATGTGCTTTTCTTGTATGTGGTGTCTTTTGTAAGATATAATAAAGTAGAAATAGAATACAAGAAGAAATGCAAGAAAAGAACAAATAAAGGAAGGGAGGAAAGACGGCAAGGCAAAAAGGAAGAAAGAAAGGAGTGAGGGAGAACTAGGAAGGGAGACGTGAAGAGATTGAAGGCAGACAGGCTTATTAGGGCTGGCAGGTAGAGTGCTGGTTAAGGAGTTGGACTCCCACATGGCCGATGTGGCTTAAGTCCTGGAACTGGCGGCTTGCTTTCTCTCTCTTTCTTTCTCTCTCTGTCTCTTTCTGGTCAGATTGAATAATAATAAAATTAAATAAATAAATGATAACAGAGGATTTAAAAAGAAAAAGAAAAGCTTATACTCTCTAACAAACATTCTACATCAGAAATTTGGGCAAAAAATAATAACAATAATAATATGAATGGGTCTAAAGTTCTAACTAAGACTATTTATTACTACATTGTTTTTAATAACAAGAGGAACAATCTTGCTCAAAAATAAGGAAGCAGCAGGACCAGCAGATTGCATAATGGTTACATCACTGGATTTCCACATGGTCAACCACAGTTCAAGTCCCAATCCCGACAGCTTGAAACTCACTGGGTGCGTGTGCATGTATGCCCAAGATCTCAAGAGGAGGATGGAGGAGAAAGGATTTTGGCATGGCTATCCCCTCTGGGGGTTAATTTCTCATTTTCTGTCTCTCTGTCTTGCCAGCAGGTGCGCACATGCCCTATAGCAAAAATCCCTCAAAAAATTTTAAAAAATAAAATAAGGAAGCAGATGATGACCAGCAGTTGGCATAATGGCTATGTCGCTGAACTCCCATGTAGTCGGCCACAGTTCGAATCCCCGACCCGGTGGCTTAAACTCACGCCGGGCGCGTGTGCGTGTGTGCCCAAGATTCCCAAGAGGAGAATGGAGGAGAAGGGATGTTGGCATGGCTATCCCCTCTGGGGGTTAATTTCTCATTTTCTGTCTCTCTGTCTTGCCAGCAGGTGCGCACATGCCCTATAGCAAAAACCTCTCAAAAAAAAAAAAAAAAAAAAAGGGAAGCAGACCAGTAGACCGGTATATCCATATGACCAAAGTCTCTGTAACTATTATTAACGATACTATTAAAATATATGTATTGTGGCCTGAGTCCAGACAACGGTTCAATGATAAAATGTGGTATTTTGTGAGGTAATCCTACATGGGAAGGTTCCCAGTTCAAGTTCAAAGACCTCCCTGATTGGGACCAGCAGTTGGCGTAATGGCTATGTCACTGGACTCCCATGTAGTCAACTGTGGTTCAAGTCCCAGACCTGGTGGCTTAAACTCATGCCGGGCACGTGTGCGTGCATGCATACCCAAGATCCCGAGAGGAGAATGGAGGAGAAGGGATTGCAGCGTGGCCAATCCCCCTGAGGGGTGATTTCTCGTTTTCTGTCTCTCTGTCTCTCTCTTTCTGGTGAGTACATGCACACTATAGCAAAAACCTCTCAAAAAAATAAAATAAAAAATAAAAAAGACCTTCCTGATCATGCCAGACCCATACATGCCGTGATCTAGGGTCATGTTATCAAGAACTTCCTGCGGGTGCTCTTTCTCTCTGTCTTTCTCATTCATGAAGGAAATAAACACACACAGAGACATAATAGATGATTTAGCACAAAGATGTGCTGCCTGGATATTCCCACAAGGAAGAACTTTCTGACCTGCCAGAGAGTGTGGTTGCCAGAGCTTCTCCAGCTGTCAGCCACCTCGGGGCTGGCCTGCAGCAGAGAACCACCAGCACGCAGTCGGGCCTGAGACCAGCTTTGGTTGTGCAGATGAGGACAACACCCTAGGAGATGGCAAAGCAACAACGAGGAGCCTTGGTCCCTGAATGACCATGTGGAGCACAGCTGTCCCACCAGCTTGGGATACCACCTGCTTCTCTGCAGACTTCCAGCTTCCTAAAGCCTCTAGATTTTGAGGACTATTTCTTACAGCAGCTTTGCCTTAACTAATATGGTTGTCTACATTGCAAACCAGGAGACTTCATATAAAAATTCAGATTTCTGGCTTGTGCTGAAAAATCCGAAGACCTAGAACACCGGATCTGCATTCTTATATGATAATCTTCCAGAGCTAAGTGATAGTCCCTTGCGGGGGGTGATTTCTCACTTTCTCTCTCTCTGTGTCTCCCTTTCAAGTAAACACATGTTCCCTATAGTAAAAAAAAAAAAAAAAAAAGCTCTTGGGCACAAGTTTACATTCACACCTGGGGTGTTTCAGGTCAACCAGGCCAGGGATCTGAACCATGTTTGGCCAAGTGGCTTCAAGCCCTACAGTCCTGCATCCCACCACCTGAGACACAGAGGCTAGCCCTCTAGACTTTGTTTCTGTTTGTTTTGTTTTTTACATTTTTTGTCACAGGGCGCATGCACTCCCAAGAGAGAAAGAGAGAAAGAGAGGCAAAGTGAAAAATGACCTCCCAGAGGGGGTGGCCACATGACAATCCCTTTCCCTCAGGATTTGGGGCCCACACACACATGTGCTAGCACATTTTTCAGGCTGCTGGGTCTGGGACTTGAACAGCAGAGTCAGCCATTTGGGATCCAGTGCCTTAACCATCACACCACCTGCTAGCCTCCTTTATTCTATTTTCACATACTATTGTTAACTACCAAATTATTTTCATGACCCATTAACCGGTTACGATTCATTTTTTAAGTTGGTTCTCTGTTGTGTAACAACTACGTAACACTGACTTGGTCATTTAAAAGAATGGAAGTTGGGGCTGGCAGGTGTTGTGGTGGTTGAGGCTCTGGACTCCCACATGGCCAACGATGGATCAAGTTCCAAACCTGACAGTTTGCTCTCTCACTTTCATATCTCTCTCTCTCTCTCTCTCTCTCAGGTCAAATTTGAAAATAATAATAATAATAAATAAAATAATTCTAAAAAAAAAAGAAAGAAAGAACAGAGGTTTATTTATATGACAATTTTGGAGGTCCACAGTCAAGGGGGTATATCCGTGAGGGTGTTCTTGGCAGTGGTGGGACTCCACAGAGTCCAGAGGTAGTGCAGGGTGTCACGAGGTGAGGACATAAGAGAACAGTGACTATATGTCCAGGGTCTTTCTGTATTTCTCCTTTTTTATTTACTATTTTCTTTTTGTTGTTGTTGTTGGTTTGTTTTGTTTTTTGAGAGTTTTTTTTGCTACAAGGTGCATGTGGTCGCCAGGAAGACAGAGAGAGACAGAGAGACAGAAAGCGAGAAATCACCCCCCCATGGGGGATGGCCACGCCACAATCCCTTCACCTCCATTCTCCTCTCAGGATCTTGGGCACGCATGCACACGCACCCAGCATGAGTTTAAGCCACCGGATCCAGACCTCGAACCACGGTCGACTATGTGGGAGTCCAGTCACATAGCCATTACGCCAACTGCTGGTCCCTGTCTTTCTTCTTCTTATAAAACCACCAGGATTCAATCATGAAGGGCCCACTCTGGTGAACGTTCTTACTACTAATTACCTCTTAATACCATAGTTGGGGTAAGTTCCACCCTCTTAATACAATCACGACATCAGCCAAATTTTAACACATGAATTTAGGGAGGAGGGGCACACTCAAACCATAACAACTCATATTTTGAAAAACAGCCTTTCCCATAAGGCCCCTGTGGCCAGGTGCCAGGAGCCCTGCTTGTCTCCAAGCCTGACTCAGGGGTGCAATAGCTCGGTTTGAGCCTCAATATTCTCATCTGTACTGTGGGATAGTGAGGTTTATTTTGGTTGGTTGCTATAGGATGTAAGACACATACGCTGTGAGGACTAAGCCTTGAACCCACATAAGGACTTAGCGCGGTGCCTGGCCTATAAAGAGGGGTATCTAACGGTGGCCTAGTTTTTCTTCATATTTTTGTATCCTATTCTTCAACAACATAGTAACTCCCTAGAATGCCATGGCACCTCGAAAGCTGCTGTGCACTGCAGGATCTCGGCACATGCACCAGGGACAATGTCCTGTCACCTCCTGGACTCCTGGAGTCAGCAGGTAGAGTTCAAGGGAGTCAGCCTCTTGGAGACTCAACCTCGGGAGTCAGTGGGTAGGGTTCAAGGGAGAAAGTGAGGAATGAGGAAGTGTAGGAAGAAGGGAGGAAAGAGAGGCAGAGGTTTCCTTCTTCCAACGACAGTGAACACAGTCCCTTCCATCTCCGAAGCCTGGAATTGGAGGCTATGGGGCTGGAGAGTCTTCAGGTAGTCAGAACCAAACTCCCGACGTCGAGAACAGCGGGGGCATTAGCCTGAGGGCGGCAGCGAGGGTGGGTTGGAACAGTGGTACTCAGCGTAAGGAGAGGCGGAGTTTTTGGAGGGAAGCTTTTGAAAATCACATACATACACACACGTCCACATACAAGCATGCACACATGTGCGCACACACACATCAAGTTGGCTGGTGACAGTGATAGCAGACTGGTGTGATACACCCATCTTACCAAGGAGGAAGCCGAAGTCCACAGAGTGACTGGCTGATGGCCGTAAGTTAAGCCAGATCTGGGCCAGGCCGAGTTTTCCGTCAGGGTCTGTCTCCTTCTGCAGCCGCCAGGGGCATCTGTCTACAACGCCCTCAGACGCCCACTCTGCCTTGCTCCCTGGATACAGTGGGTCACATTCGGCTTGCAAAGTCCTGGGCAACTACCTTCCTGGAGCTGTTTGTTTGTTTGTTTTGCTTTTTAGAACCTAGATTGTTCCATTTGTGTTCGTTTTGTTTTTTAAATCTCTGGGGAAAGCCGCCTTGCTTACACGTAATCCTCCAAGCATAGCCACTCTTCTGGCCTGTTGACAAGCAGACCCGAGCGATCGGTAGCGGAAATGTCTCCCTCAGGGGTCTTCACTGAGACCACTAGAGTGGCCCTGTGAAAATGGTCTCTCTCCTCATGCTTACACTTGCCTCATTTGATTCTGGGAATCAGAAAATAATTGCTGAACCATGAAGATACCGTCGAATCACCGACTGACAAGAAGCCAAGTCATCTCATCAGCGCGGACACTGCCAGCGCCCCACCCTGCCAGGCTGGGAAGTGCAGACCAGGCCGGGAAGTGCAGACCTGGCCTGGTCCACCCAGTCATCAAAAGGCAAGAATGTTCTATAACCAGGAGGCCCAACCACAGCCCAGGCTCTGAGTTTCTAAGCTTCCATCAGTTTAAGTTAGTGCTTTAATGCAATTTTAATAGGTACTGATTTTATTTTGTAGCCAATGAAACCAACGGAGCATGAAAACAGACATCGGAATTTGGAAGATAATGAGTCTGTGAGCGTGGGTGCCAGCGTCGCTGAGTGAGGTGCAGTGCTTAAGGTACGAAAGATAGACCGCTCCGGAAGAGGCTTTCATGAGCATCCTTAGGGTGGTCATCAAATGCACGATTTCAAGGCAGATCTAATTAACCAAAGAATGCGCAGGAGCTGCATCATCTTCCAGCTAATTGGGCAACGAGACGCCCTGGCACAGAGGCTGCCTTAGGAACTCAGCGTGCAGACAAACTTGATAGACTCTTGGTGACGACGTGTTTCATGAGGGGCGTTTTAGAGCGGAATTGTGCACACCATGAGATAAGAAACCGCCCAGCCTTCCGGCTGCTCTGCTGGACCAAGAACACCATCTCATTCACCTCCCAGCCATGGAAAGGCATGGCTGTCACCAGACCAGAAATGGTGAGAAATCCCCCAGAAATGGCCGAGCTGAGAAAACGCCGGAACCAGAGTTTGTAGGGGAGCTAAGCGTCAGTGTAGACTTGCTGAAGGGGGTTCTGGGGAAGCGGCAGGCTCGGCCAGAATCAGTGCTGTCCTGGAGCCAATGGCTGGATTGCGAAGAAGGCGTGTGGGGTGGTCAGGGCTCTCAGCGGAGCTGGTTCGAATGCAGCAGAGGTGAGCTGACAAACCGGAGCCCTGCAGCCCACAATGACAGCCTCCACCTGCTGGGAAATGGGGTCTCCGCGGCCACCGCCTGACTTTTCTTGTCAATGCACCTGTAAGGTCGGCCTCTCCACATTCTTCATCCACTTACGTGAAAGTAAAGTCTGTTTCAGGAAAATTCGGACTTACAGATTTGCAAAGGCAACTCGTGTCAGCTACTGAGTGCTGTGGAAAATGCTCATTCAGAAAAAAGGAAAGAGATCTTAGCACTTAGAACAGATGGTTGTGGGGCTGGCAGGTGGTGTGGTGGTGAAGGTGGCCAGACTTCCACATGACTGACTGTGGTTCAGGTCCCAGACCTGGCAGCTTGCTTTTTCACTTTCTCTTCACTTTCACTCTCTCTCTGGTCAACTTCAAAACTAAAATTTAAATAATGACAATAAATAAAATTAAATAAAATAATTCTTCAAAAACAAATACAGTCCCCTCCCCCCCTTTTTTAAAGTTTGTTGCTATCAGGCGCATGCACTGGCTGGAGAGAAACAGTGAGAGAAAATGAGAAATCACCTCATGGTGGATGGCCCCACTGCAATCCCTTCTCCATTTTCCTGTCAGGGTTTTGAGCATGCACATGCACCCAGCATGATTTTTTTCAAGCCTCCAGGCCTGAGACTTGAACCACAGAGTCAGACATATGGCACCCAGCTGCTCTAGCCTTCACTCTGCCAGCTGGCCTGATCACCCCAAATTTTTAAATAGAAGGAATAAGGAGAGGATTGAAGACAAAATTGTTGGTTTTCAAGGCAGAGACTAAATCCCCCAGGATACAGAAAAAAAAAAAAAAAAAAGACAAAGAAATAAAAAAATACGGCAGAAAAGTAGAGAAAGGGAAAGTATATTCAGAAAGTATAACATCTATCTAATAACTTTAGTAAAGGGATACCATTAGAAATAAAGAGAAAAAAAATCAAAATGATAAAATAGAAAAAATAGAAAGACGGTCCTAAATTTTCAGGTGAAGAAAGATTTGAATTTTCAGGTTGAAAGTGTTCACCAAGTTCTGAAAAAGATTCAAGAAAAAGACCCACATTCAGGCATATCCTTTTAACATGTCCTGACTCAACAATAACAAGAAAATCCTGAACGCTTCCAGAAAAAAAAAACAAGCAAAAAAATCAGATTACCAACGTGGAACAAAACCAAGCTTTTTCAACAGCACTTGATTCTAGAGGACAATTTTGCACTGTATTTAATAGTCTAATAAAAAATCATTTTTCAGGTTTTTTTTTTTTTTTTGGAGAGGTTTTTGCGATAGGGCATGTGCGCTCACCAGACAGACAGAGAGAGACAGAGAGACAGAAAGCGAGAAATCACCCCCCAGGGGGGATGGCCATGCCACAATCCCTTCTCCATTCTCCTCTCAGGATCTTGGGCATGTACGCACAGGCGCCCGGCGTGAGTGCTAAGCCACTGGGTCCAGGATGTGAACCACGGTCAACTGCGTGCGAGTCCAGCAACATAGCCATTACACTAACTACTGGTCCCTCTAATGAAAAAATTATTTTCCACCTAGAATTTATGCGTTGGCAGATACTGAGTCAAATATTAGAGTAATATAAAAATACTTCCAGTCAAAAAAGGACTAAAAGATTTACGACCTACATACCCTATATGAAAGAACTAAGCAAGCAAAATTAAACAAAATAAAACAAATTATATATTATGTAATAAAAGAGTGGCCCCTAAATACGATCTTATAGAAGTGAACAAAATTGAGAGAAGAGAAAATCCGTTAGACTAACATGCTTGAGAAACCCTCCTTCTATGAGTATCTTGGTTTATTTTTGTATTTCTATAACAGAATACCACAGTCTGGGTAATTAATAAAGAAAAGCAATTTATTTCTCACAGTTTTGAAGCCTGGGAGTTCATGGTCACATGACAAGGGTCTTCCTGGTGCATTAGCCCATGGCAGAAAGCAGACGCAGAAGGTCAAGACAGTGTGAGAGAAGGAAGGAACCAGACTCGCTTTTATGACAAGCCCACTGTCACAAGAATGACCCTGCTCCTGTGACAGCAACAGTAATCCATTCACAAAGGCAGAGCCCTCATGAACTAATCGCTCTTTTTTTTTAAGCTTTCTACAGGGCATGTGCACTCACCAGAGAGAGGGAGAGAGAAAGAGAAAATACACTCCCTTGGGGGATGGCCACACAGTAATCCCTTCTTCTCCACTCTCCTCTCAGGATTTTGGGCACGCACACACACACACACACACACACACACATACACACGCTCCACGTTTCTCAAACCACTGGTCCAGGACGCCAACCACACAGTCGGCCATGTGGGATCCAGCACCTTAACCACCGCACCACTGTCTGGCCTCCTGACTAATCACTCTTAAAGGTCCCACCTCTCAACACTTGCGCTGGGGGTTAAGTTTCCAACACATGAGCTTTAGAAAACACATTCAAGCCATAACAATGAGCAAAGTTCTATTTATTTGGGGGTTCTGGGCGGTTTGGGATTGCATCTTCTACTCTATGGCTCAAACCATAGTTGGCTCTACAATGACCAATACCTATGTAATAACGTTATTATAAATGTTAATATACTTTGGGCCCAGCAGCTAGCATAATGGCTATTCACTGGACTCCCGTGTAGCTGACCACGGTTCGAGTCCTGAACCCAGTAGCTTAAACTCATGCTGGGTGAGTGTGTGTGCGTGCCCAAGATCCCGAGAGGAGAATGGAGAAGAAGGGATTGCGGTGTGGCCATCCCCCCTGGAGGGTGATTTCTCACTTTCTGTCTCTCTGTCTCTCTCTGTCCTTCTGGCGAGTGAATATGCCCTATAGCAAAAACCTCTCAAAAAAAAAAAAAGTTAATAGGTTTTCCATTTTTAGAATTAACCTAACAATAGGAAGAAAGCCTTCACCATAATTTCATTAACAGAATGCAATTGTGGTAAAATGTGCCACCGAAAATAGAACAATAAATTGAGAGGTGGAGAAGAGGTTTGAAAAAGTGAAAGCAAGAGAACTATAAGAAGAGAGAAAAGAGTGAGTGGTAATCAGCAAGGATCCTCTCAGCTACTCTTTAGAATCAGGCATTCTCCTCCATTCTCTTCTCAGAATTTGGGGCACACAACACCGGCCCCCAGTGTCACCCTCAAACCACTGGGTCCAGGACTCAAACTACAGTCAACCATGTGGGAATCCAGCACCTTCACCACCACACCACCTGCTGGCTCCAGCTTCTAGTATCTTAGCAAACAATCCCAGAAGCCGCCAGCTCCCTTTCCATGCTTCTTCGGAGGAAAGAATGAGAAACAATTTTTCTCTTAATAGTGGCATCTTTGCAAGGCAGCAGTAAAAATGTACCATCTTGCTAATCGTAGCGAATTCCTAGAACTTTACATTGCCTCCGCCTCCATTTTGAAGATAGCTTGAACCTTCTCCTAGCAGAAGCAGGGTTTAGTCCGCCTTCACACAGTTTCCAGTTCTCTGCCTCCTCCCAGTTCTGCCTCCAGGTGACCCTCTCCCCATGGGACAGCAGGTAGTACAGCCTACTGGAAGGCCCCGGGCCCTCACAGCCCACCTGTACTGCATGGGCACGCTTCAGTGTCCACCTCAGCCATAACACGACTCCCTGGAACTCACCACTGCCTGCCCAGGACCCGCCAGGGAGAGCTCCCATGGGAAACCACCTAGGAGATGCCCTGGACCCCACTGAAGGCTTCGCCCCCAGGCCCCTCACTCTCTCTCCTGTGCCCACCACTGGTGTCCTGTGTCCCAGACAGCTCCCCTGCTCCCGCTGGCCCGAGAAGTGGCAGCTCTCGGCTCTCTGGGATCTATCCATACTGCACTGCTTCTGTTCTTTCTTTTTTTAAAAGAATTATTTTATTTAACTTTATTTATTGATTTATTTTAATTTGACCAGAGAAGGACAGAGTGAGAGAGAGAGAAAAGTAAGAAAGCAAGCCTCCAGGTCTGGGACTCGAGCCGCAGTAGGTCATGTGGGAGTCCAGCACCCTCAAACACCATGTCACCTGCCAGCCCCCCTGCTTCTGTTATTTCATGGGTTTGGTGGAGTGGCTTCCTGTCTCACTCGACCAACATGCCCGAACCTAACTTCTCACGTGATCGGGGCTCTCCTTGGTAGGAATGAACTGGTTGTAGGTTGGACAAGACCCACAAGAGTGTCCGCCAAGGTGAAGATGTTTTCCATGACAGGGACGCCTAGTCATGGTCGGGCACTCGGGCCATGGGCCGTCCACCAGGATAAGGAGGTAGGCATCCCACGAAAGCCATGCTGTAAACACCCATGGCCAAATTCTCTGGGGCCCCAAACAGGCCAAGCTGGAATTTATAGATAGTGTCACGAGACTGACTTCAAGACCAAATGAGAATAAAATGTAGCGCTATTACAAGTTAAGGGTCTTTTCCTTTCAAATCTCATCCCTGGAGCCTAACTCCAGGCTGAGAAGCTGAGGGTAAACCCACTGCTCCCCACCCAGGCAGACGTTTGACATCAGTAGGCGCCAGAAACTCCAACCTGGGGTGACTCATGTGGTTCAGAGCAGGTGCCTGAGTGCTTAAATCACCTCAGCCACTCCCTCCACGTGTGCACGTGTGTGCTGAGAGAGAGCCAGTCCAGTGTCGGGATTATTAGAAAAATAAGGTCTTGGAGCCATCAGGTGGTGTGGTGATTAAGGTGCTGGACTTCCACATGACTGACCTCAGTTCAAGTCCCAGACCTGGCAACTTGCTTTCTCCATGTTCTCCTCTGTTTCTCACTGTTCAATAAAAATAATAATGATGATTGCAATGAACAAAATTAAATAAAATAATTCTTTAAAAAAAAAAAAAAAGAAGGTCTTGAGACCAGCAGTTAGCATAATGGCTATGTCGCTGGACTCCCATGGAGTCAACTGTGGTTCGAGTCCCAGACCTGGTGGCTTGAAACTCATGCCGGGCGCGTGTGCATGTGTGCCCAAGATCCCGAGAGGAGAATGGAGGAGAAGGGATTGCGGCGTGGCCATCCCCCCTGGCGGGTGATTTCTTGCTTTCTGTCTCTCTGTCTCTCTCTGTCTTTCTGGCGAGCGCACGTGCCCTATAGCAAAAATCTCTCCAAAAAAAAAAAAAAGTAAGAAAGAAAGAAAAAAATAATCATGGTTTATGCCAATAAGGAGTTTAGAGACTAGGTAGATTATTTTTATCATGTCCACCCCCGTGGGTCCTTGCCTCTTTGTGTGTGAACTTGATGCTCCTCCTGTCAAAAACTGGAGCCTGTCTCCCTAGCTCCCATCTGACCTTGTCTGCAGCTTTGGCCAAGAGAACACACTGGAGCGACCAGCAGTTGGCGTAATGGACGTCGCTGGACTCCCATGTAGTTCACCACGGTTCGAGTCCCAGACCTGGTGGCTTAAAATTCACACTGGGTGCATGTGCGTGTGTGCCCAAGATCCCAAGAGGAGAATGGAGGAGAAGGGATTGCAGCGTGGCCATCCCCCCTGGGGGGTGATTTCTTGCTTTCTGTCTCTCTGTCTCTCTCTGTCTTTCTGGCGAGCGCACGTGCCCTATAGCAAAAATCTCTCCAAAAAAAAGAGAAGGCACTGAAAGTAAGTTGTGCAACCTCAGCGCCTAGGCCCTAACAGGCCTCACAACTTTCCTGAAGAAGCCCAGAATGAAAGACCCCAAGCAGGGAATAGCCAGCATCCCAGGTGTCCCCGATCAGCCCAGCCCCGGCTGACCTACCAGCTCAGTGCACGTGGGTGAGATGAGCAAATGGCAGCCCAGACAACCCACTGCATTGTGCAACCGTAGGTCCGTGTTTCAGTTATTGACATGTGGCTGGTTTCTGGCAGCCATAAATGACGGACAGAGATCAGATAGCTCGGCCCGCTCACTTCACAGTTGGGGAACTAGCGGGGCAACGGCTCGCCACATCCTTAAAGGCAGAATTAAGATAGAGCCCCTGCGGCTCACTGGGTGGCCAGGGCCCTCCATAGATAGAACAGTGCCCGTGTGTAGATGGCTCTAGGGATTGTGGGATCTGCAGCTGCTGTGCCCAGGAAGGACGGCCATCCAGGCGAGGGACCAGAGCCAGGAAAACAGAGGAGAGTTCCCTCTTCTGGCTGCAATAGTTACACGCTCCGCATCGCCTGACTTTACAAAGCGCCCAGCAGAGCTCATGGGCTCGTGAGGGTACAGGGTGAATTCCCATACTCAAATCGAGTGACCTCTGTCCTGCAAACACGGGATGGTCCCCGTGGCCTCTCCAGCTATTGCTCGGCATGTTTGGAATTTTTTCCCCATAGCCACGGACATCTGTACTATCAGTGTTCTCTTTAAAATGACTCACTTTCTGACTTGCCTAAATGTGTTTAAGACATTGTAAGCAAAAATACCCATGTCACTGTGGGTTTGACCTGTTGCTTATAGTTTCCCCCAATGTGCATTAAAATAGTTACACAGTTGAAAATGTAAATGCTCCTTGCGCGCCACCTAAAATCATCCCCCTGGCTACCTCACTTGAGAGTGCATCAACCAGAATACTCGGATTGCAAGAAGCAGGGATTGAGACCAGCTACCACGGGTAAAAAGGGGTTTCATTCGAAAGTTTGGGGGGAGAGGGTAGTCTTGCAGGATGGAGAGGAAAGCAGAGGAGCCAGGCCCACAAATGACGGGGCCCAGAGTCCTGTCAGGCGGTGGAGGGTCCAGAGAGACTGGGCTCCAGCCCTGTCCGGGCGTAGCCACTGGACTGAAGGACAGCAAGCCTGTGTCTCCACATCACTCTACAGTTCAAACTTCCAGGAGGGGGTTCCCATCAGCCTGCTCAAGTGCCCTCCCCTACTCACCCTTAGCGATGGGCTCAGGGCTAACTATAGAACAGATACCACACCATCGAAGCACCCCGTCCAGCCCCATCACGGCAGCACTCTGAACGCGACTGCTCAGCAGGTGGAGGCCACAGGGGAGGCCGGGGTTTGATTCCCAACCTATCCCAAAAAGCCCAGAGCAGTAGCACATGCCTGTAATCCCATCTGCTTGGGAGATGGGAAGATCAAGATACAGCAAGACCCTGTCTAAAAATACCATAAATATGGGACAAGCAGAAGGTGTAATGGTTATGACACTAGACTTCCACGTAGTTGTTTGGGGATCAAGTCCCAAATGAGGTGGCTTATACTCACGCGGGACACGTGTGTGTGCATACCCAAAATCCCAAGAAGAGAATGGAGGAGTAGGGACTGCAGTGTGACCATCACCCCAGGGAGGTGATTTCTTGCTTTCTGTTTCTCCGTCTCTCTGGTGAGTGTACACACACTACAGCAAAAGCCTCTCTAAAAAAAAAAACCCAAAGGGACCAGCAGTTAGCGTAATGGCTATGTTGCTGGACTCCCACGTAGTCGACCGCGGTTTGTGTCCCGGACCCAGTGGCTTAAACTCACGCTGGGCGCGTGTGCGTGCATGCCCAAGATCCCGAGAGGAGAATGGAGGAGAAGGGATTGCGGCGTGGCCATCCCCCCGGGGGGTGATTTCTCGCTTTCTGTCTCTGTCTCTATCTGTCCGGCAAGCGCACACGCCCTAAAGCAAAAACCTCTCAAAAAAAAAAAAAAAAGTAAAAAAAGAAGAACATACGTACGCGCCCATGCACACATGCACACGTTGGCTAAATACTGCTTCCGCAACACACCGTTCATCGTTCATGGGTAGAGTTTTTCAACAGCTTCACATGGGAAGTGAAAATAATTTTGAGTCTTCTGGGCAGATTTGGTTCTTTAGAGTTGGGAGTTATGTTCATTTATTTCATTATAGGAGGAAGAGCAGGAAATCAAAAACATTAATAATATTAAAATTTTCAGCTTTCAAAAATAAACCCAATTGGGGCCCACCAGGTGGTTAAGGCACTGGACTCCGATGTGGTTGACCGCAAAACGAGTCCTGGATCCAGCTGCTTGGAACTCACGTCAGGTGTGTGCGTGCGCGTGCCCAAAACCCCAAGAGGAGAATGGAGAAGAGGGATTGTTTCTTGCTTCTGACTCCGTCTCTCTGGCAAATGCACATGCCCTATAGCGAAACCTCTCTAAAAAAAAATTAATAAATACACCAATCCAACTTAAAAGGATGAAAAATACTTTCATCATTGCAATATTGTTAACCAAAGGAAAGCCCTTCTGACACGTTTTAAGACCAGCAGGGTCCCTTCTCGCTTGACTAGAAAGCTCAGAGCCAGATTCTAGCCCTGGAAAGTAACATCATAAAAACATGTGAAAACATGTGATTTTTAACATCATCACATTTTTATATATGCACGCGTGTTTTAATCTTTTCCATCGTCTCTTCCTGTATTTCACCTACTTTCTTTTATGCAATACTACTTGCTTTTGGAATGTAGAAAGCTGCATCAAATATGATATGATGATATGTAGCAGGTCGCAAGTTAGGGAGATGTGGTTGGTGACCATGGTGGTGACAGTGACAGAGACACTGATTCACATGCCTACACAACAGGGTGTTAGGTGAGCCACTTTCAGACTCAGTTTTGGGCAAAACTCCATAGGCCCAAGAACAAGTCATTACGGTCCAAGTATTCTCACATTTCACAGGTTAACACTGGACCATCCATACAAGGCTTGCAAAATGGGGGTCAAAAATAGCAGTCCTGCAGTCAGCAGGTGGCATGGAGGTTAAGGTGCTAGATTCCCACATGGCCAACTGCAGATGGAGTCCTGAACTGGCAGCTTGAAAATCATGCCAGGCACATGTGCATGCATGCCCAAAACCCCAAGAAGAGAATGAGGAGGAGGGACTGTGGCATGGCCAGCTCCCCCTGGGGAGTGATTTCTCACTTTTCCTCTCACTGTCTCTGTCTCTCTCTGGTGAGTGCATGCACCCTATGGCAAAAACGTAAGAGAAAAAGAAATTGCAATCCTCAGCCCAGTAGCACCTGAAGGGTATTAAAGAGCTCAGGCTGAAGACGCTGAAAGGTCGCAGAAGACACTGTTACCGAGATGTGAATTTTTTTCCTCTCTTTTTCTGGAGACAAGTAGAAGAGACTGCTTCTAAAGGGTTGTGGGACTACAGGAGAAAATATGTGATTTCTTGTGAATCCAAATGACACCTACTTTTTCAACACATCAGTTCCACAAACTCACAATCTTAATGCACAGGTTGGTGTTCCAGGAATCAGTTCTTTACACGAAGTTGGTCTTAGAATTGCTGGATTTAAGTCTTTATGATTCCCACAAGAAAAGCCATCCTGGGGGACCAGCAGGTGGCGTAGTCCCTGGACTCCCACATGGTCGACCATGGTTTGAGCCCCAGACCTAGTGGCTCGAAACTCACACTGGGCACATGTATGTGTGTGCCCAAGATCCCAGGAGGAGAAGGGGTTGCAGCGTGGCCATCCCTCCATGGAATGATCTCTTACTCTCTGTCTCTCTCTCTGTCTCTCTGAAAAGCATATGCAAAAATCTCTCCAAAAACAAAAATAAACAAAAGCCATCGTGGAACTCAATGAAAGCTCTGGAGACTGGGCCATAGAACTGATCTAAATCTGGTGAAATGCCATTCCGCCCAGAAGTCGACCCTTTGGGTCCTTGGATTGTGTTTTCTTCATCTGAGAGCTTTCCGGGTTTCCCTTCAACCTGCACTTGGCCAGCTTTGGTCATCTAAGGCTCTGGGGACTGAACAGCTTCTTCCCTTCTCTCCTAGACAGGCTGGAAGAGGCCTCTGCCCTGTGGCTGTCGAGGACGTGCAGGCTGAAGAGAGAATAGCTAAGAAAATTGAACAGAACGATAGTGGGCCCAGCCAGAAGGGAAATCCCAAGATGGAAGTGTTCGAAACAAAGGCCTGTGAAATACCTCGACCAGATTATCAAACCAGAAATCAAGTGGTGAGGTCCTTGCCCCGCTCCTCCACAGGCTGGGAGGTTAACCAGCGCTGCTGCTCCAGGAAACGCGGTAGCTAAATGCAGCACTCTCCCGGGCAGCCACCTCACTTCACCTAATTGGTAGGTGCTTCAAGAGTGGGTTTTTCTACCTCCTTAATGATAGGTTGTAGCGAATGTTCAATACATTTTAACTGATGTGGTAGAAAAAAATGAATTGTGCAGTTTCAAGCAAGCAGTACAAAATTCTAGCAGGTCAACGCACTCCGAGTCAAATGTCTGTATTAGTTACCCAAAAAACTAACAGATAATCTATCCAAAACAAGAAACTTCTCCTAAGTTTTCTAACCTATGCCTTTAGAACATTATCTTTTCTGAAACCCAAAACACAGCAAATGAGATTCTTTTTTTCTTCAGTTGTTTAATTATTTTTCATTCACCTCTGGGATTCTGCCTGATAGCTAGAAAAATGCAAGGTAAAGGCATTCCAGGATTCCTATACGCATTCTACGCACCAAACGTTTCCAAATAACCGCATATAATACACTGCTGGCAATAAATAGTTTCGTTTGAAAAAAATACTAATGTTCCATTTATGCTTTTGGGATAAGCTGGCTCTCAGTTTCTTAAGCTTTGCATTGTTTCCCAGAAATTCCCAGAAGATAGATGTTGAAGGACTTTTCAAAGAGCAACTTTTAAATGTACTATTTACTCGAAAGAAATAGGCAGGGCCAGCCTCATCCTGCAGTGGTTAAAGAAGTCAGAGCCCGGGACCAGCAGTTAGCGTAATGGCTATGTTGCTGGACTCCCACAGTCAACCGCGGTTCGCGTCCCAGACCCGGTGACTTAAAACTCACGCCGGGTGCGTGTGCGTGCATGCCCAAGATCCTGGGAGGAGAATGGAGGAGAAGGGATTGCGGCATGGCCATCCCCCCTGGGGGGGTGATTTCTCGCTTTCTGTCTCTCTGTCTCTGGCGAGCGCACACGCCCTATAGCAAAAATCTTTCCAAAAAAAAAGAAGAAGTCAAAGCCCAGATGGGTGATGTGGCTCAAATCCCGGCTCCCAGCAGCTTGGAAAACGAACCAGGCAAATACGCGGGCCCCAAGTCCTGACAGGATGGAGAATGGAGAAGAGACGGCGGCGTGACCACATCCCAGTGTACACACCCTCTGCTAATAAAAAAGAAGAAAAGGAAATGGGCAAGAGATTCGAACAGGGGCTGAATGGTAGTGCCGCAATAAAAAGTCACGCTCTGTCAGGTTGATCCACATGGGAAGGTCCCAGGTTCATGTCCGGAGCCCTCCCTAAGAACAGCCCGCACATGTGCGCCCATCCAGGGCTGGCGGGAGCTGGGGCTGAATCATGCAGTCAAGACCCTGTTGGGGATGCTGTCTGTCTCTCTCATAGAAGGAATAAAAATACACACTTGTAATGAGGTTTGAACAGATACTTCAGTAACCAAATACCTTCCTCACATTTGGAAATTTTCCAGCATGAGAGCATGGACCACAGTCCACGACAGAAGCCAAAGGGAAGCTACACTCACATTCCCAGACTCCTTTGCATCCAGAGCCCACAGTGACCTCAGCGTGGCTAGTCAGCCATGTGGAGGCTGGAACAGGCCAGAACCCAGTCAGGGGTGACAGCCCAGGGGCTGAGCTGCGGGGCCCACTTCTGCCCATCCCTGAGCCCGGCCCGCCAGCCTTCCTGCGGGTTCTGAGAGCGACTGGGGCCGTACACGTCAGGTTCTGCTGCCAGCAGTGCGGAACCCTGGTCTGGACGGTCTAAAACCCTGATTCATGCAGAGGTTCAAATGTTTTTGAACCATTTTACTGAAAGAAATGCAAATTTCAGTGCCAGAGAAGGGAAAACAAGTCTCTATGTGGAAGTGGTGTTCCATAGACGGGTTCCACCGCCTACCAGCGAGAGCAGGGATCCAGCCTGCACCCCGGCCTGCCTGGAGTTCAGAACTGAGAGCACCGCTTAGGAGAAGAGCTTTTCAACAGACCCAACGATGCCACCCAACGCAGCCATAATTCCACCTGTGTGTCACAGCGGCCTGGCGTTGCCCTGCCCTCTTCTCTAAGCCACCAAGAGACAGACAGACCCGTCTCTGAAGCGTCACCTGTGAGAGCCGCTTCTGTCACCAGCCGTCACCTCCAGGACAAGCTTCTGAGGTGGGAGATGGGGGTGTGGAAATCATGTGGCAAAAATGAGCCCAGAAGGAGACATGGCAGCACCCAAAAGGACATCCAGAACGTTTGAGGCCCCTTAAGAAAGATCACTTAAGAGACCAGCAGTTAGCGTGATGGCTATGTCACTGAACTCCCACGTAGTCAACTGTGGGTCGAGCCCCGGACCTGGTGGTTTAAACTCATGCCGGGCACATGTGCGTGCATGCCCAAGATCCCGAGAGGAGAATGGAGGAGAAGGGATTATGGCGTGACCATCCCCCCTGGGGGGTGATTTCTCACTTTCTGTCTCTCTCTGTCTCTGTCTGTCTGGCAAGTGCATGCACCCTATAGCAAAAACCTCTCCAAAAAAAAAAAAAAAAAGAAAGAAAGAAAGAAAAGAAAGGTCACTTAAGGGGAGAATAAAAAAGAAAGAAATGAATGCAGAGTGCCTGGAGGGCTTTCCTGCACTAAGACTTCCCTTGTTCTCCTCTAAGGTCAAGGTGCCCCACCGGTCATCACACACTCACTTGCAAACCCTCCCGAAGGCCTTGGCAGCACGTCCCCTGTCACTGTACTGAGCTGTGGAGAAGGTGAACAGGACCGCCCTGGGCGGCTCCAGGGAAGGGCAGGAGCCTCAGGGGCGCAGAGGCTGGGTTAGCGTCTTCCAGCCCTGGCGGTGGCTCTGAACGCCCGTTCTACCCCAGGAGCCTCTTTCATCTGCGAGGATACCCTGAACCCGCCTTCTTTCCACCCCTGCAGCTTAGAGACGATTCTGTAAATCAGTCTGGCACCCGTGACAGGCACAGACGGGCTATGATCAGCGGGCCTAGAGCACCCCGGAAACTCTTCTCTGGGGAAGGTGCTGCAAAGGAATCTCAAAATCTGGTGCTCAAAAAGGAGACCTGCAGACACTCCAAGAATCAGACACCTCTTCCAGGGACCAGAGAGCAGGACGACTGCTCTCCAGCTGTGCGGCCAGCTGGCCCTCCTTCCACACCGCTGGAGGGTGCCCCAGGGCGGGGCTCCCAGAGGAAGACAGGCAGTGGGGGTCCGGCTCCAACCTCTGCTCTGTGTCCACTCAGAAGCGGTTCCCCAGGTTAGCCTCAGGCCTGCACCGGAGTCTGGGGAAGCCCAGCTCTCAGGGCAGGGACGTTGGGCACCCCCTCATTTGGCCTCAGCCTGCTCTGCCTCTCACCCAGGGCACAATGTAAGACTTCCCCTCCGTCAGAGATGGGCGCTGCTTCTGCAGTTTCAGAATGTGGGCAGCCCCTGAGCTCCCGCCTCTGTGGGTTCAATGGCACCCACCCTCCAAACCCCCAGCCGAGGGAACAGGACGGGGCACCCGATGTGGACCCTGACTCCCCCACTGGGCCGCACACCTCTGTCACTTCCTTGCTATAGGATATAACCATAACCCATGCTACCCGGCTGAGGCACGAAGAACTAACTCTTCGGAGAGTTTCAACAATTTGTGTTAGCATTTTTCAATATTAT
Source organism: Tupaia belangeri chinensis (assembly GCF_000334495.1). Classification (NCBI taxonomy): domain Eukaryota; kingdom Metazoa; phylum Chordata; class Mammalia; order Scandentia; family Tupaiidae; genus Tupaia; species Tupaia belangeri. The sequence continues at coordinate 2,881,162 of NW_006199712.1, forward strand.
TCCTAGATGAGACACAACTTTATTACCATCTCTAGCTGCCCTTTCCAATTCTAATATTCTCCTATTCTGCACATCCCAAGAGGCCCCTCTCCTGACAAAGATATTTACCTTAGACATGTATAACTTCCGGGAGTCTAAAATATGATCATAAAGCTATTAACTAACACGGTGGCTTTTAGCTTCTTCAAAGCAGAACTCACATCATTAATGTCTTTTAGAATATTCATCTTCGCCCTGCTTCCCTTTATCCCCTGATGTGGGGAGGTTTATTACAGACTACATCTCGGCTCCACCAGGGGACCTGGGGAAATGAGGCCTGTGTGGCATTTTATTAGCCCAATAGATTATGTTCCTGATGGAGAGGGAGAAGAGGCAAGTTAATATCCCCAGGAGACTTGTAATGGTCCGAAGTTTTTCCTGCACGCTGAAACAGGAGAGAGAGGGAGAAGCCCTGCCCTGGGCAAGAGAAGTCAGGTGACCAGCCTCTGTGTAGGGGACTCCTGTCTGCCCTCGGAGGCCTGAAGGCTGATACTCTTCTGGAGACCAGTTTCAAAGATGCCCTCAATTCAGGGTGGGTGAAGAAAGTGGTTTTCAAACCTAAGTGCCTGGGCCCAACCAGACTTTCTGGTTCTGTAGGTCCAGAATCTGTATTTCTAATAATTTCTCAGGGATATTGATGCTGCTGGTCTGGGGACCACACCCTGGAACACTGAGGTTTCTAGATGGCTGACAGTTTTAGACACTCTAAGAGAGTTATAAATGAAGACTCTCACCAGGACCCCAATCCAGCTGCTCCTTGGGCCCCCGGTTCAGACCCCAGCTGGGTGCACTGTGAGCCCACCCAACTGAGGAGTGCGGCCTGCCCTGGAGCGGCCCCAGGCCCATTCTCTGACTTCAGGCCAAGGATGCCCAGTGCTATGCAGGCAGTTCCCTTACCACAAGGACCAGTGCTCACGGCCCTGCCCCATGTTTTCCCCGCCAAGATCACCTACGTAATTTGGGGGACCCAGTGCAAACTGAAAATGTCAGGGCCCTCCTTTAAAAATTAAGAATTTGGGAGCCTGGCAGGCAGCGTGGTGGTTAAGGTGCTGGACTCCCAGATGATCGACTGTGGTTCGAGTCCCGGACCTGGCAGCTTGCTTTCTCACTTTCCCTTTCTCTCCCTCTCCCTCTCTCTCTCTCACACACACACTCTGTCCCTCTCTGGTCAAATTAAAAATAAATAAATAAGTAAATAAAGTTAAATAAAGTAATTCTTGAAAGAAAAAAATGGAGAACTTGGAAAACCGAACAACAGCATGGTAGTAGAACGTGATGCTCTGCAAGGCCGGCCCATGAGGTTCACGTCCGTCCAGAGACCTCCCTGAGTTCCGCACCCACGGGCATGGCCCTGACCCAGGGCTGCTTTAAGGTTGGGTGGATTGCCACGTCAAGATCCTGTTGGGGATGTTGTTTCTGCTTCTCTTTCACATGCATGTGTATGCTCATGGGAAAAATAAATCAATTTAAAAACATTAAGAATTTCAATAGAGCATTAAACCAAGCATGTGCCCTTCTCTCCAGGACCTGGTTCTGGGCCCCTGCGATTCTGACCAGAGGGCTGACCCTTTCTCTGCCCCATCCTCCGACCCCCGTCATGTCTTCACACAAGAGTCTGTCCTTCCTATGTAAATGCCCCGCCTCCTCAACTCTAACTTCTGCCCCTCAAGAAAAGAGTATTGGCAAAATATTTTTGAAGAGACATTTAAATACCTGTCAAAATACTACTTTTTAATAAAATTCCACTCCAAGGGAACAAGCAGTTAGCATAATGGCTATGTCGCTGGACTCCCACGTAGTCGACTGCGGTTCGCGTCCCGGACCCGGTGGCTTAGAACTCACGCCGGGCGCATGTGTGTGAGTGCCCAAGATCCCGAGAGGAGAATGGAGGAGAAGGGATTGTGGCGTGACCATCCCCCCTGGGGGGTGATTTCTCGCTTTCTGTCTCTATGTCTCTCTCTGTCTGTCTGGCGAGTGCATGTGTCCTATAGCGAAAACCTCTCAAAAGAAAAAAGAAAATACAATTCCACTCCAAGGGACTTATCTTCTAATGGAGAGAGTCCTTGAAGTGCTTTCACAGCGCTCAAAACCTGTTCATTGATACAGTATTTGTCATAGGTTAAAAAAAAAAACGGAAACAACTTAAGTGTCTATCAATAATAGTGTAAAGCTTGCTTGCTCCCTTTCCCTTTCTCTGTCTCTCCGTGGTCAAATTAAATAATAATAATAATAAATGGGATTAAATAAATAAATCTTTAAAAGGAAATTCACACCAGGTGCGTCTGCATGCATGCCCCAAATCCCAAAAGAATGGAGGATAAAGGATTGAACTATGGTCATCCCCACTGGGGGCGTGATTTCTCACTTTCTGTCTCTCTCTCTGGTGAGCACACGCCCCCGACAGCAACAATCTCCCCCAAAAAAAAAAAAAAAAAAAAAAAAAAACAGGCAGAGGTGTAGGTAATCAAAGGAAGTATACGCTAGAAATAGTAAAATAAAAAGTCAAAGTGTGTGTGCCGGGACGGGCAGTCCTGTGGCCTCATTGTTAAGGGGGCCGGATCCCACATGGCTGACCACAGTGTGAACACCAGCCCAGGTGGCTTGAAGAGCCTGCTGGGATAATGTGTATGCCTACTCAAAATCCCAACAGGATAGAGAAATGGGGGGAAAGCGATTGCAGTGTGATCACACCCTACAGGTAAAAAGCCTGAGAGGGCCACAGGGAAAGACCTAAGGACTTCGAGGGCTCCAGGGCCCTTGCTTGGGGCCAAGTATTCATGAGCATAATGAAGATGAGCGCAGGGAGAACTGAGAGAGAGGGAGCCCAGCAGTTATGTCACTGTCACTGCACCCCTTCTCCCGGCTTTCTCAGTCCAGTGCTTCATACTCCCACCCCCCCCATGTTATATAATATTTCTGGACCAGCAGTTAGCATAATGGTTATGTCACTGGACTCCCATTCGACCTCAGTTCGAATCCAGGACCCAGTGGCTTAAAACTCACACCAGTCGTGTGTGTGTGCATGCCCTAAATCCCAAGAGGAGAATGGAAGAGAAGGGATTGTGGCGTGGCCATCCCCCTGGGGGGTGATTTCTTGCTTTCCGTCTCTCTGTCTCTGTCTCTCTGGCGAGTGCATGTGCCCTATAGCAAAAATCTCTCTTAAAAAAATATACATATATATATATACACACATATAAATTTCAATGACTGATAGTATTTTCTCTTGCTAATTATTGTTTATATTGGTACCTTGAAAACACAGCTTAGCCAAATCTCTCATACTTTAACTGTTTCCACACGCCCCAAGTTTGGGCTGAGCCTTCTGCTGTGTCCTGCTTCCCTAGCCCCTATTCTTTCCACACAACAAAGGACTGCAAGTCAGTTCATCACGTATTATCAGATTCACAGAATTGTAAAATACAGTTGGCCCCCAGTATGCGGAGGGAGTCGATACCAAAATCTGCAGATGCCTAAGTTCCTTATATAAAACGGCATTTGCATATCACCTACACACATCCTTCCACGGACTTCAAGTCATGTCCAGATTACTGATAATGCCCGATAAAATGCCATCGACGTTATGGGGAATATCGTTCAGGGAATAACAAGAGGAAAAACCTGTGCGTGTTCAGTACAGACACAATGAATTATGTTTTCCCAAATCCTGTCAGTGGGAGGTCGGCCGAATCAGTGCACGCAGAACCCACAGGTCCGGAGGGTCAACTGAACGTACTTAAGTCACTCTGGACGAGGAGGGAGAGCGGGGAGAAAGTCTCGGTAAACCCACTACCTGCTGCTACCGTGGTGACAGATTCCATTTTAAACTTTTCCGCATGCATATTTTAACATAATGTCGTACGTACAATTTTGCATCTGGCTGCATCGTCCTCTTAAGCATCATTTAATTGCCTCATAATATTCCTTCCAGGAGAGCTCAGCAATCTACCCAACTGCGCCCCTGTTTTGGATGCTGGACTACGTCTCATCTTTTAGTTAGCAAATAAGCTCTGAGGCATGGATCTTTTTCTCTATATATTTTTAGTTCTTTCCTTAGGCCAAATTACTTTTTTTTTTAAGTTTACTTATCTATTTCTTTCATGAGCAAGAGAGAGAGAGATGCAAAATCGTACGTACGACATTATGTTAAAATATGCATGCGGAAAAGTTTAAAATGGAATCTATCACCTACCCCAGCTCCAGTCAGCCTGGATCACGGGCACACGCCAGCCCGGTGTACTCAGGGGTCTCTGGACACAAACTCAGAACCTTCCCAGGTGGCTCTGTTGCATTTGACTGCTGTGTCCCTATCTGCCCCAGACCAAATTTCTAAAAATGGCTGGGTCAAAGTATATGAAAACATTTCAAGTTTGCTACATTCAGTCAAATTCCATTTTCAAGGTACCAATAATAGAGAATAATTAGCAACAGAAAATAGCATCAGTCACTGAAATAGTTTTATTTTATATAACTGCTCAGAAATCATTTCAAATTCACTTTTGCTAATTTGAGTGGAGGGAAGAAAAGAAATCCTGGCGTTACGCACTTGGAAGGAACCTCGTGTGCAGCCCCGCGGTTTCCAAACTCGTCTGCAGGTCAGAACTCTGAGCGGTCTTTGAATGACATGTGTTCCACCGTAGCTCCTTGGAGAAATGCTAGTCTCAGGTCTGGAGTAGAAATGTACAGGACGACCCTGGAGAATCCGTCCCTTCAGGTAACAAGGAAAGGATGGAAGAGTAGTGTCGTGTGACAAAACGACCCGGGAGCCGACTTGGTGAGGCTCCCACTAGCCAAAGAGGGGTTCTAAAGGATAAGAACTGTGATGGACTAAAGCTCGTCAGATCCGTGAAAACCCATGAGGTTATAATGAGACTGCAAGTGAATCAAACTTGGATGATCACTTTGGAGCACAGCGGTGGCCAGCGTCAGAATGACTGGGAAACTAGAACAAAGGGGAAGCGTCTGCGTGCAGCTGACTTTATACACGAGATGTACTGTGGAGTGAGAAGACAGTGGGTGCGGGGACAGGGGTCTGCATGATCCCCGCTAATAAATGGGAAAGAAATGAAAATATTTAGGATATCAACGAATGCAACTCTAACGAATTAGTGACCTTGGGCAGTTTTCATCAATGGTGCTAATGTCAAAAAGATATAAGCAGGCATGATGTGCCTTAGAAGGAAATGCACACCACCTATGAAGTGATTTAGTTTAAAAGTATTTATTTATTTATTTATTTATTTATTTTGGAGAGGTTTTTGCTATAGAGTGTGTGTGCTCACCAGAAAGAGAGACAGAGAAAAAAAAAGCGAGAAATCACACCCCAGAGGGGATGGCCACACCAAAATCCCTTCTCCTCCATTCTCCTCTCGGGATCTTGGGCACGCACGCACGCACACGTGCCTGGTGTGAGCTTTAGCCACCAGGTTCAGGACTTGAACCGCAGTCGACTACATGGGAGTCCAGCGACATAGCCATTACGCCAACTGCTGGTCCCCAAAGGTCTATTTTTTTAAAAAAACATTTTTAATTGATTTTATTTAATTAATTTATTTTAAATTTTACTATACGGCACATGTGCTCACAAGAGCGAGCGAGCGAGCGAAAGCTGCCAGGTCCAGGACTCAAACTGCAATCAGGTATGTAGGAGTCTAGCACCTTAATTAACCACAATACAATCTGCTGGCCTCGTAGTCAAAATGTGTGAATCTAAATCTGATCGAACCTCTAAATCAAAGGGCTGATTTTCAGGAAATAGACATTGAGGAGTGGGTGCGTGGTGCAGTTAGCAAAATCCAGACTGGAAAACTCTTAAGGACAAACAACCTTGTTTTTTTTTTTTTTTTCAACAAAAAATTTAAAGGGGAAAAAAATATAAAAGTGAGGGCTATCAATGGATTAAAAGTTCTTAAAATATTTCTTTCTTTCTAAGATTTTTTGCTATAAGGCACATGTGCTAGCCAGAAGAAAGAGAGAGAATGAGAGAGAGAGTTAGAAATCCTTCCCCGTGTTGGATGGCCATGCTACAATCCCTTATCCGTCACTCTCGTCTCAGGATATTAGGCATGTACACGTGTCCAACATGTTTTTCAGACCACTAAGTCTGGGACTCGAACCTGCAGAGTTGGCCATTGTGGGAGTTCAGTGCCTTAATGGCCACTTAGAAGTTTTATTAACCAATGGGCCAGCCTAAAGCACAGTGGTTAAATTACTATGCATTGGGAGCTGGAGCCCCCATGCTGGTCACAGTTCAAATCCCACCCCCAGCTTGAAAACAACACACCAGGTGCATGTGTGTGCCCAAAATCCTGACAGGAAAGAGAAATGGAGAAGAATGATTGTGGCATGACTGTGCCTCATTAGGGGCTCCTTTCTCTCTCACATGAATGCATGCACGCTGTCAATTAAAAAAAAAAGAAAAGAAAAATAGGAAAGAGAGATACCAACCAATCATTACCTTATCTGGACTTAAAACAAACTGAAAAAATTATTTTTTTATAAAATAACTATTGATTTGTGAACACTGACAGGATTTATAATGGTATTAAGGAGTCACCACAAACTATTTTTCTGCATAGAATGGTACCATAGATTATTTTTAAAGTTCCTAACTTCTGAAAAACATACGAAAATATACATAATTAAAATATGTCTAGGGAGGGAACCAGCAGTTGGCGTAATGGCTATGTCGTTGGACTCCCACGTAGTCGACCGCGGTTTGCGTCCCGGACCCGGTGGTTTAAAACTCACGCCAAGCGCATGTGCGTGCATGCCCAAGATCCCGAGAGGAGAATGGAGGAGAAGGGATTGCGGCGTGACCATCCCCCCTGGGGGGTGATTTCTCGCTTTCTGTCTCTATGTCTCTGTCTGTCTGTCTGGTGAGCGCACGCGCCCTATGGCGAAAATCTCTCAAAAAAAATATATATATATGTCTAGGGACAGTTCCATGGCCTAGTGATTAAGGGAGCCACACCTCACATGGCTGACCACCTGATCTGGGTCCCGGTTCAGTCTTCATGATACAGATGGTGGGCTGGAAGCCACATGGCTGGCTGTGGGTTGGATTCCAAGGTGACCTGAAACACACTGGGCAAGCCTGCTCAAGATCCTGACTTGCTGGAGAACTGAGAGAAGGGGACCAGGCTCTCCTGAGTATTCCCCCAAGCACCCCCCCCCTTGTGTGTGTCTTTCTCTCTAAAAAATACAAACATCAAGAGTCATTTGAGAGAAGATTCCCCTGCCCATATAAGAGTACACAGCAGAAAACTGGAAGCCAGTCTAGGTGGTCCTTGTCTACAGAAAACACAATATTGCTTGGTTTGATATTTTAAAATTAATAAAAAGTGCCTTCCCTTCTATCTTTTCCAATCCTCATCCCATGATATATACCCACACCCCACAGTCATACACAAAAAAATACTAAGTTGGCAAAATTACACATAAAAATTGGATACAGCTGAAGTCACACATATTTACATTTATTATAAATTTTCTCTAAAAATAGTATAGCGGCTTCGAGAAAAACCTAGGCTACCATGAACTCATACTGAGTCGCTGGCCTTTTACTTCAGCTGCCAGAGAAAATCAGTGTGGGTCTAGGGACGAGGCTGCCACTCAGTACGGCTTATGCAAGTGGGACGACTTCAGACCCATAGCTTTCTTCAGATGACTAGGCCAGTTACCTCGCCCATCTATATAGCCTGCTACACTCTCCCTGCTTTACGGATTTTAGAAATCTCCCCAGCTGGGAGCAAGGAATTTCATCCAATTTGAATTATTTTTAAATAGTATGTCACAAATTCCCAGCTCTGGCAAAGATGTGGTGAAATTCCCATTCCCCAACCTAAGAAGTCTAAAATGGTACAACACTTTTGGAAAGAAAATTAGCAACCTGCATCACAAGAACTATAAAATGTTTGTATTTTTAATCTAAATTCCTTATCTGAGAATAACCCTAAACTTAAAAAATAAATGAGAACAAAAGCATTATGCATAGGGACATTCACCACAGCCTTATACAGAACAGGAAAGGGTGGAAAGCAAGTTTCTAACAGGGTTTCGGCAAAGTAAACTACAGTAAATAATTGTATGTGGCCATTAAACTCTGTGTGTGTGTGTGTGTGTGTGTGTGTGTGTGTGTGCCTGGAACAGTGCAAGACGCTTTATTTAGATGACCCCATGTAACCTTCACAGCCAAGAACCTCTACTGGCTTCAGTGCTTCTCTTGCCTCTCCCATTCTGTCTCTGCAAAGTGATTGAAACTACCTTTACTTAAAACCACCAAGTCCAAGCCAGTCCCAAGCCAGCTCCATAACATAGCAATTAAGCGCTGTGAACAGGGAGCCGGATCCCACATGACTGAAAAGGGTTCAAATCCCAATCCCAGCGAGTTGAAAAACACACCAGGCATCAGGCATGTGTGTGTGCATGCCCCAAAAGGATTGTGGCTTGACCATGCCTTGCTGGAGGGGGGGGGGGTTCTCTTTCTCTCTCTCTCTCTGGCAAATGTGTGTCCTCCAGGCAAAAAAGAAAGAAAAGGGCGGCAGGCATCAAGGTCTACTCCCACTCATTCCACAGCCTTCTCTCCTCACTGCATGTGAGCCACACTAATTCCTAACACACCAACATGGTTCTTACATTAAAACATGCACGTTGCCAGCTCCCTCAGCCTGGAACGCACTGCTCTGTCCTCATGTAGCCAATTCCACTTTACTCCCCAACTCTCAGCTCCAATGTCACCGCTGTTGTGAGGCTCTTCTTGACAGCCCTGAGATAACTCCCACCTATGTAGAGGACCACCCTAGTTTTTCTTTCGTAAGAGGGAGAAAGAGAAGACTCCCCCGCCCCCAACACACACACACACACACACACACACACACACACACGGTCTTGTCATGCTGTTGTCCTCCTCTAAGGATAACGGGAATGCCATGTTCGGGCTGACCTGTAGTCTGAACCCCAGGCCTTCTCATATGGCAACAGCATCTCCAAGAAGTGCCCTTCCACCTGTGCTACCGCAGCAGAGGGTGTTACTTCCTTTTTCAGTATTTTAAGATCTGAAATGATCTTGTTCAGTTTCTCGCCTGGCTCCTCCTCTGAGGAGGAGGAGTGTGTGTCCCATTCATTACCATATGCTCCCAGCGCCTAGAACAGGGCCTGGTGCATGGAGGGTCAACTTGATGAGCCCTGTAAAGGCACACTCACGCTGCAGTTGAGAAGATGGCTCAAAATGTGTTCATCTTGACCCAAGCTACACGGCTGGGAAGTAAATGGGACCATGCTTTGCAAGAGCTGTAAGCTGAAGGGAGCCTCTGGGTCTCGAGTCGAGATACTGTATTTCACAGTGCCAAGTTCTGCAGAGCTACGTAATACGAGGAGCCAGGTTTCAAGGAGGCACTCAGCTTGCACAGTGTCACCAAGCTCTATAAGAGCTCACCTAGATTTATTAAAGATGACCGAGGTTAAGGAATTCATCTACAGAAATTACTCAAAGGCCCTACGGTTTGACAACTGGCTTCATTCACACATGAAAACATTAAAGTGATTACACCCAATATTTCATATTCTTGCTCCAGTCTTTCTCCTTGCACTGGGCAGTGTTTTGGTGACACATACAGATCTGAACAAATTAATCAGTTACAGAGAGCATTTCAGCCAAGGCTAAAGTAATTATCATTTTTATGTTATCTGCAACACACCGCAAGAAAAAAACTAAAACAAGAAAGGGGGAGGCACTGCAAAGCCATCAGAAGAGGAAAGGAGGGCAAGGCAAACCCTCATTTTTCTCCAGAAGTTTATTACACTCTCCTCTATTCTTTTTAATTTATTAATTAAAAAAAAAATTTTTTTTGGAGAGGTTTTTGCTATAGGGCATGTGCACTCACCAGAAAGAGAGAGACAGATAGAAAGTGAGAGATCACCCCCCAGGGGGGATGGCCACGCCGCGATCCCTCCTCCTCCATTCTCCTCTCAGGATCTTGGGCACGCATGCACACATGCCGGTGTTGAGTTTAAGCCACTGGGTCTGGGACTCAAACCACGGTCAACTACATGGGAGGCCAGTGACATAGCAATTATGCTAACTGCTGGTCCCACACTCTCCTCTATTTTCATCAAGGGGGTCTGTTTCAACTTAGGCACACCATCTTCCACACTGCCACAGGGAGCGCCACAAGGCCCTTACGGGTCCTTGGATCCTCCAATGGGTGCCATGCAAGGATCCGTAAAGATAAAAACTGACAGGGGCGAGCGAGTGCTGTCGTGGTTAAGGTGCTAGACTCTCACATGATAACTGCAGTTCGAATTCTGGACCCAGTGGCTTGAAACACACTGGGAAAAAGTGTGTGCGTGCCTGCCCCAAATCCCAAAAGAATATAAAAGAGATTGCAGCATGGTCATTCCCCTGGGGCGGGGGGTTCTCACTTTCTGTGTGTGTCTCTTCAGTGAGTACACGCGCACTATGGCAAAACTTCTCAAAAAAAGAAAAAGATCAACTGACCAAGGGCCACACTATGGGATAGAGGTAGGGATTAACACATTCAGGCATTAAATATAGCTCCAAGCCTTTCTCCTATCCAGGTGATACAAGGACATACGAGGTAAGAGTAAAGCTGAGGTGGAGACTCATGTAGCTGAGTCCTCTGAATTCCACTGTGATGGACGCTGGCACTTCAAGATAAGCACCTCAACTCTTCACTAGGTAGGACAGTAACGATATGTAGGCCGTGATTGTTAACCATTAAAAACAGTTTAAGATAAGCTCTTCTAAAAATGCAGTAAACAGATCTGGATGGCTGGATTCTACCACAGGAATGGCTACCGGGGCTCTGCAGTACACGGCAGGCAGAGCGGCTGCTGACCTTAGGACCAAGTCCTTCTGTTCTTCTGTTAGTCACAGCTTTATTATGCAAAACAGACAGAGCAAACAGTACACTAGGCTTTATTACAAGACACATGCAAATAAAGAATATTCTGAGGTTCTGACAAATCCCAAGTCAGTCATGAAAATAAACAGAGCATTCCCCATTTAAAGACTTTCTCTAACGTCTACCACTTCAGTCAAATTCAGTAAGTGTGCAGGGCCATCGGTTCAGAATTAAACCAGAATTTTTAGATGTACATGCTTCTTGAGAAATCCTTGACGAATGGAATTTCAAGTGCTCCATGACACTATACATAGGTAGTGTTTGGCACAGAGTTGGGTATGTACAGCTTCTTCTATAAGAACACATTCTTAAAACAAGATGGCATACATCAGAAGTTGAAGACAAACATACTATGAAATGCATACGCTACACACATGATCCTGAAATGTATAGTTTAAATTCACATTAGCTAAATGTTATTATGATTAGAGACTATGAAGATATTAGTAAAGTATCTACTTAGAATGTCTTTTTTAATTATTCAATTCCATTAGTTATTTTTTAATTTGATTAGAGATCAAGGAAAAACAAGCAAGCTGCCAGGTCCAGGCCTCAAACCAGTTGGCCATGTGGGAATTCAGTGCCTTTATCCACCATGTCACCTGTTGGTTCCAGAAGTTTTCTGATACCTTGGTACACTGTGAGAGGCCTATTGGGTCAGACTGCATACTTTCTCAGAAATGAAGGATATGGTCTTTTTTTTTTTTGGGGGGGGGGGGGGTGGTTGTGAGGGGCGCGTTTGGGGGGGGGGGGGTTTGCTATAGGGCGCATGCGCTAGCCAGAAAGACAGACAGAAAGTGAGAAACCATCCCTTGGGGGGATGGCCATGCTGTAATCCCTTCTCTATTTTCCTCTCGGGATCTTGGGCACGAGTGCGCCCGGTGTGAGTTTAAGCCACTGGGTCCAGGACTCGAACCATAGTCGACCACAAGGAAGTTCAGCAACATAGCCATTACACCAACCACTGGTCCCACATCTTTTATTAAAATGTAGCATGGCCAAAAAAAATCTGAAAATATTTTCCTAAATGCTCTTCATAACCTACTCAAACCCAACAGTTAATGCACAGTGCAATAAAGCAAAATATGCTGAAACTAGAAAAATCATCTAATAGCACTTCACGTAATAAGAACATCAGCTCCTAAGGGTAACCAATCTATAGCAAGGTGCTTATTCTTTTTGAATCCAATGTTTCAGCCACATGGAGGACCCAGACTGTGTTAACTCGAGTTGTGCTCTTCCAAATTCATGTTTGCAACAGTGAAAACTCCAGAGCTTTATAAATGTCCTAAGCATATTACTATAATGCTATTACTCTTGAATAGAATTGAAAGCATAGTTTTCAGCTCTCTATTCTAAAAGTAATTTTAGGGTCCATTTCTTATTCCCACATAATCTAAAAATACAAACTGTAACTTGCAAATACACACTGAAGTTCAATTATGTTCTCATTACTAACTCTTTTTAGTTTTCACTCAGGATGTTATGTCCACTCATTTTGTGAAAACTGCATAGCTGCTCATGTCTAGTAATTTGGAGAGGTTTTTAATTTTTACCTTGAACTAGAACAAAGAATCCAGAGCTTCACTGTATTTCACAATATTCCTCGAGCTGCGTTATACACATGCCCTATTTCAGCAGTTAGGTTTTCCATTAAAACATTCCTCCTTTCAAAAACTTTGGCTTAAAAAATTAAAAAAAAAAAAAAATTGGTCTAGAGGAATTCCACAATAAATGACAACGAATAAAAAGTACTTTTACAAATCTACTTAACAAAAATTAAAACGCTTTTCTCAAAGGAGATTAAGAGTTAAATGTCATCTAAAAGACCAGGATAGCAAACTATGAGGTGGTAGTGTGCAATAAGTATGCCAACATTCCCCCATGAGTAAATATATAAAATGTGTTAACCAAATACAAACCAGTGGGGCATGGTCACACTGCAATCTCTTTCCTCCATTTCTGCATCCTGTCAGGAATTAGGGCAAACACACACATGTGCCCAGCAAGTGTTTTTTTGGAGCCATGAAGGCCAAGATTCGAACTGTGAATGGCCACATAGGATCCAGATGGCCACACAGAATCCGCCTCCCTACCTGACATGGTTTAACCACTGTGCTACCAGGCTGACCCATTTTATATTTTCTTTTGAAGTTCCTATTCAAAATGGAAATGTTAATGAACCACCTGTGGAAATCCTTTTAAAATTTAATAAGGAAATACAGAAACTTAAAAGTGGACTTTAAAAAGAAACCAGTGCACATGTTATAAATATGGATGAACCCTGAGGACATTATGCTAGGTGAAGGAAGGAAGTCACGAAGACAAATCCTGTATAATTCACCTGTGTGAGGCAGGAGAAGAGTTGAACTCATACAAACAGAAAGTAAAACGGTGGTTTTGAGGGGTGGAAAAGAAGAGGAAAATGAGGAGCTGTTCAATCAGTAGCTTCGGTTTTGCAAGATGACAAAGTTCAGGAGATTACTTGCACAACAATGTAAATATACCCAACATCACTGAATGGTACAATGAAAAATGGTTATTCTATAAACTCTTAAGCATTTTACCACACTTAAAAATAAATGAATCCTTTAAAAAAAGAAATCAATGAACTGTTTTTAATATGAATACAATAATGTCATGTTTTAAAAACAAAATATTTAGAGATACATACCGGTAAGTTGTTACTTGAGGATGATGATATCATAGGTGTTTATTATACTGTTCTACTTTAATGTGAAATTTTCTACTTGAAATTTTTTCTCAGGAACCAGAGCAACTTTTTTTAAAAAGGAATCAATAGGAAATGAAATTTTCTAATCAGGATAATCACCTATCATGAAAATATCTGACTGGAGTTGAAAATGTTTTTAGTTACAAATGATAAATGTGGCATGTCACTTTTTCACTTGGGAGACAGCTACTGAAAACTAAACATGGCTTATGAGGCTTACATTGGAAAAAACTATACGGAGAAATTACATGAACAGTCTAAGTTTGCTATGAAAACAACATATTTTATTAAAGTAATTAAAAGTCAAAAAACAACAACAAATGGGAAATTTCACAACCTTTGTTTGCAACTATATAATCTTTATGTAGAAAAACTATAAAGTGACAATCTCATCTGGAAAGCAGCTCCACAATAAACCTAATCCTTATTTCAAGAGTAAATGAATTATGGAGTCAGTTGGCCAAAAGAAACTGTCTTACTGTAGGCTATTTCAGATGAGCTGATTTCAACTATATTATTCTCATTTCTGAAAAATTCTTTCCCAGTATTTAAAATCACCAGAAATTAACATACAAGAGAAGCCTGTTGAAGTAAAAGGATAAAACACAAATACTCCAAGCACAATAACATGTGAAAATGAATGAGAGTAACTGACCTAGATCTACAGAACTATAAAATTACCAATTACACATGTAATCCATTTACACGGACGCTCCACGAGGTGGTACTGAATGAACACCGAGGCATCGAGTTTTCCACAATGGAACAAGGCTCACTCTGAACAGCAGCACATTCCCACCTTTTAGTCTATCGGCAAAGCACTTCCCCTGGGATTTGTATTTGTGTATCATCTAAGTCCTGGGAAGGCAATAACAGAAATAAAGAAAAATGCCAAGAAGATAACAAACACTCCCTAAATTCTATTCCAAAACATGCATGTGAAATATAGACGCTAAGCACTTGTAAACATGAATTTTTAGTTACATGTTCTTTTAAACTTCACTAGTATCTGCACTGAGTTTTCTGTAATGAGCTTTTCCATTAAAATGTAATAGAAGAGAAAAATGATAAATAAAAAGCGATTTTTAAAAAACGTACAGACGTAGAAGTGTCACTATTTTTAAAAACAACTTTCTCTGCTAAAGAAATCACACTGTTATGTTTAACAGAATAGTTTAAGTCACTATGGCAATACAGAGATGTAATTGCTCTTATTTTCTATAATCATAATAACGGTAAACTATTATTGTGGCCATATAATTTTTCCAGAGCTTATTTCACCATAGAGGCAAATGTGTACAGAGTATTTCTAATGAACCAAAATTTGATCATGATTGAAATTTCTTAGAAAATATTTCCAAGTGCTCAAGAATATGAAAGTTTGGGGAAAAAATCCTTAAGGTCAAAAGCAAGTGTTTCCTCCAAGATGATTTAATTGGGATAAATGTCTCAGGCTAAGCCCACAGGAATGGTCGGCAGTAAAGAAAAAGGAGGTCAATGCATCTGCAAACTTTAGCAGAAAAGAACTTTCTGAGCCAAATAAAAGCATTATTTTGCATCAGAGCTTTCTGTTGTGTTCTTTAATCTCTTCTTACTTTCTTACAGTTCAGAAATTCACATTCTTACTCAGGGTAATAAGAAAATGACAATGTCAAAGAAAAGATTCACCAACATGATCCTAGTTGATCTACACATATCTAAGAGAGGGGAGCTGAATGACATTAACCCGATAAGGAATCCCTGTGTATAAACGTTAGGATGAAGAGTAAAACCTTTAAGTCACGCCTTTTATAAGAAGAGTAGGCAATAAAAGATTTCCTCTTTCATGTAGTTGTGGTAGAGGACAAGAATTGTCTATTATGTAGCCTAAACTATGGTCTTTCCTATAACTAGGAGTCCATGCCTATAAACATTTTAGTCAACCAAAAAAAGTTTTGCTATGTCAGGGTTCTTCAGATTGGGAGAAAAAAAGAAAAAAAGAAAGAAAGAAATCCAACAGTGGGTAATAAGGTATTATAAACATACAGTAGAGTGTTTTTCCAATTGCAAGTCACCAATTTCTGATCCTACTAAACCTTCATAGAAACTATGGGGAATTAAACAGGTTTTCCCTAAACAGTATCTCATAAAATAAAATTAGAAATAGCAACACTATTTACAATTCAAGAAAAAAATTTCAATACAACTTATTACACACATTAATTAACTTTACAGAATATATATAGATATCCTATCAGGCCATAAGCATTCTCCACGCACCCAAAAGAAAGCTGGTTTAGTAACTGTACAATATACTATGATAGTCATAGATCTGGATCTAAAGAGAACTGCTAAAATGCATTGTGGTAAGAAAAATATTACAAATACTCAAAACTGACCTAACATTTTCTACTCACTCCTGTTTCTTTAGTTTTTTGGGTTTTTTTTCTTTTTTTTAAATAAAAGAGACAGAAAATGACTTGCAACCTGACTGGAAAAATCACTACTTGGCCAATTATTTCTAAGCCTACACTAGATATCAGTGAATGATAAAATGCCAAAATCACTAGCAATTCAACACTACTGATTTTTGCAAAGAAACATAGACTATGTAAAAACCCATTTCCCCCAATTAAAAGTTCTTGGAAAAAAAAAGTTACTTTTTAAATGGCTGTTTTTATAGTTTTTAAAATATCAGCACCATGATGTTCATGTTTCATTATTCTGAGCAACTTTTGAGAATTAACATTTCCTAACAAAATTGATAAACAAAAGAGTAATAATAAGGGAGTAACTTTCAAGCAATCTTTGCAGGGTGACAAGAACCATTAAGTAAAATAATCTGGCTTATTTGCAAAGCAATTGTAGATTTAGCCAGCATGCCTCACTGCTCAGCTAATACAACTACTCTTCAAATCATAGGTACACAGTATCTTATTTTGTTACTAGGAAAATTAAGTAAAACTAGTGAAAAAGATACTTCTAAAAAAACTAAATCAAAACAATCCATTACAAGATTACTTTCTACTTTATCTAGTAGAGGGGAAAAAACAAACAAACCAGCATGTGAGTTGTCAGAACAGTCATGACGTATTTTTTCTGTTTTTCTAGCCAAAAATATATCATTTTTCCAACAGCCCAACATAAAGTGCTGAAATGAAAAACTCAAGGCAAAATTCACAAATACTGTCAGTTCCAGTCTACCTAACTGGTTATATAGCAATATTGCAATAACAGTACATAAGTTTCCTTATTTCTTCCTCATACTGCAGCAATTTTATTCTCATTTTTAATAGTGTTCAACTCTGCAAGTGGCTTAAATCAACTTTTTGTACCTTGAATTTACAAACCACTGAATGCTACGTTTCCTGAAAACCATTTTTATATTTCACTAAAACCAAATCCTTCTAAAAAATACCAAGTTTTCTGTTTTAAACAGAAACTCGTAGAAATATTTGGAAACTAGTGTTTGAAAGATTGCTACAGAAGACTATGAAAGAGTAACTGTCATATGAAAGAATTCGATGGCCAAATCATGTTAGAAAATTTATAAATAAAATTCTTTCATGACAGAAGATAAAATGTTAAAATGGAGGTTTAATTCAACATAAGTAGTCACTGAGGACAGGACAGGGGTTGGGTATACTGAAATCACATTGCTTCTTAAAAAAGAAAAAATTTAGTCAGGCATTCCATTAGTCTTTTCATCTGTGGGTATTAGTATGATCCAAAAGGAAACCTTACTGAAGAAATTGGTTGGCACCTCTACCAAATAGGAGTCTTGGGCCCCTTACTTTCTATGATCACCTTAGAAAATACAAAACTTTAGCTACTGAATTGGAGCTTGTAAAGTACATCATGCAGAAGAAAGACAAGAGTACTGCCAAACTCACTGAGTAGGACTTTTAAGGGACTTGATATCACCAGTGGGGCAAAAAAACAACATTATAGTTTTCTGTTCAGATTTTATTTGAAATCTAATTCAAATTGTCAAAGCTACAAAAGGGGTGGGGGAGACATCTGTATTATTTTTGCTAAGTCACAACATCCTAAAACAAAATATTACTACCGCCAGCAGATCCATTATACACATTTCTGATGAAATTCATTAGCACAGTAAAAATTTCATCTTGAGAAACAGCCACAACGAAAGTAATTTATACAATATAAAACAATGACAGCTCTACAGATGCAGTTACTCATGAGTTTACACATGCATTCACAAACAAACAAAAAACCCCAGGAATGCTCTTTCATTTGATTTTTTTTGTTGTTGTTTTTGTTTTTTAAAAATAGACCATTCAGGCACAAAACAAAATCGCATTTCCAATAAGTGACAGCATCTTAAAAATGTATGTCAGTGTTTGTTTTTCTTTGATTTTTTATGAGATCTGTGTGGCGATCGGGACTGGGATCTGGATTTCTTCCCTGATTTTTTAGGGGATCTAGACCGTGACCGCCTAGACCTTTTAGGTGTCCTTGAACCAGAAGGTGATCTGAGGAAACAAACAGAAACAACTAATTTACCAAAGTACTCATGTGCTTAAAACAGATTATCCTTAAATTATCTAAAATGATCCTTAACAGCACAATGAAAGTCACTGAAATAAATGAGACTAAACTTCTTAAATTTATACCCTGGCTATTGCACCCACGATGACCCAAGGACTTATTTGTATCATCAAGCACTTTATCAGCGACCCTCAGGAGACCTTTCTGAGCCTTCCTGGTGCCCTAAGAATGAAAAATCTCTAGAGGTTGGGACCAAGAATTTGCATTTTTAACAACCTCCCTAGGTGACTGATACCTTCAAAACTTCAATTTCTAATCTATAAGATAAAAGTTCAAATGGCACCTAAGATCATTCACAAAAATTTCAAAACCAATCAGCTTGACAGCCTATTATCTTGAGGGGGAAAAAAGCATCCACTGCAAGTATGATTCAAGGTCATCATTTGTGTCAGCATAATTTCAATGCATAATTTTGAAGTGCTATCCACGCAGATTACCAAAACAAATAAATATTTACAAGTACGTGTACATACATACATACGTATATGCAAGTGCTATTTAAAAAAAGACAAAGTTATCTATCTTATAAATATTCTATTAAAAATAGTTAAGATAATAAAGCACTGGCATACAAAGCAGTTTTAATTCTCAGGAAGATTCCTCTATAAAAACCAGATACTTAAAACATTTCTCAACTACTTTTCTGGAACTAAAAGGGGAAAAGTATATAAAATACTTAATTACATACCGAAAAAATGATATTTGTTCTATTTATTTCCACAAACCTCTACCCAAAAACCTGTTAATAATATTGCTGTTAGGGAAAAAGTATACCGTTCTTACAACTTTTACAAAAATCAGAGACTATTCAGGGACCAGCAGATGGTGTAATGGTGATGTCGCTGGACTCCCACATGGCCAACTGGGGTTCGAGTCTCAGACCCAGCATTTGAAACTTATGCCAGAGTGTATATGTGTGCCCAAAATCCTGAGAGGAGAATGGAGGAGGAGAAGAGACTGTAGTGTGGCCATCTCCCCAGGGGGTGATTTCTCATTTTCTGTTGTTTTCTCTCCATCCTCCAGCAAGCATATGCTCCCTACAGCAAAAATTTCTTAAAAAAAAAAAATCAGAAAATATTCCATAGAAAGAAACTAAAGAAAAGAATAAATACTGAAGCAACTGCCTCTTCCACAGGAGACAATGGATACGAAGTTTAATATTCTTGGCTGGGGACCAGCAGATAGCATAATGGTTAGCTTGCTGGACTCCCACATGGTCGACCTGGTTCAAGTTCTGAACCCAGAGGCTTGGAACTCATGCCAGGTGTTTGTGCGTGCATGTCCAAATTCCCGAGAAGAGATTGTAAAATGGCCATTTCCCTAGGGGGGTGATTTTTGACTGTCTCTCTGGCAAGCACATGAGCCCTACAGCAAAAATATCTCTCTCAAAAAAATAAAAAAATAAAAAAAAATTTCTTGGTTGGTCTTTACTTCTTGGAAGCCTTACAGTTTAACTGTAAGAGAGACTGGGCTGGGGAGGTGGGAGGATGACCTAAAATTAAAGCATGCCTCTTTGGTTCTTTAAAATCCTTTGAAAAAAAAGTCTGCCAACGAAATTATTTGCAAAAGTGGGTAAAATGACAAGGAAACTGATATTTGAAATATTACCAAAAACAACCTGGATTTACCTTTTGGCTTTTTTGCTAACATCTCTGGGAGAATCTTTGTGCGATGACCTGGACCGTGAGCTTTCTTTATGAGATCTTTCGGAACGCTCGGATCGCTCCGATTTTGGTGACGGGGATTTCACTCGTCTTCCACTGCTACTGCGGGACGGGCTGGGGGACGTACTGTGCCGCCTTTTCCTAGAGAACAAAGCCCCCAAAACATTCCGTGAGTGAAAAGAGCGTCAGGCATGCATTTTCCCTCTACTCGATTAGCCATTAACTTCTACCAGTTTACACTAACCTTATTCTCACTAACTATATTAATGTTACTTTCCATCCACATTCAAAATCCTTTATGCCAAGAACAAACAAGTTGTACTGATCAAGAGACAATAGTTGAATTCAATTAAATTGGAATTTCCTCTGTTATAGACAATAGACAAAAATGAACTAAGGTCTGTGGATTAGCTAACAGTGTTTGTTTTTAATGTCAATTTCGCACTCTTGATACTTTCAATGCGCTTAAATAAATGTGGTTATAAGAATAGGACATCGGGGCCAGCAGGTTGCGTGGTGGCTGGGGTACTAGACTCCCACATGAGCATGGTTCGAGCCCTAGACCTAGTGGCTTGCTTTCTCACTATCCCTCTCTCTTTTTTTCTCTCTCTCTGGTACGAGTATGTGCTCTACAGCAAATTTAAAGAATAATAATAAATAAAGTTAAATAATTCTTGGGACCAGCAGTTATCATAATGGCTATGTTGCTGAACTCCCATGTGGTCCATCGTGGTCCAAGTCCTGGACCCCAGTGGCTTAAACTCACGCCGGGCGCGTGTGCGTGCATGCCCAAGATCCCAAGAGGAGAATGGAGGAGAAGGGACTGCGGTGTGGCCATCCCCCCAGGGGGGTGATTTCTCGCTTTCTATCTCTCTGGCGAGCACATGTGCCCTTTAGCAAAAAAAAAAAACTCAAAAAAAGAAATAAATAAATAACTCGCCGGGCGCGTGTGCGTGCATGCCCAAGATCCCAAGAGGAGAATGGAGGAGAAGGGACTGCGGTGTGGCCATCCCCCCAGGGGGGTGATTTCTCGCTTTCTATCTCTCTGGCGAGCACATGTGCCCTTTAGCAAAAAAAAAAAATCTCAAAAAAAGAAATAAATAAATAACTCTTAAATAGGATATCATGTTGGCAAATTATTCTCAGATGGTTGAAGGTGGCACAAAAGAGGAAAAATAAAGCAAAAAATAAATATTTTAACAATTGGGAAATGAAGGTGAAGTGTATCTACCAATTCTTTATACTACTCTTGCAGCTATTCTGTAAACCTGAAATTATGTCAAAACAGTAAGACAAAAAACAGGGATCAGCAGATAGCATAATGGTTGTCACTGAATTCCTATGTTGTTAATCGTGGTTCAAGTCCCAGACCCGGCAGCTTAAAACTCACACTGAGTATGTGTGAGTGCATGCCCAAGATCCCAAGAGGAGAATGGAAGAGAAGGGGTTGTGGTGTGGCCATCCCCCCCTTGGGGGGGGGGTGATTTCTCACTTTCTGTCTCTTTGTCTCTATAGCGAGTAAATGCTCACTATAACAGAAATCTCTCTCAAAAAAAAAAAAAAACCAGAAAGACAGAAAACTGAGTGTTTTATTTAACTGATATAGGCTTTGTTATTTGAAACTATTTAATATAGTGACTAGGCCAGAAGCCAATCTGTAAATTGCTTATTTTTAACTAAGAATGACTTAGTTCTATTAACTGAAATAATTTTATTAAGTCAGAGGTTTAGGAACTGTGAAAGAGAAACTCTTGAGATTAGAACAAAAATGTAAAGTGAGGAGCAAGACCCTATGGCCTATGTACATAATCTTCTTTCCAGATCAGACTAAAGACTGGAGTTTATAGGCAGCAGTTCAGCACAGAGAGACTAGAAAAAATGCTTACATCGGAAGGAACAAGGAAGATCTAGCAAGCTGCTTTGTTATTTAAATCCCAGGCTTGCCACTGAATACTGTAACCGAATTCTTGCACTGAACGAAGGCTAAGGATACCACATGAACCATGTACAGAAAGGATGATGCCCCGGTTAAATAAGACCATAGCTGGATGACTGCTCCATTTCTCAGCTTAATTCTGCCTCCTGCAGGCAGGAGCCAAACATGCTTACTATGAAAACAGTTTATCGGCATCGGCGATAAAAATACTGTAAATGAAACACCAGCCCAGATCTCATTGGATGTGAGAAATGCTGTACCTTTCTTTCCTTGTTGGAGTGCATTCATCTTTTTCCTTCTTGTCCTTAGATCGCGATTCCAATTTCTCCTTATCCTTCTTATCTCTTTCTCGTTCTCTTTCTAATTCTTTCTCTTTTTCCTGTTATTTTTTAGAAGAAAATATTTATTTGTTTAAAAATTCCAATCTGGGTTCATCTCATTTATTTTATAGTATTATAAATAATAAATCATTACTTACGGTACAATACCATTTTCAATAAAATACCAACATTTTCAAGAAACTAGTCACTTCTACTTATATTGAATATTCATAATAATACTAGCAATAACAGCTTAACATTTACTGATTATAATCTTAACAGGTCAAAAAAATGGACTAAATAACTCCCCACATACTATTTCATGTAATTTTCTAGATCATCCCTAGGAATAGTGCTATTTCCCTCGTTCTAGAATTGAGAATGAGACTCAGAAAGATTAAGCACTATGTCCATGGTCATGCAGGATGGTAAAGTCAGGATTTGAGCCCAAATTCTAAAGCCAAGCTCCTCCTTCTTTCCCCCAAAGCTCAGAAAAAGCAAAATTGCACTGACTTTTCATTATAGATTACAATAAAATAAGTCATTCTTCTAACAGTACAGCCAAGGTTATTTAATTAAAAAAGAGCTCTTCTATCAAGGTAATAAAACGCAAAGAGGAAACAGCTATATTCACAATAATCTTCCATCCACCTCATGTCAGTGAGGAAGAAGTATCAGCTGTACCCTAACTTGTAAAAATACGAACTGACTACATTAGTACACAATCAGTCAGGCGTCACTGAACAACGGGGACGGGTGCTGGGAAATGTGCCGAGTGTGCAAACATCACGGAGTGTAGGCACACGAACCCAGACGGTACAGCCGACTACACACCTAGACTGTGTGGCAGGGCCTGTCGTAACGCTACGGAAACACCACTGTACACATGGCCCTCATGACAGAAACGCTGTTATGCAGCAGACCACTGTGTATATGCCAGAAAAATCACTTCCAGTTGCTAGTGCTGCTCCTTCTCTCTTGGAATTGTCATTTGTTGGTGATGGTACAATTTAAGTAGTGGCTACCGACAACGAACCCTCAAAGCCCATTTGGTTCTTCACTAATGGGAATTTAATTTTCCTATTATTTACATGCATCAAGAAAACTAACTGAAAACTGATTCTTCTAATTTTTAAAAGATGAGAAAACACCAGATGTTGGCAATTTGTGTGTGTAGAGTCAGATAAATATTTGTTTTGTGGGCCACATACATTCTGTCACTACTATTCAAGTCTGCCACTGCAGTAGGAAACCCACGACATACCTAAGTAAGCTAGCTCAGCTGTGTTCTACTCAAACTACTTCCAGACTGAGGCAGGGACCGGCACTGCTGACCCCTAGGATAAACCCTCAAGGAACCTATCTTTCTCTCCTCGTATAATGTGGAATGCAAGGGGACTAAATTGATAATGCACGTATAAACTCATTCCAAGCATGCTTCTCTGTCAGGACCAGTGAGCATCCCAAGGTGCAGTTTCCCACGCAAATCAATAACCTGTCAACATCTCCACGGAATCCATGCAGTATAGATAAGTAACATCTTTTTTAAAAACTCCTGTTATTTTTTTCCCAAATATAATATATAAAGCATAGATTTTTAAAGTGGTGCTAAGGAGGGAACCAGCAGTTAGCGTAATGTTATGTTGCTGGACTCCCACGTAGTCGACCACGGTTCGTGTCCCGGACCCGGTGGCTTAAAACTCACGCTGGGCGCGTGTGCATGTGTGCTCAAGATCCCAAGAGGAGAACGGAGGAGAAGGGATTGCAGCGTGACCAACCCCCCTGGGGGGTGATTTCTCGCTTTCTGTCTCTATGTCTCTCTGTCTGGCAAGCGCACGCGCCCTATAGTGAAAATCTCTCTCAAAAAAACCAAAAAACAAAAAACAAAACGTGGTGCTAAGGAGACTTCCTCTGATGATCTATAGGATGCATTTTACTGACTAAAATGCACATTTTATAGGAACCATATACTACATTAAAGTACTTAAAATAGTTTAAGCATTCTAATTCAATAATAAAGAGTAACCGCAGTAATAGTAGCTACTATCTAACTCGGAATCTTGAAAAACGGAGACTTCCAGCCCAGGTTCACAGAGAAGAAGCCAGCTGCAGCGACTCACCCACAGGCGCACGCAGAGTGGCATGAGGACGCCACAGCCGGTGCTGCCCCACGGTCCCTCCACTGGACCACTTGCCACACCAGCCGGGCTCGTTAGTCGCTTCGGACTGTAAGCTCCTCCTATAACATTGACCTATTTTTCCCTTTAAAATCTATTTTTGTTTGTTTTGCAATGTCAGTCAAGACACAGGATAAAATAGCAGTACCAAAAAACTCCTGGGTTCCTTCAACAACTATCATGTGCGGCTCCTGGTTCTAAAATTCCCTGCATAAACATGTTCTGCTATGGATCTGTGAAAATATGAAGTCTCTTAAAAGCTTCTAATTCACCAGTGAGAGGGGGCAGTAGGTGGCGTAACAGTTAGGTTGCTGGACTCCCACATGGCATACGTGGCATAACAGTTAGGTTGCTGGACTCCCACATGGCCGACTGCGGTTCGAGTCCCAGACCCAGTGGCTTAAAAATCACAGCAGGCACACAAGCATGCCCAAGATCCGAGGAGGAAAATGGAGAAGGAATTGTGGTGTGGCCAGCCCATCTCGGGGGTGATTTCTCACTGTCTGTCTCTCATGCGTGAGTGCATGCACCCTAGGCAAAAACCTCAACAACAACAAAAAATCACTAATGAGATATCCTACCACTCCTCCCTCTTTTGAAACAATGGGAAACGAGTGCTACATCAACTCCGTAACACCAGGACTTCCCAAACCATGCCTCTATATGTGCCTCTGTGTCATTTTCTCAGAGTTGCTAGTGCCTCACTGTCCAAAATTGTGACTCTTCCCATAAGGTCTCCCCAGTTTTGAAAATATGCTCTTAGCAGAACTAATCTTCTACTCCACAAGTATAATTCAAAATAAAATACTACACTGTTGCCTTAGACACCTTTTCAAAGTTGAAGCTTTTTTTTTTTTTTTTGAGAGAGAGATCTTTGGTACAGGGGGTGTGCACTCGCCACAGGGACAAAAGGCAAGAAATCACCCGGGGGTGGTGGGGTGGTGGTGGTGGTGGTGGTGGTGGTGGTGGTGGTGGTGGTGGCCGCCAGACTCGAACCGTGGTCCACTATGTGGGAGTCCAATGATATAACCATTGCACCACCTGCTGGTCCCTGAATCAGTTTTTAAAAACATCAATTATCAAATCTTTTCAATTGTCTGTAAGTATTCATCTTTTACACATTCAAGGATAAAATCTGAAACACAATTTCCTTAAGTACACAAATCCTATTACAGAAAATCAAATAAATAACTTTCAAAAAGTTACATTATTAAGTATACTTATTCCTTACTCGTTGAAGAAGCTTATCTCTGTAGTGTTCTACTTGTTCCTGAAAACTCTGGCCTGGTTTTTTAGGTCTTTTTCCAGATTCCAATTCATCCTGAAACTTCATAACTTTGAGCTGTGAAATAAACATTTTTAAGTATTTTCATCACTACAGTTCCTCACACATTGCTTTGCTCCTTTTCTGTGGTAAAGTAATCACTGATCAAGTCAGTCAAGATATAAACCTCAACATAAAACTCCCTTTTCTGAAGGTCACTTGTCAAACAAGACCAACTACACAAAATTCAAATGACAGACACGAGCCCGCGTGTGCTCCGCCCAATCACGAGATGATAGAAAAACCAAGAACTGTGCTCTACACCTTAGAGAGCCTACATTTTAAAATCAGGATTTGGTTCACAGTCCGAACCCCAGAAGAGCAAGTAAGCTGTGAGAACGGGAAAAACAATCGCTGAATATCTAACAGAGAAGGGAGAGGCAAGATTATGAAAACAGACATGGTCCCTTTTCATGGGAATTCCAGCCAACTGGAGAAGACAGACATTAAACAACAAGTGAGCAAAGTCAGCAATGAACAAAACACACACCACTACACATGTATTAGGTCATCGGAAAAGTCATGACGTATTTTTTCTATGCAAAAATGGATCATGACTTGGTAAAATCACACAGAGCTTTTTAAAAGGGAGAAGCGAAAAAATAAATTAATTAATAAAATAAATAAATACATAAAAACAATTTTAAAAAAAGGGAGAAGTGAACAGTACAAGATAAGAAAAAGCTACTGCTGAAGAAGGAATGTTTGAGATAAGAAATGTGAAGGAAGCCCAGCTGCTGTGGTGCAGCTAACAGCAGCTATAACGTGAGGGCCTGTAAGACTGACGCCATGGTAACCGCAGTTCTGGATCCCTAGGTCAGCCTGAAAACATTAGGCATGTCGACTGGCACCCAAGATCCTGAGGAACTGAGGGTACAGAAAAGGGACTGCAGGGTGACGAGACCCTGTAAAGGGTGCTTCTCTTGTTCTCTCTTTTGTGTGTGCTCATTATTAAAAAAAAAAAAGCCTAAAAGAGAGTTGCCTGGTATGAAAATTTCTTGATGTGCCTGTACACACCAAGCTATGATACCCAGAGGGCACCGGCTTGGTGAAGGAAGAGGAGGGCGGGTGCGGTGTGATTTAAACTTCACTGCCATACCAACCTCAATCTCACGAAGTTTAGCTCGTTTTTCCTCACTCATTTCAGAGTACTTAGAAAACTTAGATTCAGTCATTTCTTCTTTGATTGGGTTAGAGTACAGATGATGTTCTTCAGATTTGGAACTTTGAGTATCTTCCTCATCTTCACTTTCTTCTTCTTGACTTTGGAAATAAATAGGATACATTACATGTCAAGGCAGTAAAAAAGTAAAACAGTCCAGTCCAGTTGTTTCATTTTTCGCTGACATAGACCTTAAATAATGTAAGCAAAACATAAGAAAACAATTCTAAAACTTTTTTTTTTTTTTTTTGGCAAATTATCTGGCCAAACACTGAAATGTCAGAAAAGTCGAGACATATTTTTTTCTACGCAGGTTTGCAGAAAAGTCGAGACATATTTTTTTCTACGCAGACATGCCTCATGACTTTGCCGACGACCCAACAGTATCTAATAATTATGTAAACACACTAAGATCTCATCCACAGAAAAAATTTAAGCTTCAACACACTCACATTTAATAAATTCTGCCTATGCTAATGTTATCTGTGTGCCTTTCATTCTGCAACAAACAACATTTACAGCAGGTAATGAAATGAGTAATCAATGATTTCTATATACTCCACAGTTAGGAGTAATTTCACAAGGCTTTATGTTTAAAAAACCAAATGTTTACCTTTCCTTCAGCAGAGCCTATAATTTAGAAAATGCACGTGTCTGAGTCACAGAGTTACTATAAAGGAATCAATGCAACATGTAAAGACCTTTAGAGATTGATGCATAACCCTGGGAATTTTGAGTAACGGCACACATTGGTACTCATGTTACACTTCTGAAACTTTTACTGGTCCTACACTGGACAAAAAGAAAGTGCAAACCTGAGTAAATACTGTAGGCAACTGTCTTATGATACAAAGAAAAATTCTCCTGTCTTTCCAGGAACAATGTGCAGAAACAGATAAAGATGTATAAAGCTAGTCATCAGTGCTAAAACAAATTAACGAGGTATTCTTGAAGCAAATAATAAATGGTTTAAAAAAAGAAGAGTTTCACATTCTACTACTAGGTAGTTGTGTGTGTGTGTGTGTGTGTGTCTGAGAGAGAGAGAGACTGGCAAATCAGAGCAAAACAAGGCATCCATGTACAAGCAAACCCAGACTGCTTATGTATATACAAATAAAATTCTTGTAAGCAATACTGATTGTGACAATAAAATTACCAACATAGCCTAGAATAAACTAAAATGGTATAGGGCTCTAACGTTATTTGGGGTGTGTTATTATTAGGTCTATTGATGCTTCTTGTGTGAGTGATGAGCTATAATAAAGTAGGGTTTATCACAGATTTTTTTTTCTTTTTAGGAAGAGATTTTTGCTATAGGGCATGTGCACACATCAGAGACAGAAAGTGAGAAATCACCCCCTCAGGGGGAATGGCCACACTCTTCTCTGTTCTCCTTTTAGGATCTTGAGCAAACATGCACATGGTCCGGCCTGAGTTTTAAGCCACAGGGTCAGTACCACGGTCGAATACGTGGAGTCCAGCAATGTAACCATTACACCATCTGCTGGCCCAGTTTATCACTGATTTTAAGAATTTAGAGGACTGGGTAGTGTTTGAAGGGGAAGAGACTAGACTTACTGAGGATTCTCTGGGTATAGAATGTTGTAGTTATAGGAGCTGGCTGATAGTTGTAGCTGGGTGATCTTTTTTTTTTTTTTTTTAGATTTTTGTGTCTTCTCACTTTTTTTAGAAAAGAATTATTTAATTTTATTTATTATTATTATCATCATTTTAAAATTAGATCAGAGAGAGAAAACAGAAACAGAAAGTGAGAAAGGAACCCACCAGGTCCAGGACTCGAACCGTGTGGTCAACCATGTGAGAATCCAACACATTAATCACCATGCCCCCTGCTGGCCCCACAGTTAAGTGATCTTTATTCATCAGTATTTTTATAATTAGGAGATTACTTGGGGAACTTTGCCTTTAATATTTAAAATTGGTAAGTCCTTACATGTTTGTATTTGGGTGGTGAACATGGCCTATGGTAAGAAAAAGGAGTCTTTATAGCATACACTTAAAATTATTCTTTTTTTTTTTTGGAGAGGTTTTTGCTATAGGGCGCATGCGCTTGCCAGACAGACAGAGACAGAGAGACAGAAAGCGAGAAATGACCCCTCAGGGGGCATGGCCCCGCCACAATCCCTTCTCCATTCTCCTCTTGGGATCTTGGGCATGCACGCACATGCACCCAGCGTGAGTTTTAAGCCACTGCGTCCAGGTCCGGGACGCGAACCGCTGTTGACTAAGTGGGAGTTCAGCGACATAGCCATTACGCTAACTGCTGGTCCCTTAAAATTATTCTTAAGAATGCAAAAAGTTATAATCAATTCTTCCCAAATGGAAACTTAAAGTCTTACATAATAAAACTTACTTGCTGAATGAGAAAAAATTTAAGCCAGGCAAAATTCTAGCAATCAGACTCAGAAAAGATGTCCCCCCCCCCCCCCCCTTTGCTATAGGGTATGCTCACTCATGGAAAAGAAACATTATGAGAGAGGGACAGTGACAAATCACTCCCTGGTGGGGATGGCATGCTGCAATACCTTCTCCTACACTCTCCTTTTGTGTTTTTGGGCATGTATCATAGATACCCAGCATGTTTTTCAAAGTCACTGGGTCCAGGACTTAAACAACACAGCCAGTCATATGGGATCTAGCCACCTTAACCTCCATGCTACCTGCTGGCCTAGAAGACAGTTATTTTTTATTTTAATTTCTCATCCAAAGGTCCCTTCCAGAACATTACTTACAGGTTTTACAAACTGCATACTCAGAGTCCTACAAATTGTTAATACTACATATAAGTAAAGCTCAATGTAATACTAAAAAAAGTCAAAACCAACCATGTAAAAAATTAGATCCTTGGGACCAGCAGTTAGCATAATGGCTATGTTGCTGGACTCCCACGTAGTCAACTGCGATTCGCGTCCCGGACCCGGTGGCTTAAAACTCATGCCGGGTGCGTGTGCGTGCGTGCGTGCCCAAGATCCCAAGAGGAGAATGGAGGAGAAGGGACTGTGGCGTGGCCATCCCCCCTGGGGGGTGATTTCTCACTTTCTGTCTCTTTGTCTCTGTCTGGTGAGCGCATGCGCCCTATAGCCAAAACCTCTCCAAAAAAAAGAAAAGATCCTTTTTGGAAATATCCAATCTTTATATTTGATATTTTTCATTAATGTGTCAGAAACTTCCTAAATGCAGTTTTCAGTTAATTTTTAAGATACATAAAATGTTGAGCTGGTCCTGTGGCTTATTGGTGAAGGGAGCTGGATCTCACACAGCTGAAGGAGGTTTGCATCCCAGCAACAGTGGTCTGAAAAACAGGCTGGGCTCATGTGTGTATGTGTCTAAAAGCCCAAAAGGAGGGAGAAACAGAGGAGAAGGAACTGTGGCATGACCACTCCCCCTTTCTGCTTCTCTTCTCTAGCAAATGCATGTGCTCTCAAGCAAGTAGGCTAGGCTAGGCTAGGCTAGGGAAGGGAAGGGAAGGGAAGAAGGGGAAGGGAAAGGGGAAGGAGAAGGGGAGGGAAGGGAAGGGAAAAGACGAGACCTAGATAGCTGGACACTAATCATAATCATATTATTTCAGACTTTTTAAATGACTAATACTGCTTTCCAATTTAAAAATATACATATTTTACAATTTCTACCATAATTAAAAAAAAATCTGAACAGTTTGTTTTCATTAGTTTTGGTCTAAACTCTTATTTAGCAGTTCTAGGTTCAGAGTTCGCCACAGCTTCCTCTTGCTTTTCCTTTGAAAGCAATGGAAATTCGTGACCCTAAACTCATATAAAACTGATTACAAATGAAATTATTTTGGAGCTTTTCTTGAAAGTGTTAGTGGTGCTATGGATTTTTAAAATCACATTTCAGCAACAAATGTAATAATTAATAGTTGCGAAGGTTTTTTTATAGTTCATAAAAATGCCTAAATAATAAGGCATTTTTGAATTTAGCCACTAGAGAGTAGTAGAGAGGCAAAAGAAAATGTCAACAATCAGAAAGTTGTATGCAAGTCTTTTTTCCCTTGATTTCTACTTTCATAAAATATTGATCATGAGTTATCTGGAATTTCTAAAATAAACTTTAAGTGTAAGTTATATTTCTACTGATCTATGTTTCTATCGATGCATGATTATTCCAATGTGAACACCAAAACTACCCACATTCCAAACACTGACATAAATACCAACTTTATGCCAAAAATCTAGTACCTTTAGAAATAAACATAGCTGGGACTAGCAGGTGGCATAGTGGTTAAGGCACTAGGCTCCCATGTTGCTGACCATGGTTCAAATCCTGGACCCAGTGGCTTAAGACTCATGCCGGGTGCTACGTGCATGCATGCCCAAAATCCCGAGAGGAGAATAGAAGAGAAGGGACTGTGCCCTGCCCCCCGGGGAGTGATTTCTCACTTTCTGTCTCTCTGCCTCTCCAGTGAGCCCACATGCCCTATATCTTTTGAGTTCTCCAATGGCTTTTCTATCCTTCCTCTCTCCAAAATTAAGTCATTATTTTGAGTATATTTGCCTATTTTAAAGCAGTGATTCTAAAAATGTGGATGTAAAAAGGACTAAGAAAATCTTTATAATGCAAATGAAACTAAATTGCTCCCATTCCTATACTTCTAAACAGCCTCAGGTAGCTATTTCTACTAGCAAGGGACCTCGATATTTTGTAAATATTTTGTCATTATCATTTGTCAACAAGTCATGTTCTGATTACACTAACACTTCTGGACAAGTTTTCCTCATCATATCAAACCGTGTTTATACAAACTGCTGATTGATCACATTTCCTTAACAATCCAAATGCCTATTTACTAGGTTCAGAATTGTGCTCTGTCACAAAGGAATTTTCCCTTTGCTACCTCTTCCATTTGAGAATACAAAAATAGAGACCTTTTATAAACAAAAACTTCTGTTTTGTGTCTTATGCCATCTCTTTTCATTTAACAAATAATCAACTCACTCTGCAATGATCTAAACAAGTGTCAACCACTTCCTAAAAACTACCAACACAAACTTGCAGGGGAATTTGGGAACTGAAATTCCTATCATTGCACAGGATCAAATGCAGAAACAACTTGGGGGTGACTACCAAAGAGCAAAAATCAAAATTATAACTGTCTAAACTTTAACGGAAAGCCTCTCTCCCCCATCGTATTCATTCATGGTTCCCCTGAAGAGCTTCCATTTAAATGTCAGAATGATCATAATGCACTGTTTTCTTAGCAATGCACAATCCAAAAGAAATGGAACATAACCTTCACACATTTTAAAAATCACTTTCTGTGGAGCCAAAACCAATATTTGATGACAAGATTTGAAACAAAGTCGACCGATTAGTAACTACAAAGTGAGAATGTATAGCCCTAGCACTGAAAATAAACTTAAAAGCAAAGTGAAACCAGACACATCAAGACTAGAAACCAAAAGCTCTTTATTCACTGGAATTGCAATAAAGAACTAAAAATGATCCTCTTACAAGTTTTTTTAAGAAAGACGTTTTCCACTTTGCTATTATTTCAACCATACCTCTTAATGAAAAAGGGAATATGCACAAGAAACTGAGAATATTTGAAACTTAAGATTCTTACTTTTGATTTTCTTCTTCTTCTGATTCTTCATGCTGGTCAAAGAGCTCCCATTTAGAAGTCGTTACAGCTGAACATAGGAAAAAGAGGATGTAATTCCATAAGGTAAATTAGTACTTTTGCAGAAGCATAACAGGAGCCCAGCTTTAGAATTAGAAGTATAGAGTTTTTATCTATGTTTATCTGTTGTTTGAATAACCACTTTTATGTGCTAAATCCCTCTCTTTCCTCACACCTACACACTTGTGCACATCATTTTATTCAAGTTCATGAAATGATAAATAATGCTGTCTACTATATTTCTGTGCTAAACAGTAAGACTTACTTCATTAGAACCTACAAATATTAACAATAGTAAGCAATAGGGTACAGGTCCAACTGAGAGTGAAAGGCAGGTCTAAACACGATCTAGTAAGTGCTATGGGAGGGTTTCTTGGTTTTTCTGAAACTGACCTCTAAGTAGATTTCCAAATAAGTAAAGCTTCCCATCTACTAGGTCATCGAAAAGGTTGTCAGGTTGTTTCTGGACAACCTAACACCTTTTCTAAAGAAATGCCTTAACCTGAACGACTTTCAGTGATTTCTGATTACTAATACAGCTTCCAAACTGAAGGATCTAAGAAAATTACAACGGCAACACCAAGCACAATAAAATTTACGCTTGACATAAAATATGTTAACAATGGGTCTTAAGGCTGAAATATACTATAAAGCATAACAGAAAAACATACACATACAAACACATGAATGATTAATTTATAGGCACTTAATTGTTTTTTTATTTAACTTTATTCATTCATTTATTTTTAATTTGATCACACACACACACACACACACACACACACACACAGAGGGAGAGAGAGAGAGAGAAAGTGAGAAAGCAAGCCCCCATGTCCAGAACTCAAACCATGGTAGGCCATGAGGGAATGTCCAGCTCCTTAACTACCATGCCACCCATTGGTCCCCAGTACCTAATTTTTTAAAGCTCAGTATTTATTGTACTTTCTACTCACCTTGTGCTTCCAATTCAGATTCATCTACAGCTTCCCATTTTGATGGGGCAACTTTAAATATAGGCTCATTCTTCTTTGAGTCTTCAGTTGCATCCACTATTGGGGAAAGATGAGCCATTAACCCTACTAGGATATGACCCAAATTATGGCTTCCTGACTCACTATATTACTGAAAAGCAAGGTAAAATAAGGCCACACATAGACCAATAATGACAGCTATCAAGAACAAGTATTAGGACTAATTCTCTATACCTGCACTCCAATTTTTAAAGTTTTATCAACTCAGAAAATACAGGTTAGTAATGTTTTAAACAAATGAAGAAGCTGAAAAGTAAAAAGACTCTTACTGTCTAAACTACAGATTATTGTTCAATATCCTAACACATAACTCACATGTACTAACGACCTGCGTATACTTCCTTATTTCCAAACTGATTTTTCGTGGCCAAGAAAACTGAACCTTTAAGTTAGATAAATTAATAAAAACAGAACTGATAAAACCAGGTACCTGGGATGACAAATATAACTGAGAACAAGATTTCCTCTATAATCTTCTGATAAGACAAAAATAGAAATTTGCTAATATTATATGAAACTGTCTCAACAAAGAAATGTGACCAAAAAAACCCTTTTTGTTGGCACAAATATGAGACTGGGTATTTGAATAAAGTCAAAAAAGGTTAATGACTTGCCAATCAGAAATTGTAACCTTACTGGTGTGTGAAAATTAAAAGTTATGGTAATCAAATTTATTAGCTAGATTTAATCATTGGGAAATTTGAACTTACAAGGCACTCCGTCAAGATCATCATCAAGACTTTTTATAGGGACTCCATCGAGATCATCAATGGGAGTGGCATCAATAGGAATTCCATCCACATCTTCCAGAGGCGCACCATCAAGCTCTTCCTCAATGGGGGCACCATCGAGGTCATCTGGCACATCCTATGCAAACACGCAGTCCTGTAACACTTTCCTTTGCTTGCTAAGTCACATTGCCGTAAAATTAATTTGCTATCCAGTAGAAACTAACTTGGCTAGATACCCACATTTCCAGGTACAATGTAAGGACCTAATAAGAATATTTTATTATCTAATCTGTCAAAGCAGACTATTGTATCAAGTGCTTGTAAGTGCCAGATAAAATGTAAGGCAATCACAATGAAAAAGAATCTTGGTCCCCAATCACAGAGCTCGGAAAAGGTTTTTACTGTTGTGTGGTTTTCTGGGAGGTGGACCAGAAAATGAGATAATCACAATATATGTAATTGAGACTATGAAAAACTGCTACCACGAAGAGGTATATCATGGAGTGTTTAGTTTCTTTTAAAGAAGTCAGAGTAAGTTTTCTCAAGTTATGCTTAACCTGAGATCTTAAAGATCTCAGGTAAAGACAAGTTCTAGAAACAGGGAAGAACGCGTACAAAGGCCAATAGTAGGATGAAACATTGTACCTTAAAGAAATTGAAATAAGTACCACATGAGTTGAAACGAGGAGGCCAATTAGGCGAACCTTGCAGTAGTAAAAGCGAAAACATGATAGCTTGACTAGGATGGTAGAAATGAAGATTCAATAAATATTCAGGAGGCAAAAAACAACATAAAGGTGAGGAATAGAATCTGCAACCAGTCAGTGTATCGTATCTTTTTATGTACACATTTACTTATATAGATGTCTTTAACAAAATGAAGCCATGCTTATGTTGTTTGTGTGTGTACACAGACAGCCAAGAGAGAGACAGAGAGTATATATTTCTTCTACTAATATAAATCCCTCTATATCATCAAATTAAAAAATCAGTACCCAATTATCACATAAACATACAATACAGAGAATTTCTGTTATACATAATTCCAACTTCTGGTCTCCAGCAAATCAGCAACAAAAACCCACTAAAAGTAAACAGGTATTTTTCACAAAGAAATGTTACTCACATATGTGACATATCACAGGATTCCCCCTTCCCAGAACAAAACTTGAAAAACAATTAGTGCCTACCTCTGTTTCCTTTTCTTCAATAATATTTACAAGTCCTAAGAAAATATTTTGTAATTTGATCAAAAATGGTTCTGGATAAATTGCCCAATCTTCCCATGCTCTGAAGCAGGTCATTACCCGTTGCTACATAAATAGGAAACAGACAATACATTATTATTTTGGGCAATATGTCTCAAAATTCTAGCTCAGGAAAATAACCATCATGATTTGCCAAATCAAAGCACCTAAATTTTGTCCTAAATCCCCTATGGTTTACTGAAACATTTCCTAATTCAGGCTAATACTTTTCTCTGCCCCTTCCCAAAATTATTCTGTAAGTTCAAACTTACGGTTAAAATTTAAGGTTAAAAATTTTTTCATGGAGTTGTTTGACTCCCCTAAACAGTGAAGTAACGGGGCACCGCCCCATGAAATTAAAAATGCAAACAAGGTCTTCTTCTCGTTAAACTATATTCATTTATTCAATTTTAGGTAAGGAATTTTGTTTGACTTTCTTGGCATTGGCCTATAACTTAGAGGTTATTAAAAAAATAACTTTCTAACCATGAATATTCTTTTCTGAACGTGAATAACTAAAAGGTATGTTCCCTAACCCAGCCAAATTATATACACCACTACAAGAGATCTTCAGAATGTATTCTGTGAAAAAAGACTAATATTTAAAATACTTAAATAACTAACACTTAAGGGGCTAACTGGTGGTGTGGTGGTTAAGGATGCTGGATTCCCACATGGCTGACAGTGGTTCTAGTTCCAGACCTGAAGGCTTCCTTTCTCACTGTCTCCCTCCATCTCTGTCCCTCTCTGTTTAAAATAAATAATTAAGTAAATAAAGTTAAATAATTATTTTAAAATAATTAACACTTGAAACTATAATAAAATAAACACCTAGCAAAATAGCACTAGTTAATATATTTGAAAATATTGGGCATTTTTTGGTAATAAAGGTAAAAAAGGCAGAATTTTCAAATAGCAAATTTCTAAAACACCAAGTTTTATTTATTTATTTACTTTAAGAGAGATTTTTTTATATAGAGTACGCGCGCTCACCAGAGAGACCAAGACAGAAAGTAAGAAATTATCCCCTAGGGAAGATGGCCATGCCACAATTCCTTCTACATTCTTTTCTTGGAATCTTGGGCATGCACGCACACATGCCCAGCATGAGTTTAAGTCACCAGGTCCAAGACTCAAACTGTGGTTGACTATGTGGGAATCCAGAGACATAACCATTATGCCATGTATTCGTTCCAACACCCAAGTTTTTAAGTTATATCTCATACTTGTCTCAAGTATTTTTCTACCTCTCCAATGTCCTTCCCTTTCCCTCTGCCCATTTAAAACAAGAGAGCAAAATATTTGTAAAGTAATGCACATACCTTAAAGTTTTCAGACTGTAAATGACCTTGAATTGTACGATAGGTAGCATTGAGGTCTGAAAATATCTGACATAATTTTGATTCAAAACTGAAATTTAAAATAACATAGCCTTTAAAATAGAATTTGTTTAAAAGTCAGTATCCACTTCAGCATGCTAGCCAATAAAAATCCCTCTTGGACTTAAAATAAGTATAAATAAATTAATCAACCAATTCTTAAAAATCAAGAACAAGGTGTTTAAGCTTTAAACATACTTGAATTGCTTTAACCCTGAATTTTGTTACTCTGAATTTTTCTCTTGCAAATTCCCCAAGAGTCTTCCTTTATTAGCAAGGAACTTTATGTATCTAAGCTACTGTGAGCCATAGCTCTAACTTTATTTCATAAAATAGGAAACTCCAAAGAGTTAAATGACTTATCCAAGGCAAAATTTAAAAAGTCAAACAAAAAACTAATATCTGAGCAAAACTTATCTCCAAATCTCTTTTCAGAGTCAATACCTGGAGAAAAGCTTCCCTGAGCCTAACTCCTAAATTAAACAAAGAAAGAGAACTCTAGGGAATTGAGAAAGAGTTGTATCTTTTCATTGCAGTACAGAAATATAGCTTCCTATTGCCTTAGAAAACAATGAATTGTAATCAATATAATGACAATCACAAAAGAACACAGATTCAGATTCTATAGTTAATGTTGTATATTTTTGGTCTCTATGCTTGCCATTATTTATAGTGTAGCTAAATTTGCAATAAAAACAAAAGTTATTTTTGAGTTCCAATTTGTTCTACTGCCAATAATTAAGAATATTATATAATGAAAAATTTCCATAATATGAGTAATTTAGTATATAGTGACTTAGTTCACTGAATCCAACTCATTTTTTAAAAATTCTGTAAATCGAAAAAAACAAAACTTTTTATTGGAGTGTAGACAAAACAATCTTCTTTTCAGAACTCCTTACCCTTAAGTAGCTAATTATTTTATTCCAGGAATATCGGCTATGTCATCATACTTACAATTTTCTATAATATGAAGCATTGGCAACTTTGGCTGAAGAGTTGTACAAAACATCAGAAACCAAATATAATCTGGCAATCTATAATACCAAAAGATAACACAAAATAGATTAAAAATAAAAACCATTAGCCAATAATACGAAGTATTTCTGTATTGTCATTTCTTGGAAAGAATGACACAAGCTAAAGTTGCGCCATAATTTAATAATCACTACTAATTAAAAGTTTTATGAAATTAAACATCACCACAACCATTACTAGGTCAGGAATAAAATCTGTTAACTAATTCAGATTTCAACTTGTTGATAACCTATTTATCAATGAACATAAACCTTCCAGACAGAAAGAAAAGACTGCATGAGAAAGATGAACTATTTCCTTTCTTCTTAATTAAACATTCATAAAGAGAAATCATTCCCATACCTTTTTAGGAAGGGGTGTCTTTAAGATGGACAACGACTCAGTAATGCAATCCACTATTTCTTCAGCAGCTTCAGCATTATTGAGACAGAAAACCATTGCATCTCCAATGTCATTTTTTCTTGGAGTTAATCCCCGCAGGATTTCTTCTAATTTGTCCCTCTGTCTAAATAAACATTTTTTTAAACTTACAAACATTTACAGTTACAAATTTCAAATGCCAGTATACTTCTGCCTACAAATTAATTTCTTTAAAACTCACTCAGATATAATTTTTGAACACTGAATTGCATTAAAAATGATGTGTGTTAAGTCCTACAAAGTTGTTACAATTTTTTGAAGAACTTATATAGGGAAAAATTGCCCTTCTTGGAACTAAAGGAGTCCAGTGATTTTGTTTTCTGCTATAGGGCTTGTGCACTTGTCAGATACAGAGAGGGAAAGTGAGAAACTACTCCCAAGAGGGAGAGCCATACCACAATCCCTCCGCCCTTCTCCTCTTGAGATTTTGGGTACATAAGCACACAGGCCCAGCATAATTTTCAAGTTGCTGGGTCTGGGACTTGAACCGTGCCCTAGGCGATGTAGAATCCAGTCACTTTAAGCTCTGTGTCACTTGTTGGCCACATTCCGGTTACTTTTTAGCATACAATTTAAAATAAAGTAAATATTAGGTCATCGGGAAAGTCATGACTTATTTTTCTATGCAAAAATATAAACGACGACCCAATATAAAATTATAGTCAGTTTTTCAGGAGTCTTTAAAACTACCTCAGTCCAATTATTTCATTACATTGTAAAAGAATCATCATGTTCTGATGTCCCTTCTTCTGCATGAGATTTTGATTCGAACTCTGTCATGGTTATTATTCTACTGCTACAGTACCAAAATAGTCACAGACAACATAAAAAAAAAAAAAAAAGGCTTGGTTGTGTTCCAGTAAAATTTCAGAAGTAAAAATGCTCAAATACTATAGCACTCCATTAGCAAACGCTCTAATAAACAATGCACTGATATAATGAGTATTAAGGTTTATAAAAAATACAGTGAAGTATATAACACTCTATGCTAAAAATCCTTTTAGTCCATTTTTTTCCCGAAGAGGTATATGGTACATCCCTGAAAACTGAATATATTTCTGCTTCTTAACCCAGGCTAACTGCACTGCGCCAGTGCCAAGTGAGCACTAACAATTACGTATGTTTCCATGGTGGCTATCTCACAGCTCAATACACATGTAAACTCAAAGAACAGGCTGTGTGTGGTCAACGTCTGACCCCACTAACAATAAAATACTTTTTCTCTTTATGTTGCATTCAGAGAGACAAGAATTATAAGGGTCTCCAGATAATTTCTGTAAGAGTTTGAAGTGCTCTAATGCTAGAAAAAGAAGTCAACCATGTTGAAGAGATCATTGTTAATTTTATCAGTAAAAAGAGGTCATGGTCAACAGGACACACATTTGTATTTGCCAAGATGCTAAAAATTAAAAGCGTATTATGAAAGATGTTACTATTTTAAACAGTCATGAGTAAAAAGACCATCTTCCTTACTAACACTGCAAATGAGACCAATCATTAAAAGTGACTTTCTGGAGTACATAAAGAAAGGAAAGACATCTTACTCTTCCTTAAGTGCTCCCTTTTTACTAGGCTCTTCTACAAAAGCTTCTGTTTCTTGCTCTTCTGACATCCCATGCAGGTATGGATTTAATGGTGGTGGCCTCCAAAAAGATCCATTTTTGAACATACGAAAATCTTCCGTCCGCCACTTCGTTGGAGAATCTCCCTGATAAACATCCAGAATGTTACTAGAAAGGTCTATTAACTCAGTTAAAATTAACAAAGTAATTGATTCTACTTGCCTGAAGAATAGAATAAAGCTTCCACCTATAGTAAACGTGGGCTGGTGTCTGATTTTCAAATAAGAACCTAAACAAAACAACAAAAAAATTAAACATTGCATTCTTAAACAAAGAGCTATCTTCGATTAAATATAAACCTATAAACATATGAAGAGCTATCTTGATTAAATATAAACATACTGGCTACCTATCCCCTTTCCTTGTCCCAGCCTCGACCTACCTTAGTGAGTAAGATTAACATTCAGAAAGCATGCACATTGATGAATCTTATGATCACTTTTAGTGAACACTTTTACGTTAGGCAATGGAGAGATTTTCCCAACATGGAACTTCAAAAGTAGTGATCTTAAGCACTACTTAAAAATACTGTATTAGTGACTTAGATGCCACAGCAAGTCAGAGATAAGCAATTCCCTTCAAAACTCATTTTTCTGACTATATCTCACTTATGAAAAGCTTCTGCATCAAAAAGTATAATGAAGGGAACCAGCAGTTAGCGTAATGGCTATGTCGCTGGACTCCCACATAGTCGACCACGGTTCGCGTCCCGGACCCGGTGGCTTAAAACTCACGCCGGGCGCATGTGCGTGCGTGCCCAAGATCCCGAGAGGAGAATGGAGAAGGGATTGCGGCGTGACCATCCCCAGAGGGGTGATTTCTTGCTTTCTGTCTCTATGTCTCTGTCTGTCTGGCGAGCGCACGCGCCCTATAGCGAAAAACCTCTCTCCGCCCCCCCCAAAAAAAGCATAATGAAAAGTATTTTTTTCCTAGATAATGCTAAGAATGTTAGGTTGTCAAGAAAGTCATGTACTTTTCTATGTTCCTCTACGCAAAAATGCACCATGACTTTCCCAGTGACCCAATATATAATTAACAAATCAAAATTTGGTGGAAAATCCACTTATGGGACCAGCAGTTAGCATAATGGCTATGTCTCTGAACTCCCATGTAGCCAATTGCAGTTCGAGTCCTGGACCCAGTGGCTTAAACTCACACCAGACATGTGTGCGCGCGTGCCCAAGATCCCAAGAGGAGAATGGAGGAGAAGGGATTGTGGTGTGGCCATCCCTCCTGGGGGGGGAGGGTGTGATTTCTCACTTTCTGTCTCTCTGTCTCTCTCTGTCTGGTGAGCACACGCGCCCTATAGCAAAAACCTCTCCAAAAAAATAAAAATCCACCCACATATGTCCTAGTCCAATTACTAAAACTGTCTTCTCACTGTTCTCATGCAAAAATAATGCCATGCTTTTAGAACTTTCTTCTTTGAAACCTTTTTAATTACAAAAAATAAGTTAAAACCAGTTTTAAAATCCACATCTGAAGATAAAATCCATATGACACAGTCAGCCCTCCCTATCTGTAGGTTCCACATCTGCATTCAGCCAACTACAGATCAAAAATACTCACGATGAGAAACTAACTGCATTTGTACAGAATACGTACGGCCTTATTCCTTAAATAATGCTATACAACAACTATTAATATTTAAACGGCATCTTTTGGGTTGTCAGGAAAGTCATGACGCATTTTTGTATAGAAAAATATAGAAAAATACACCATGACTTTTCCAAAGACCAAATACATTGTAGCAGGTATCACCATAATTACAAATAATTATTACCATAATCTAGAGATGATTTAAAGTATACAGAAGGACAAGGCTGGCCCCGTAGCACAGTGATTAATCATGGTTTCAATTTTAGCCCAAGCAGCTTGAAAGACACACTGGGCATGTGTGCATACCTATGTCCAAAATCCTAATGGAAAAGGGGAAATGGAGGACAGGACTGCAGTGTGACCACACCCACTGGGGAAGCCTTCTTGCTCTCTGGCAAGTGCATGTGCCCTCTGGCAATTTTTTTTAAAAAAGTACATAGTAGGACGTGCATCACATGTTACATGCAAATATGTCATTTTTACTTAAGGGACTTAAGCATTTGTGAATTTTAATACCTGCAGTGGGGGAGGATTACTAGAACAAACTGCCAGAAGACACAGAGGGAAAAATGACCATAATACATTATTACTTAGCCTTAGAAAGAAAGGAAATTCTGACATAAACTGCAACATAGATGAACCTTGAGAACATTATACTAAGTGGAATAAGCTAATTATAAAGGGACAGACAGTATTGTATGATACCACTTATAAGGGGGGGGAGTTATTATTTAATGAACACAGCTTCAGTTTTGGAAGATGAAAAAAGTTCTAGAGATGGATGGTATGATGATTGTACAACCATATGAATGTACTTAATGACATTCAATTGTACACTTAAAAATGGTTAATGGAAAATTTTATGTCATATGTATTTACCACAATTTTTAAAAATGATTACCTGAACATAGGATTGTTGATTTCTCTGTTCATAATCATAGCTTCAAACATTGGCCCTTCACGTACAACAAACTCTATCATTCGATGTATCAGGGCGAGCAAATTCCTACAACAATAACACAGTTAAAGGAAATGGATTCAGACCTACCACTATACAAAACTATACTTGACCTAAGTTACTATAATTGTGCAGAAAAAGATTATTCTGCTGACTAATACCAAAAAAGTAACCTGGAACATATGTTAATGCCTGTGCATTAAGAGGGAGAAGGGCAGTGGGGGAAGGGAAGTTGGAGGGGCAGGAAAGGTGAAGGGAAGGCAGGAAATCACAGCATAACCTCATTAATAATAAAGACTTAATTTTCTAAGTGCCACTCATTTTCCAAATGCAAAACATTTCATTATAAATCACAACTAACTGGAAAGCTGCAAATATGTAAAATCAATAACTTAGAGCTTACATGATATTACAGCCATTTAAAACTTAGACACTATCTCAGTACTTTTAAAAAACACTTCCTAAACCAAGCACTTTGTGGTGGGATTGAAATGTTATCACCATGACTATAACTTATAAAAATGCAAAACTACCTAACAAGTTTAAGGCTTGATTTAATAAAAAATCCATCCAACTTCTGTGCTGTTCTGGTACACATTTACCAGATGGAGTTTTTTATTGAATCTGACCTTTAACGAGGCAACATCCCTTTGGACCATACTAGTTCAAAATTCATGACATGTATAATTCTGTCTGTATGTTATGAATCAGTGGAATTATATTGGCAAAGCCTTAAGTGAATGAAGTCCTAGTCTTTCCAAGTATTCCAAAACAGGGACATGGTGAGATGCTCTTCACATTTTCCATAACAATTGGCAATTTTTTTTAAAAAAGTACATAGTAGGACGTGCATCACATGTTACATGCAAATATGTCATTTTTACTTAAGGGACTTAAGCATTTGTGAATTTTAATACCTGCAGTGGGGGAGGATTACTAGAACAAACTGCCAGAAGACACAGAGGGAAAAATGACCATAATACATTATTACTTAGCCTTAGAAAGAAAGGAAATTCTGACATAAACTGCAACATAGATGAACCTTGAGAACATTATACTAAGTGGAATAAGCTAATTATAAAGGGACAGACAGTATTGTATGATACCACTTATAAGGGGGGGGAGTTATTATTTAATGAACACAGCTTCAGTTTTGGAAGATGAAAAAAGTTCTAGAGATGGATGGTATGATGATTGTACAACCATATGAATGTACTTAATGACATTCAATTGTACACTTAAAAATGGTTAATGGAAAATTTTATGTCATATGTATTTACCACAATTTTTAAAAATGATTACCTGAACATAGGATTGTTGATTTCTCTGTTCATAATCATAGCTTCAAACATTGGCCCTTCACGTACAACAAACTCTATCATTCGATGTATCAGGGCGAGCAAATTCCTACAACAATAACACAGTTAAAGGAAATGGATTCAGACCTACCACTATACAAAACTATACTTGACCTAAGTTACTATAATTGTGCAGAAAAAGATTATTCTGCTGACTAATACCAAAAAAGTAACCTGGAACATATGTTAATGCCTGTGCATTAAGAGGGAGAAGGGCAGTGGGGGAAGGGAAGTTGGAGGGGCAGGAAAGGTGAAGGGAAGGCAGGAAATCACAGCATAACCTCATTAATAATAAAGACTTAATTTTCTAAGTGCCACTCATTTTCCAAATGCAAAACATTTCATTATAAATCACAACTAACTGGAAAGCTGCAAATATGTAAAATCAATAACTTAGAGCTTACATGATATTACAGCCATTTAAAACTTAGACACTATCTCAGTACTTTTAAAAAACACTTCCTAAACCAAGCACTTTGTGGTGGGATTGAAATGTTATCACCATGACTATAACTTATAAAAATGCAAAACTACCTAACAAGTTTAAGGCTTGATTTAATAAAAAATCCATCCAACTTCTGTGCTGTTCTGGTACACATTTACCAGATGGAGTTTTTTATTGAATCTGACCTTTAACGAGGCAACATCCCTTTGGACCATACTAGTTCAAAATTCATGACATGTATAATTCTGTCTGTATGTTATGAATCAGTGGAATTATATTGGCAAAGCCTTAAGTGAATGAAGTCCTAGTCTTTCC
Organism: Tupaia belangeri chinensis; assembly: GCF_000334495.1. NCBI lineage: Eukaryota > Metazoa > Chordata > Mammalia > Scandentia > Tupaiidae > Tupaia > Tupaia belangeri. The sequence continues at coordinate 2,925,793 of NW_006199712.1, forward strand.
AAGTATTCCAAAACAGGGACATGGTGAGATGCTCTTCACATTTTCCATAACAATTTTCCAATATTTCAATCTTTAAGCCAAAAATAAACATGTGAATAACCTTTTAGTAATAAAGTCGTTTTATTGACTGGAGTCCTAGATAGTCTTTATTTTTAAAACCTGAAGTCGGGTCCTAAAATCATGTGATACCTTATTAGATTCCAAACACAATTTTAGACATTGATTATAGTGTCAAGCAAAAACGACTCAGCTCATTTATAAGCTGTTTTTGATTTCTCATTTCACCAGTCCCCCAATATACAGAGTTGGCAAATAAAAATTGGGAAAAGCAAAAGGATATTGGCTCTTGGTACAAGGCACATACTAAATTATACCTTTAGCATTCCCAGCTCAAATTAAGTTCATGTAACTGCTAAAATATAAATAAATATATAGCTATAGAACAATATAGGTTTTGGGTTTTTTTTTTTTTGGCTCTATATGCCCTGCTTCAGAATACATGAACACTAAAATAATCTATCTCACGGTAACTGTAACTTCTTTCTCACAGTTTTCGAACAAACTTTCTAAAACCTACACATAGTGGAAAATTAATTTAAGCCTGAAGGAGGTCAAAAATTATGATGGTTTAAATCTTTACCAAGGGGAAACTATACATTTAAAACTATTAATTCCACCTTAAATCGTTAAAACAAAACAAAAGAGCACTTAATTTTTAATTTAAAAATTGTTTTTCTTTCACAGTGTGAAATGTTAGGCACATACTAAATTATACCTTTAGCATTCCCAGCTCAAATTAAGTTCATGTAACTGCTAAAATATAAATAAATATATAGCTATAGAACAATATAGGTTTTGGGTTTTTTTTTTTTTTGGCTCTATATGCCCTGCTTCAGAATACATGAACACTAAAATAATCTATCTCACGGTAACTGTAACTTCTTTCTCACAGTTTTCGAACAAACTTTCTAAAACCTACACATAGTGGAAAATTAATTTAAGCCTGAAGGAGGTCAAAAATTATGATGGTTTAAATCTTTACCAAGGGGAAACTATACATTTAAAACTATTAATTCCACCTTAAATCGTTAAAACAAAACAAAAGAGCACTTAATTTTTAATTTAAAAATTGTTTTTCTTTCACAGTGTGAAATGTTCTGCAAATATGCAGTTCTTGAAATCCAATGAAAATGCATTCTCAGCATCCATGTTTAATGACATTATTTCAAAGAAGGGAGATAATGTAAGGTGATGATGCAGTTTCAAAACCCCCATTGGTATAAGCCAAATTAAAGGGTAATTTTATGTATAATAATCTTTAAGACCAATTGCTAGGTGGACAAACTTGTGTAAATAAGTTAAAGGCAACTTGACTTCAGCATTAAATATATATGAAAAATGGTTTACAAGTTTAACACCAAAGGATTCATTCTAATGTTGAGTCAAGACTTTCCAGCAAAACATATACACGAAATTTTAGAAATAAGCTGAGCCACCTGTAAAGCTACTACTGAATAGTATTTTTTTGAATGCTACAAAAATATTTTCCTATAAATGCTGTATCAGTGGGAAAAAAGTCACTATAGTTTTAAACAGGCTTGTAACTGATAAAATCTACTTTTAGATTTAAAAGAAGCTTTAAAATGTTTTATGAGTATTTAAAATCAAAATCTGACAATTAGTTGTTGCTAACCTGAATTCAAGATTATTAAAGAACTGTAGTAACACTCTTTTTCATTAAGGATTGTGTGTTTAATTTCTTATTTTAAAAGTAGTGACTTTTCTATCATAATAAAACAGTGTAGTACAAAAAAGATGATATATTTTAAAGTGCATTATTTAATTTCAAAATGTAATTATCTTATTCTGGGCAACAACAACAAAAAATAAAAAAAACAAAAATATTGTCTCTCAGTTATAATAAAACCACATTTATTGGAGTCGATCGTACCAATGTCTGGTCAAAAACTGTATACTTTCCCAATCCATCCCATGATGTTTCCTGGTCCCCCGCTGCCGCAGACAGTTCAGCTGGTGTTGCTCACCAAGGCCAATGTCAAAGAGAATTTGGTATTCTTTGTGTTCATTTATTATTCAACCAGTGTTGTGTTCCTGTGTTTGGGAAAAGGCTTAGCTTGACTGAGCAAGAGCTTACCTAAAGCATGAATTCCTCTGCTTTAACAGTATATTTAAAAATATGGAAAAAAAAAAAAGGAAAGAAAAACAAAAGAATTCCAAACACCTTTGTCATCATAAAAGAGTTTCCATTATGTACAGTGTTCATGAAAATAAAAGGAATTTCTTCTTAAACTTCATTAGAATAAAATAAAATTTATACCTTCAATAAGGAGAACTCAAACCAAGTTGCTTATTAAATATAGATAATTCAGAAAACAAGAAAAAATAACAAGAGATTGGGTCAAAGTAAGATACATTTAAAACACCTATATCCCTATCATAACAGTCTAAGATTATTAGACCAACAATTCCAGAACAAATCTATTAAATACATTCTAACTACTAAAGCTGTGAAAATCTCTACACTGATAAACAACAAAAACAAAACAAAAATAATGACATAAGACTGCCAAGTATGCTAGAGTTAAGCTAAATTTCATATATTCCCCCAAAAAGCACTGGGAAGGAACCATTGCTCAGTCAAGATACTACCTTTTCCTCAACACCATTTCTTTTTAATTCAGAAGGGGATATTGTCTATATTTAGATCAGTAATAATAAAGAAAAACATGTACCTTTCTGTTGGGATAACCACTTTGACTATGGCTTGCGACAGAGTCTGTATATGAAGTCACATCAGATAATAAACATAGAATATGTGAGTATTGTTAACAAGTAACAAGCAAAAATATACATATGCATTGAAAATACTACACATCTAATCACAAGTTTTGCAGGCAATCACTGCATTTGAAGTAATTATACACTAAGCAATTACATAAATGCAAATGGATGTGTTCGGTGAACAATAAATGTTCACCAAATACAAAGAATTAGAACATTCCTGCCAGAATGCACATCAATGCACTGAAATAGGTACTACACTGAGAATTATCAGATAAAGATTTTAATTTGTGAAATAATTAACTGTTTGCCTCTGACCATACAGTTCGCTACTTTGTTCCCAAGCCTTTAAAACCAGCCCTGTCATTTTAAGTGTAATTAATTCATAACAGAACCAACAAATTCTTACAACTTGAAATTAAGTTGGTTTTATGTTTAATAAAAATAAAATACTCACCCTTTGTTTTTTACTAGATTAGTTAACGTTTTTAAAAACCACATATGCTCTCAAATATTCTAATACCTCAGACCTTGAAAACTAAGTTAGCTAGCTGCCATCCAAACAATTTAACTATTTATGAGGTCTTTCTACTTAAGAAGTCACTTAACCAAATACAACTATCACTTTCTCAGAACAAAATAAACTTATAGATACTGCACTTAAGCAAACCTATACAACACTGGACAAAAGAAAAGAATTTAACAAGTGGTCAAAAAAGGAATGGTATCCACAAATAAAAAGTACGACCTAGTATTTCAATACAGGGTTTCCATGGGCTAAGGCAGGGAACACATCTACTGATTTAAGAGTTGCCAAACAGAATTACACACACATTTTCTATAAAATTGTAGAAAAGAAATACTACCATAGATTTAGTATTTACAAATTAGATGCGGCCCTATGTACATTTGTTAAATTACCTTCTCGAAATCCTCCTTGTTTTTGGGTGGTGGTAACATGGGAGCATTGGGGTTTTTCAACCGTTCTCTAGGCTGTGCATTAAATGGCAGTCCAGATGGAGGTGGGGGAAGCGTATGTTCCATCATAGAAGGCGGAATGTATATTGGGTGTGGAGGAATAGGTACAGCTTTACCCCAACCTAACTTCATTTCAAATGACATTATCATTTTTCCTACAAGAAAGAAAAGAAAGACGATTTTGGTAACTCTCAAAACAAAGTATTCCTGGTGATTTGAACTAATTTTCATTTCTAACCTCTCATTTTGGGTATATTTCCTCTTTATGAGTTTTTATACATATTTTTCCACACCAATGAAATGCCTGGATTCTATATATGGGTAATAACAACTCTTACCATTTAAATTTTTTAAAGCCCTTTCAGCATCTCTTCTATTCATAAAAGCCACAAAGCCACAGTTTCGCTCTCTTGCCCTTTCTTCATCAGTTCTAGGCCACATAATTTTCACACTGGCTAATGGTCCAAATCTCCCAAATTCTTGGCACAGCATTTCTTCATTCATCTATTAAAAGACATAACAGTAGTTAATATGCAAAAGGAAAATAACTCTAAGCAACAAAAGGCAGTATTTTTACAAAATGAAAAAAAATAATTCATGTTACAATTTTCCACTGAAGTTCTAGGAACTCTAAAATCCTGTCCTCATGGGACATTTGTAAATCTTTTCATACCAGAAACTCTGGTTTCATTTAAATAAAATGCCAGGGAGGGGAGGCTGGTAGATGTAGAAATCAAAAGCACTTTTACCTCCCCTCTTCCTGTTTTCAGATCCTGGGACTAAGTAAGCTGTTCTACAGCGATGGCTCATTTAGGCACTTAGCAGCACTTTTCAGGCAGGAGTACTTCGCACATTTAAGCTAAGGAGGAAGTATCTGCTGACAATGAAAGAAAAAAAGTACCTAATCGCCTTTTTTCTTTCCAGCACCCAAGTACTAGTGTAATCAAAAGCAGAGAAAACAAAACGGTAAACTTACAATAAGGTTTAAAACCATAAAAATTTTAAGAGGGCACATTAAGTATAACATCCACAAAGTATCCCATAACATAATTAACAACACTGAATAGAAAAGAATTCAAACAAAAGACAAAGAGCACAATAACAGTTTGCTATCATGAGGACTGAAAAGGACCGGGGACTCCATAAAGGAAGGAAGCTACGTAGGGAGTAGACTCAAAAGAACATTATCTATCACTGGTCATACCCTGATTTGAGAAGTAATAAAACCAGCACCCTTGCGAATTCAGAGCATGATCCAGTTACTGAAAGAGTGGAAGCCCCTAAGAATCTGCAGCAAGACAACTTGGGCCACACCAGTCAGTCTCGAGTTTCTAAGATAATTTCAGACACATCTAGTTCCATAATATTTGCCAAGTTCAGAATGTTATTTTTTTTAATTGACTGACAAAGTGATTTTCTCCCAAAGGCAGAAGGATTTGAGCCAATCTTCATCTAAGTTTGTTGACATTACCTGTGGATTAATGTTTCCCAGATATAAATTAGTAGTGCTTGGATCTCCTACGTCGTGTGAGCCAGGGGCATAATCATCAAGAACTAGTGCAAAAAAGAAACAAAGAGTTATAAACCGCAAAATACAAAGTTAGGACAATTTCTTATAATGAAAAAAGCAAAAAACTGTATTACCACCAGATGATCTATTTCTTCTTGAAGGCGCATCCACTTAAAAAGGGGAAAGAAAACAATTCTTAGCTTTCAGAATAATCGATCACAAATACAGTACCTCCCTCAGCCACTGCTTTGCTTTTCAAGATTTCAGTTACAGTCAACCACAACCCAGAAGTATTAAATGGTAAATTCCAAAAATAAACAATTCGTAAGTTTTAAATTACGTGTCATTCTGAGTAGCACGCTGAAGTCTCGCACCTCCAGATACGACCCTTTGGTGCAAGGCATCCATGCTGTATATGCTAGCCACACAAGTCCCTTAGTAACGGTCTTGGTTGTCGGATTAAAAAAACGTAGTACTTAGAAGTGTTGGAACTATCTGCGGTTTCAGGCATACTAGAGAGTCGAGTCTGGCAATACAGTCCCTTCACACAGAGGGAGACTAATGCACACACATTAAAATAAGTGTCACTTACTATTACGGCGCTGACCGTCAGAATCTGACTGAGGAGGCTCGAATCGACTTAACCTGCCTTTAGTTTTATGTCTCTCATCACGCTCTTCTTGGATTCTGTCGAAAATATTCATAATCACTAAAAATGAGCCATATTTTATCTGTCCTCATTTAGTAAAAATAGAGCTTATCCAAGTACTATCTTCAAATCAAATATTTTGAGTAATTAAATACCAGTAGTGATAACCAAGAACAGAGAGCCCTTCAGTTATAACACAGCCAAGAGCCAAACTCTGATACATCATACTACCAATAGATAGAATACAAAGCCACATTTAAGGTGAAGATGGAAATCTGACATTAAAACCAATTAGTTTATTGTTTCTATTAAGTCTGAATACCCTTCACTCCCACACCCCAATGAGTGTACTTTTTCCACTGCAAACAGGACTCTGGACATCAGATAAATCAATTGAACTGAATCCGCACAATGCAAGCAACCTAGATGCTGGACTAAATGCTAATGCATTTTCAGATATACCCACAAAGTATCATAACATCTAAAGCAACCTCATCACAAACTAATTAAGAACAACTGATCGATATAACCCACCTTCCATACCTGTATCTGTAGGTATCAGTTCAACACACCTATGATAGTCATTCTGTACACTATAAAACTTACTGTTTTAATTCTTCTTTGAAGAGTTCCAAATTGCTTTTTTTCTTTTCTTTCTCCCCTTTCTTCAGTGGCTATGAAGGATATACAAGTTATACTTCAAACAAAAGAAGGTTAAAAAAATCTAACGGTTCAAAAATAAGAGCACTTAACAACATTTGTATTTTACTGCCAACATACTTTCTAATACTTTCATTGTCACTAAACTAACTGCCCTTCCTATTCCCCTAAAGCAACAATTAAACAATTATTAAAACAATTAAACAATTAAAATGACAAACGGTAGTCTTAAAATAAGGAAGACACTAACTTTATCCCCCAAAAGCCTACAATACTTAGGCCACAATACTGGGAAGGCAAGGAACATCAATTAACTGAGCTGCCATATGCATAAAGTAATTGCCATGAAAAACTACCAAAAAGACATAACTCCATAAAGCAATCACGTCAGAAGGATATGAACTTTGGAAACAATGAGTAATATCTTTGGAATCCTTTTATAACTGCTTCTGGAAGCCCTCTTTTAAAAGTACCAAGTTAATGCAGTGGAGAACAGTCTTTTCAAAGAACGGTGATAGCGCCACTGAATGTCCACACGTGAAAGCATCAAGTTGGACCCTTGCTTCACACCAGATACAGAAATTATCTCAAAATGGTTTATAGATCTAAACTGAGAGCTAAAACTAAAAACTCTTAGAGGAAAACACAGGAATAAATTCTCATAACCTTGAATTAGGCAATGGTTTCTTAGCTATGAAATCAAAAACATAAGTGATAGAAGAAAAAACTGATAATGTGGACATTAAAACTTAAAACTGCTTTGGGATCAGCAGATGGCATAGTGGCTGCACAGCTGGGCTCCCACATGGTCGACCGCAGTTTGAGTCCTGGACCTAGTGCCTTCAAACTCCCATCAGGCACATGTGTGTACAGGCCCAAGACCCCAGGAGAATAGAAAAGGGAATGCAGCGTGGCCATAGCCCCTGTGGGGTGATTTCTCGCTTTCTGTCTCTGTCTCTTTATGTCTTTCCAGCAAGCGTGTGCGCCCTATAGCAAAAATCTCTCCACAAAGAAAAAATTTAAACTGCTTCAATCAAGAAAGTGCAAAGACAAAGGACCAGCAGTTAGTGTAATGGCTATGCTGCTGGACTCCCACGTAGTCGACCACGGTTTGCATCCCGGACCCAGTGGCTTAGACTCACGCTGGGCACATGTGCGTGCGTGCCCAAGATCCCAAGAGGAGAACGGAGGAGAAGGGATTGCGGCGTGACCATCCCCCCTGGGGGGTGATTTCTCGCTTTCTATCTCTCTGTCTCTCTCTGTCTGTCTGGCGAGCACATGCGCCCTATAGCAAAAGCTTCTCCCAAAAAAAAAATAAAAGAAAGAAAGTGCAAAGACAAGACATAAAATAGGAGAAAACACCTGCAAGTCATGTCAGTAACAAGAAATTTGACTCGTTTATATATAAAACACTCATTTATTATTACAAGCCTGGTTCTGTTTTATGCCCTTTAAATACATTAATTTTATCTCACAATAAATAACCCTCTCAGACATGTACTATTACTATTTCAACTTCACACAAGAAAAACAACAATAAAAGAGAACTTTACAAATGGGTGAAGGATTTGAATAGACATCTCTCCAAAGGTTACAAATAGACAATAAACACGTAAAAAGATGCTCAATATCACTATGGAAGTACAAATCAAAACCTGTGAGGTGCTTCACACCCACGAAGATAACTAAAATAAATTTTAAAAGCCCCAACAATTTTAACAAGTGTTGGTGAAAAGGTAGAAAAAGTGGAATCCTCATATACTACTAGTGAGACTGTAGAAGGTACAGCCTCTGTGGAACACGGCTTGTCCGTTTCTGAAAAATTAAACATGGTTACCATGTGACCCAGCAATTCCACTCGCGCGCAAGAGAACAGAAAACATATCCACACAAAAGCCTCTTTACAACCATATTATTCATAACTAGCTGAAAAATATAAATCTAAGCCTATATACTGCATCATAATTCATCAACAGCTGAAAAGTATAAACAACCCAACTATCCATCAAGTAATATATGAATAAATATAAGGTATATCCACAAAATGAATGGTATCCACAAAATGAGGTATATCCCGAAAAGAAATGAAGTACTGATGCATGTCACAAAAAAAAGATGAACCTTAAAACATTAGGCTAAACAGAAAAGCCGAACAAAATAGACGGCACGTTACCATCTGTACAAAATGTCCACAATAGCAATCAAGAGACAGAAAGATCACTGGTCGCCAGTGGCTGGGGGTAAAGGGAATATGAGAATGACTGATACTGCACATGGGGTTTCTTTCTGGGGTGGTACTAATGTTCCGAAATTGGAGAGTAATGACTGTTGCACAACTGTGAATACATTAAAAACCCACCACACTGTACCCTTCCAAAAGGTGAATTTTACGGTTCGTGAATTTCCTCTCAATAAACATAAAAAGCATCAAAACTCAACACCTACTTTCTGAAAAGCAAAAACAAAAAAACCAAAGTCCTGCTTACAGTGGAAATACTGAAAAGTGTCACTGGCAGTATCATCTCTAAAATAAATGGTCAGTTATTTAAGGATGACTTACAGACTTTTTGGTTTCTATCACAAGAAGAGATGGTAGTCTTTCATTGGATGACTGATTTGGAGGATTTTTTTGATCTGCAAATCTTGAAGACAGCTTATAGATTTTACCTTTTTTTCCATCTGTTTCATGTTCTTTTTTTTTTTTTTAACTGTTTCTAGGGACCAGCAGATAGTGCAATAGTTATGTAGCTGGACTCTCACAGTTCAAGATCTGGACCCGGCAGCTTAAAATTCACATCAGGCACATGTGCATGTGTACCCAAAATTCCAGGAGAAGGGATAGTAGTGTATCCCCCCAGAGGGGTGATTTATTGTTTTCTGTCTGTCTCTCTCTCCCTCTCTCTCTAGTGAGCACACATACCCCACAGCAAAAAACTCTTTAAAAAAAAAAAAAAAGGCAAGCTGTTTCTAAAGCTATTTGAAAACCTCACAAGAAAAAAATCAGTCTTACTAATCAATGTAACCATATTTATTACCAAATTTGGCTCCAACCAATGTACATACCAAACTCTATGCTTGGGTTAGTGGTTAGGCACTAGACACTCCCAAATGGCCGACCACGGTTCGAGTCCCAGACCTGGTGGCTTGCTTTCTCACTTTCCCTCTCTCTTTCTATGTGTCTCCCTCTGGTCAAATTAAAATAAATGAATTAATAAATAAAATTAAATAAATAATTCAAAAAAAAAAAAGAACTCAATGTTTGAAGAATAAACACCTTTCTAACACCAAGAATATTTAAAAGAGAATGTCACTAGTTCTAATAGTAATTCCAAAAAAGTTCTGAAAATGTTCTGGGAAACTTGCATTACACATGTTAATAATTTAAATAGATCAGAGCTGCTTAAAAGGACAACCCATCATTTTACATTTACACCCAAAATATAGGCAGTTTTTGACCTGCAATCTACAGGTTGACTATCCCTAATCTGACAATCCAAAATCCAAAACACTCCAAAATTTTAAACCTTTCAACACCAACATGACACCACAATTAGAAAATTCCACAACTAACTTCACATGATGGGTCAGCCAAAACACAGGGCATGACACATAATTTTATTCAGCACCCCCAAAGAAGAAACTGAGAAGAAACGGTCCCAACCCCTTCTGCTAAAATTCATCTTTCCCACGCATGCTCACATTCTTCTATGCAAGCACACTCACAAAGGGTTCCACGCACAAAATTATGAAAAATGTTGTGCAACATTACCTTCAGGCAATGTATACAAGGTGTACAAAAATCAAATAAATTTCATATTCAGACTGGGGTCCAATCCAAGATATCTCATTACATACAATGGGATTTTTAAAAGTTCATGAAACAATGGAATTAAAGTTTAAGTTTACTTGGGTGCAATGAATTTTAAATTCATGCACTTCCATAATATTCATTTTTCATGAGCTTTTTGAAGATCCCTTGTATATGCAAATATTCCAAAATCCTAAGCACTCTGGTCCCAAGCATTTGAGATAAGGGATTCTCAACCTGTACCATGAGTACAATAGCAGTAAACATTCAGTGCTCAAAGAGCATAAAAAGATTATCATATCTCTACGCTCTACTCTAACTTACTATCACTCATGTAAGTAGACTACTGGGATAGAAAGCATCAAAACTCAACACCTACTCTCTGAAAAGCAAAAACAAAAAGCCAAAGTCCTGCTTACAGTGGAAGTACTGAAAAGTGTCACTGGCAGTATCATCTCTAAAATAAACGGTCAGTTATTTAAGGATGACTTACAGGCTTCATTGGATGACTGATTTGGAGGATTTTTTTGATCTGCAAATCTTGAAGACAGCTTATAGATTTTACCTTTTTTTCCATCTGTTTCATGTTCTTTTTTTTTTTTTTTAACTGTTTCTAGGGACCAGCAGATAGTGCAATAGTTATGTAGCTGGACTCTCACAGTTCAAGATCTGGACCCAGCAGCTTAAAATTCACACCAGGCC